>NC_077227.1:425414348-425755747 GCF_027887165.1 Monodelphis domestica | reverse complement strand
TTCCAATATTCATTACTTTCCTTTACTTTGAGTCGCTTTTATAATCATAGGATTTTAGAGTGGGAGTAAACTTGGCAACTTGTGTAGTCCAACCCTCTCATTTTAATAGAAGTAGAAATCAAGCTCTAGAAAGATGAGTGCCATTGTCTGTGTCATAGAGATGACAGAACTTGGTTTTGAACCCAGGTCCTCTGCCCAATTCCATTGCTATTTCTATTGTAACTCCTTGACATGAGTTCATTAAGAGCATAGCCTAATAGATTTTTTTTTTAAAGCATGACCATAGCTCTTTCACTGGGAAAAAATGCTAAATGCCAGTGATTTTTGTATCTTTAATCCATGATTCATTTTTTTAACCAGTCTCTTAATGTGTACATTAAATGTGTCCAACGTGAATTCAAAATGTTTCTGTTTTCAGTCTCTTGCTAAGTTTATTATTCCTTTTATAGATGAATAAATTGAGGTGTATAGATGAAAGTGACTTTCACATGGTGAATTGGTAGTAATTGTTGGATTTATGATTCACATATAGGTCTCTCAACTCTCAATCCAGTATGCTTTCTGCTATGCCATACTGACATTTTGTACATATGTCTCTGTGTTTATTAAATGCTCCTGCCTTTTTTTTTTGTAGGATGGTATAGTTCTTGGGGCAGATACAAGAGCAACAGAAGGAATGGTTGTTGCTGATAAGAACTGTTCAAAAATACATTTCATATCTCCAAATATCTAGTAAGTTTTGATTGTCCATATTTACAATTTTTAATACTCTGATTTCTGGCTTTAGTAATTTTAACTCTGTGGGTATTAAAGATATTTTTGGACCATAAGATTTAAAACCAGAATAAATTTTCGAAATAATTTAGTTCTGATCTCCTTTATTTTATAAATGAGGAAGCTAAATTTAGCACATAGGTCATATTAAGCTAAAGTCTTTCTTCAAGTCTAGTGCTATTTCACTTTCTATTAATTGGTTCAAATATAATACTTGAGCTGCATTTTCTAGAGTTCCTTCCAGCTCTTAATCTGTGATTGATAATCCCATGAATTAGAATATTTCAAAAGATACTATAGTTTAAAGATTTAAAATCTAAAAGTACCAGTACTTAAAGGAACTTTGGAATACAAAATGTCAGAATTCTAATTTCTAGTCTGAATTAGTCCTAGACCCTTAGATTTGTGTGCCATGGAGTTTCTGCAAGGAATTTTGGAATCCAAATATGGAACTTAGACCTGAGATTTCCTTTGAACAGACTTTTATTCTCTGAAAACTGCACAACAGCATTGGCCATTTCTTGTGGCCTCCGCATAATTAATAAGGAAATATATTTTCCCTGGACTGGGTAACTAATATATTTCAAACATGTACATATCATTCTTTCAAAAGGACATACATTCTCTGATTAATAAATACATACTCACTTAAAGTGTTACTGAATTCTTAGTAGCTTTTCTTTAGTCTGCAAATACTAATAGGATAGCTACTAGTATCTTTTGGAGTCAATGAAATATTTTGACATTTAAGAAGGTCCTTCATAATTGAAGAAGTTGGGAACTGTGTTAGAACATAGAATGAATTGGAAGGGACTTGAGAAATAGAATGCAAGAAAGAATGTAAAATGACAGCTAAATCTTAGAATAGAACATAGAATGTTAGTGCTTATAGGGATCCTAGAACTTGGAATGTTTCATCTGAGATCATAAAATGTTTTCTGAAAGGGACAATAAAAATAATCCAGAGATTACTAAGCTTTTTCAGCAGTGAGCCTCATGATCAAAAACCCATGTGTCTGGACTGAATGAATTAGTTATATTTACCTTCAATTATAATGCTAATAGATCTAAACTTGCTAATGTGACATGTGGAGACATTTAATTACATAGGGAATAGTGTAGAGGTTAGACCATACCTACTTACCTATTTTCTAGATAATGGGATTTAAAAAATTTTGTAAAAAAGTATTTGGCAAGGGCAGCTAGGTGGCTTAGTGGATAGAGAGCCAGGCCTAAAGATCGAGGTCCTAAGTTCAAATCTGGCCCAGATACTTCCTAGCTATGTGACTATGGGCAAAGCACTTAACTTCAATTGCCTAGCTCTTTCTGCTTTTTTACCTTGGTATTAATATTTAGTATTGATACTAAGGTGGAAAGTAAGGATTTTTAGAGAAAAAGAAAGAAAAAGTATTTGGCAGACTATACTCCAGGATCAGAGAAGGTACATTTGGATTGCAAACTCTATATTGAATTCTTGGGTTCTAGTCAGTTCTTGCTTTTACTTTTGAAAAACCTGATGCCTGCATAGATGAAAAGACCATAGATCCAAGGCCACATGAAAAGTTAATGGGGGAGACAAAGTGAAAATTTTATCTCTTTCCTAGGATGGAACATTTCTCATTTTACAGAGAGAATTTTAGTATTTTATCTGTTTTATTTTAAGCCTAAGCAAAGGATAGATTAGATGAATTGAACTCTATGATCTTAATGTCATACATGTCATTCTTTTTCTGGCTTTTATGAAAATTTACTGAGAAATTTCCTATCTGAATGCTTAGATAACCAAACCTTGACATTTCTAAATTGTTAATAATATTTTCTAGTTGCTGTGGTGCTGGGACTGCAGCAGACACTGACATGACAACTCAGTTGATCTCTTCCAACTTGGAACTCCATTCCCTTTCTACGGGACGTCTACCCAGAGTTGTTACAGCTAATCGAATGCTTAAACAGATGCTTTTTAGGTAACTTAATGATTTACTTATTTTTATTGTAGAATTGCACTATTTACCAGGGTTTTAAAAAGTCATATGTTTAAAAACGGACCTTTTGCTTTGAAACAATCAGAGTTAGATTTTGAACCTTTTGACTTCATTCCCCATAAGTCCTTAGTATTTCCCCAAATTCCCTATAATCTCTCCTGCGTCTTCATGTTGGCTAGATCACGTTATTGGTATTTAGCTGGCTCTAATTCCTCCCAAGTCCTGTTTGGCATGATGTAGGAATCATGGTGGTGTGGCAAGGTAGGGATTTTGAAATGGCTAATTAGCCATGGTCACATGGTTTTTATTTTGTGTCCTTTTTATTCCTTGATTTCTAATGATCATTTAGTAAACCTCCTAAAATATAATATTTTTATTATTTGAGATATAATTTTAAATTTTACAAAAGGAGTGCTAAGAAATTGTGACTTATTTAAGGTAATGCAGGTGTTAAATAGTAGAGCTAGAATTCCAGCCCTGGACTTTTAACTTTAAATCCAATGCTATTTCCACTAGATCCCGTTGTCTCTTAGGATTATAGCATTAGAGTTAGAAGGGACCTTGGCAGTCCTCTAGTCCAAACCTGTCATTTTAGAGTTGGGGAAGTTATCATGTACCCCAAATCATACAGCCAGAGTAAGTTTCTTTTTTTCTTTTAAATGATCATTAACCTTTTTTTTTTCCCACTTTTTAAAAATTAAATACTTAGTAACCACCACCACCAAAAACATTTAAATAAACAAATACATAAAAAGAGTTATGTGCAAAACCACAAACTTGACATTGTTTACAATTTATTTTAAAATATGCAAATTATATATGTGCTAATATAAACATGCTTTTGAAAACCCTTTGGTGTTTTTTTTTTGATACTTTTTTCTTTTTGACTTTGTGGCTGTAATTTTTTATTGTATTCATAGAATGCATCATTCTTGTTCTCTTTTCATCTCTTCATATATTTCTCTTATTTTCCCAATATTTATCATTTCTAATAACATCATATCATCCATTACATTGAAATATTAGTTTTTTCAGCCATTTCTCCCAATCATTGCATTTGTTATTTCCAGTTATTTTGTGATTACAAACAAAGCTTCCATGAATTTTCATAACCCAGCTTTTTACCCTTTCAGTAATCCTCTTAGGGCCAAATCCTACTAATAGAACCCCTGTGTCAATAAGCATAAATCGCTTTTCAGCTCTTAATATATATTTCCATTTTGTTTTCTAAAAGAACAATTCACAACTTCTCTAGCAATGCAAATTATTAACAAGGCCATAGCCAGTCGTTTTTTTGAATCGTCTTTTATGAAATTCATTTAATAAAAGCAGAGTATGACTTGCCTAAGAATTTGTCTAAAGTGACACAGCCAAGACTAGAATCTAGGTCTTTTGGTGATCACCAATGCTCTTTCTATGGTACTATGCTCCCTTATTTGTCATTTAATGAACTGGCATACTTAAATTCAGAAATAAAGAGAGTTGACTGTTTTGGTAATACATTTGATTCTGTGAGTTGTTTTGCTTATTCATTTCTATTAATGTTAAATACCTATTGTGTATAGAACACTCTAATATTAGGCACTTATGGAAATACATAGTCTAGTTAAGATATGGTTCCTGTCCTCCTGATGCTTTTAGTCTGATCCATAAATAACTATAATACGGAATAACACATTATAAATATATTAGAGTTGTAAGAATTTAAATTTAGGTTTTTAGGCTAATATGAGAATTCTAAAGTAATATTGTGGTCGCTGATTTAAAAAATTAACTCAACTCAAGAGTCTGTTAGCTGCTCTTAACAATTTAGTTTAATAGAGATTTAGTAAAAGAGAGAAATGTAGGAAGGAAGTAGAAGGTATTGCCTAGCTAGATACCCTGTAATTTCTGTCTGAAGAAGTCCAGCTCACCACCTGGCAAGAACTTTCAAGTCCTGATCTCCCCATGGAGCCATGGTAGTCTCTTAAGCCAGGAGTCCCAGTGGTGTCTTAAGCAAGGGTTCCACTTATGCAGCCTCCTCCCCAGCTACTCACCCAGCAAGCTGATGCAGGATCCAGGAAAGAGTCTCCTCCTTCAGATCAGTTCACCAACACAGTGTCCAAAGACAAACTCCAAAGGAGAAGACTCTTGGACAGGAAGTTCAGGACTTTTTATAGTCCTTTTTCTAAGTCACTTCCTGTTCCTTCCCCACTTTATGGGAACCAGTCGCATTCTTTCAGTTTGCCTAGTACTGCCTGGGGGTGGCAGTAGCCTTTGGATGTGTGAACTTACTCTAGTAAGTGACTCGGTGAGTTCTCTTACTTAGTGTTAAGTAGGGGTGCTTTGAGTCCTTGATTTGTTTAGCTAAAAATAGGCAAGGGGAGAGTTAATTCTCTCTTCACAGAGTATCTAATAATATATAATAAATAATAAAATATTAATAATATTTTATAATTTTATCATAATAATAATAATAAAAATAAAAAAATAAAATGTTATATTTAATTGGGGGAAGGGGAAACAAGCCTTTGAGGACCTACTTTGTATAATTCCCAGTGGGAGATATCTTTAGGGAATTCAGAAAACATGGTTTTAACCCTTAGTCTATTTTGTAAGCTTCATTTCATGTTGTGAACCAGGAAACCTAGAATAATATGATGACTGAGTTGGTTTTGATAGGTTTTTTGTTTTTGATGTTTCTGTCGAAATATGTGCATTACTGGTGATCTCTTTGATTTATATCCACTTTCTTTTTTTAAGTGGATTGTTCAACTTGAAAGTTTGCAACTTCAGTGGAATCATGGGATTATAGAGTTGGTATGTTCTTTAGCATATAGAATTTTAGAGCTGGAAGATACCTTAAAATAATGAATGTTGTTAAAACTGGAATATACTGTAGAGATGATTTAGTCCAGGGGTTCTTAACCTTCTTTTTGTTATGGACTTTTTTAGCAGTCTAATGGAGCCTATGAATCCTTTTCAGATTCATGTTTTTAAATGTATTAAAAAACCCATAACATTACAAAAGAAGCAAATTATATTGAAATACAGTTATCAAAATAGAAAAAAAAAGTTCACAGACCCTCACTTAAGAATCTAACCAGAACCTCCTCTGCCATCTCAATTTTATATATGGGAAATCTGAAGTCTTTTGATTTATTCAGGGTCACAGTGAGTTTATAGCTGTTGTCCAATCCCATACTTTCTTGCTGTAATATATTTCTCTGTTTGGCAATTCATGAATATAGAATATATTAAGTTCATAAGTGGAAAATATGTAGTTCATTGTTGTTCCTAGGAAAACATTGTGGAAAGACTGCTAGATTCCAAGTTAAGAAAACCTAGTTTTGAATCCTTGCAGTGCCTAGTAACATGAGTGAAAACAGACAAGTCACAACCTCTGTGAGTTTCAGCTTCCTCATTGTGAAATAGGGATTATGATATTGTAGTACTTCCCTCACAGCATGGTTTGGGAGACTCAAAAGAGATAAACTGTGCATAAAGTGCTTCACAGATCTTAAAGTTCTATGTAATTGCCATCTATGATTATGATAGTTACTACCTAGTTATACCATATATTTTATTACTAAGTAGTACTTCTGTTTCTCTCCAGAATCTTCTTTTCAGGTTCAGTTTAGGTGCCAACTTCTCCATGAAACCTCCCTTCATTCACGGGTGTTCCTTCTTCCTACAGATTGACTTATATTTAGTTATCTGTCCACATATTCTGTCACCAGTAAGATAAAAGTTCCTTGAGGATACATAGACATTGCCTCATTTTTTTCTTCATGTTCATTGGCAATGCCTAGAATAATGCCTTGCTCAAAATAAATGCTTAACAATGTTTTTTTTTTTTTAATCGAATGGAATTAAACTGTATGGGTACAGTTAATGAATTGTTAAGCATTCAGTAAGTGCTGTTATATGCCTGGTGATGCGCTCTCTGGATAAAACAGCCTTGTTCTCTCTGGATAAAACAGCTCTTGTTCTCAAGGAACTTTATATTTTACTGTGGGCGATACAACATATTCATAGAAAACTAAATAATATATAAAATCTATTCAAAATGATTTGGAGAATCAGGAAAATCCTTTTTAAATAGGTTGCACTTGAGCTGAACCTTTAAGGTAGTTGTTCTAAATGGGGAGCAAAGAAGGGCAATGGAGGAAAACCAGTATGGGAAGTCTTGTTTCCCTTGGGCCCAATTGTATTTTATACTTATATTATGATGTTCTATAGTATACTTATAATGTATTGTGTATATTTTATTATGGAATGTCACATGGGGAACTGTAACTGGAGAATAGAATATAAGGAAGAATATATAAATAGCTTAAAAAGATATGCTGAAGCTATATTATAAAGGCCTTTAAATGTTAGAGGAATCTATTTTTTTCCCTAGTGGTACTGGAAAGCCACTAAACAAATTTTAGGAAAGAGGCTAGCAAATTCAAGGTAGTCAATGGACTGCTGTTTATTTGGTAATGAGCTAAAGGAACTGAGGACATTTAGCTTAGGAAAGAGAAGACTTAGAAACCTGATACTTCTTTTAATTTGGAAAATAGGTGAGACTTATTTTGCTCCCATAGAGGGCAGAACAGAAATAGTGAATAAAAAGTTTTGAGAGAATATTTGATTTAGTGTAAGGAAAATCTTCCCGACTTTTAAAGCTATCCAAAATTGGAATAAGCTAATATTACCGAGATCCTCTTATTATAAGGTTTCAAATGGATAATGGATGAATATTTGTTGGAGTCAGAGGAAATTTTTTTCAGTTACAGATTAACCTTTGAGGTTTTTTTCAAGCTCAAAAATACATTGCTTCTTTGAATGAGTAAAAGATTAAAAATTTCAAAATTTGCAAAATAAGTTGATGGAGATTAAAGGTGGGAAATCACTCATTTTTATTTTTAAAAATGGGACTGTATGAGCTCCCTCTGCTGGCATATTAAATATATCACAAAATTTAAAATAGAATTCTTTTTAGGTAGGAAATAGTCAAAGCATTTGGAGCTGGAATCTTAGACATACCTTTTTCAGAAGAAGAGAGCTAAGTTTCCACAAATAATTTTCCAATTGGGAGTTTTAAACCCCAAAACCCAACTCAAAATCCAATGCTCTCTCCATGATACTAGAATAATACTAGAGCAGTGATGGAGAACCTTTTAGAGACTGAGAGCCCAAACTCCAACACTTGGCCGTATGTGAGACCTCCTTCCTTACCCCAGATGGGGAGGGACAAAGCACTTCCATTAGACTGCTAGTCATATGGACAGGTGAATTGAGAAATGTCCTCAAGTATATATGGAAAGGGGGAGGGGAGTAACTCCCTCTGGCATGTGTGCCATAGGTTCACCAACACGGTCCTAGAGTATTACATCTGGAAGGGAACTATAGAATCCATTTAGTTAAATTTCCTTTTTAGTTAAGAAGCTTAGGTTCCAAGAGGTGATTTGCCCAAGGTCACATAGTATTAGAAGAACCAGAACTAAACCACCTGTTCCCAATCTCCTAATTCAATGTTTTATATAATCTGAGACAATTTAGAATATTACCAAATGTGTAACTAGAGGACTTTGTAAACATTAAAGAACTATATAAAATCACTTAAAATGCTAGATATTATTTAAAACTATTAAGTTTTAACATGGAAGTGGTAAAAAGTACAATTGCTTTTCCTAATGATCTCTTTATGTTGTTATTATTTTTTAAAACTCTTACCTTCTGACTTAGAATGGGTACCAACTATTGATTCTAAGGCAGAAAAGTGTTAAGGACTAGGCAATTGAGGTTAACTGACTTGCTGAGGATCACATAGGTAGGAAGTGGATTAGGCCATATTTAAACCCAGGACTTCCTGTCTCCAGACTAGCTCTTTACTGTCTAGCTACCCCGCTTTGTACTATTGTCAAAAATAATCATATTGCCTTATATTTGTATATTGTGTTACAATTTAGAAAGCCTCATAGAAATAGAAGTGACCCTAGGTTCTTAAAGACTAAATCAGTGGAATATAGGCTTAGTTGTTACCATTTTGGAAAGGCTTCTATTATTTAAGCAACAGTTTGGTTAAGAGTGGACAGACTTATCTTAAAAAGGTTATTTGCTCTGTGATGTAACTATATAGGCATGGCAACTAGTAAAACAAAGAAAAATAGAGAATAGTTTTTTACCATTTTTCGCCATTTTCCTGTTTTTACCATTTCATTTTCACCTCTCCCATTCTGTTTTCACTGTGACTCTAGTATAGATAGAAAAAAGGCTAGTCAGAATTTTTTATGACTATTTATGAGCATTAATTTTAACTTAAGATCTACTACTTTTGGCCTTGCTCCTTTACTCCCAGCATAATTGTAGTCAACATCTATGTAGTTCTATTTCTTTCTTTCTTTTTTTTTAAACTCTTACCTTTCATCTTGGAATCAATACTATGTATTGGTTACAAGGCTGAAGAGTGGTAAGGGCTAGGCAATGGGGGTCAAATGACTTGCCCAGGGTCACACAGCTGGGAAGTGTCTGAGGCCAGATTTGACTCTAGGACCTCCCACCTCTAGGCCTGACTTTCTATCCACTAAGCCACCCAGCTGCTCCTTGTGCAGTTTTTTAAAAGGAATTAATTAATGTTCTTCTTCTTTTTTTTGCCTCATTTTCTTAATTCTCCTTAATCTGTTTTTTTTTTTAAACCCTTACCTTCTGTCTTGGAGTCAATACTGTGTATTGGCTCCAAGGCAGAAGAGCGGTAAGGGCTAGGCAATGGGGGTCAAGTGACTTGCCCAGGGTCACACAGCTGGAAAGTGTCTGAGGCCAGATTTGAACCTAGGACCTGCCATCTCTAGGACTGGTTCTCAATCCACTGAACTACCCAGCTGCCCCCTCCCTTCCTTAATCTGTTTTCACCAGTTTCCCCCTTCTCAGCAAAACATACCTCTTTCTTGTAATCCTCAAGGATAGTGAAGATTTTTTTAAAAATCCACATTTTGGGCTATATTTGAAAATGTATCTCTTTCTTCACCTCTTTAACTTTTTTGTCAAGAGATGAGAAGCAACTTCTTCACTTCTCAGATATCACTATACCAGAGTTCTGAAGTCTTTCAGTTTTTCTTTACAGTGTTATCGTTACTGTATATATTGAAGCAACTGTTAGCACAGTAGATAGAGTGCTGGGCCTAGAGTCAAGAAGATACAAGTTCAGATGTGAACTCGGATAACTCACTATACCTGCGACTCAGCATATCAGTTAACTTCTGTTTGCCTCAAGTTCTTCAGCTGTAAAGTGGGAGTTGTGAGAATTACAGGAGATAATGTTTATAAAGCATTTAACATAGTTTGGAATGTAGTAAGTGCAATATAAATGCTATAATTACTATTATTGTCCTTCTGGATCTGCTCACTTCAGTCTTTTTTAGTTCATACAAATTCTCCAAAGTTTTTTGAATATGTCCCTTTAGTCATTTCTTATGGATATGTTATCATTTATCTTAGAGAAATTCTATGAGGAACTTGACAAGATCTTACAGACAGGGTCATTGGGTCCTTGGATCCTTGGTAATATCAGTGTGAGAGTGAGTAGGGGGGAGAAAGGTGAAGATTGTGTGGTAAAACATGGTTCAGATTTGAGAATCAACAGAGGCTAAAACCATGTGCATTGCTCACAACCCTCCATGCCATATGTCATCAAAACTTTTTATTTAGGAAGAAAACAAAATGATATGGTAAACATCAGAATTTTTTTCAGCAATCCATCAGTTCGTAAGAGCAAAGATCAAAGTCACCATCAAAATAAAAAGGATATATATGAGAAGAGATTGTGAAAACTTAAAACAGCTTTTATATGACTGATTCAGATATGCCTTTTAATGCAGAAAAGTTGGAAATTCTAAAAAGGGAAAGATGTTGATCCTCATTATTGCCATTTCCTGCAGAAGCTTAATATGTAAAAAGCTTGTCCGTGAAAAAACCAAAGGAGCCAGGAAAATGTCTTAGCCAACAAATACTTGCTTAAATGAAGAGATGACTGTGAAAGGTAATGTCAGTTTGGAATGCAAACTCATTTATTAAACAGTACAGTAGCATGATGGAAGGTTATGATCCAATATTGTACTTTTTAGAGTAAAAACAGTAAAAACCAATGGAATTCACTTATAAAGCTAAAACTTGGTGTGAATAATCGAAATCATCCTCAAAGCATTCATAGATTGAAACTGGAAGGAAGATACATAAAATGGAATAAATATATTAGCATTTCTTTTTGATGACCTATTTTTATATTTAGTGATAGAAACCACCATAGTTGGATCTCAGTGTACTATAGTATGTAAATAAGGAACAGTGGCAAACAAAGTTTAAAAGTAGCTGGACCATATCATGTAAAAATTTAAGGAAATTCATGTTAGAGGTGAAATAACCTTAAAAGAATTGAATGATTGAACCATAAGATATCTGAAGGAAGAAAGATAAAAAAAAGAAAATGTAGACTTTAATGATGCCTCTCAAAAAAAGTAATGTAAAGAAATAAAATTTATTACATTTTACCAAATAGGAAAAGAGTTATGGAAGTGGTAATTTTCCTGTTTGCTGTCTTCATAGTCAGACCATTGACTTGTTAAGAGTTCATATCAGATTTAATAACTAAAGAAAAAGATAATAATGAGGGAAAGTTTCAGTGGGCAGTTAAAATGGGACAGCAAAGTGGGTAGAGTGCTGGGCATGGAGATAGAAAGAATTATTTTCCCGAGGTCAAATCTGGCCCCAGATACTCATTGTATGACCCTGAGTAAGTCATTTAACTCAGTTTGCCTTAGTTTCCTCATCTGCAAGATGAGCTGGAGAGGGAAATGGCAAACCCCTCCATTATCTTTTCCAAGAAAAGCCCAAATGGGGTCACAGAGAGGTAGACATGACAGAAAAACTGAATGACAGCAACATTTAAATAAGCTCCTAAATAATAAAAATTGGAAATGGACAGTAGAAATATTTTTTACCCTATCTATATTAATTTTATCTAGTAGTTAAGTAAATATAAATTAATTACTTCAACAAGGAAACCAAAAGAACCCAGAAAGTGCTAGTCAGCCAGCATTTGCCTTGCCTGTCAAATGTAGAGAAGGCTGCCAAAAGCAACACTGAATTAGAATATAAACTTTTTTGTAAAATTATAAAGAAGAATAATGGACAATTTGAATGGCATTATCTTTGTAAAACTGAGAGAAGCAGTTGGAAAGAAGGAAGACAGGAAACCCAGCAGAACAAAGCCATCCCAAAGATATTACGAATAAAATAAAGAGAATTACAAACAAGAAAAATGGAAGAGGCAGCTAGGTGGTACAGTGTATAGAGAGTCAGGCCTGGAGAAAGGATACTTCCTAGCTGTGTGATTCTGGGGAAGTCATTTATTCCTTAATTCCTAGCTTTTACCCTTCTTCTGCCTTGGGACTGATACATAGTATTGATTCTAAGACAGAAGTTAGGGTTTAAATAGAAAGAAAAATTAGGAAGTTTTGCAGAAATAATTACAATAAATTATTCTTCATCAAGGAGGTAGAACTGGGGTGGAGTCAGGATGATGGAATAAAGGCAGGGATTCACTTGAGTTCTCCTAAATTCATTTCCAAACAGTTTTAAGATAATCCCTCAGAACAAATTCTGGAGCAGCAGAATCAACAAAAGGACAGAGTGAAACAATTTTGTCCTTCAAGATAATGTGGAAGGTTTGCAAGAAAAATCTGTTCCACAGAAGTGAGAGTGGAGCACAGTACAGTGTAGGCAAGCCAGCATATGTCCTTGGGAAAACTGAATCAGTGGCAGCAGCAATTTCTTGCTCTCTCAGCCCACAGATAGTAAGGAAGTTGAACAATTGGTAGGAAGGAGATTATAGGACACCTGTTGCTGGCATCGGGAGCAGGACTCTATTGCATTGCCTGTGTTTAGGGTTCCAATCCCAGGGCAAGAAGGAGCACCAACAGGAGTGGAGTGACACTCCATTGCCGAGGTTCTAGATATAACCATGAAAATATGGGTTTCAAGACTGTGAATTGCCCAAACTGTAAAGACAATTTTTAGCGTCTTGATTTTATATCAAAAATAAGTGGTCACCATGGGAAAAATTCCCAAATATGAAATACCCAAGTCACCTGGGTTTTATGGAGATTTTAATTAATATAAATGAAGGAATTAAGGAAAGGGAGAGAGACAGAGTAAGATGAAATAGTAGGAAAAGGCTAGGGCCTAGGCCAATGGCCTAGGCCTTTTCTCTTTAAGAGAGAAACTAAGTCAGTCTTTAATCACTCACCACAAGATCTTTCCAAGCAAAACTCTAGTGTTTAGAGACTCAGCAGCCTCCTCTGACTCCTGACCTCCAATTCAGCTTCCAAAGCTGAATTAACTTCAGAGCCCTCCAGCTCCTTCCTTTTACAGAAAATTTTCTCTTTTGTCACCTCCCCTAAATTTTCACATCTACCAATCACAGTAGTTGCTTTTCCTAGGAGAGCCTATTCTTAGTTTTTAGTTCTCACCTTCTCTGGGTAGATTATATCTTCTGAGTACTTCACACCTCTTTGTTAAGCTTGCCCCTTGCAAGTTGCCTGACCTTTTAGTGATTAATTTGACCTTCATAGGTACTTAGCACCCTTTTGTATTAGATCTAAAAATAGACCTAGCTTAAGGTTTTGGCCTCACTATAAGTATGAGTTAAGTACCTTCATTGTTCATTAAGGAGTTTTACAACTTTATCTTCCCCTAAAGTATGCCTAAGTATGGGTGGAGTAATTTTAAAGTTCCCAATACATTCCTGATCAAGTACCTCCATTGTTTAAATGGGGAATAACCTTAACCATAACCTTAAGATAATGTTCCAAGATAGAGTCTGAGAAATTTTAAGATTCACAGAAGAGTCCTTGTGGTGGCTTACAGAGCAGAGAACAGGCCAGGGAAGCAGTGGCCACCCCATCCTTACGTTTACTATCTTTGAAGATCTGATTGCTTGCAGACCCCAAAAGTGAGCTCTGAAAGTAGGTGCATGAAAAACCTGAAATCTGGAACAGAGCAGAGCTTAACTTTAACATAAAGTTAAAAGTCAAGAAATAAACTGGAAAAATGAGCAAAGAACTGTGATGGAGGAATTGGGCATAGAAATGATATGCAAAACAGGAAGAGCTCAAGAACTCATGGAACCCAGATCATCAGGGGAGGTGTGAGAGAGAGAGAATTCCATGGAAATTTGAAGAAGGGACAGTTGGACCCCCCAGCTGGCTGGACTTCACTTCTGCTTGAAGGTGGTTTGAAGACAGACCATTTTATCTTCTCTCTGACCATTATCTTTCTACTTCTTTTTGAGCTGAAGAAATGGATCATCTTGCCCAGAAAAGACCCTGGCAAGGTTATTGCCATCTTCCCTCAGAGGAAGAAATTTCATTTCCTTTTTTGAAGAGACTTACTTCACAGCCTTCAACAATTGATACAATTTAAAATTAGGGAAACCCTTTCCCTCCTTGCTAGTCTTCTCCTTATTTCCTTCCCTCAAGAGAATAAATAGATCCTTTAACCAGAAGGGTTTTGCTATTAGAGGGAGCAGACTTGCCATCTGTGAGAAATTCTCTATTGCGTTACTTAGTGAGGAAGAACAGGAAATAAAGGAGGGGCTCAGAAATCAGCTTCCTTCCTTCAGTTACTTCCTGGAGTAATTATCTTTTGATTCCCCTTATCATCTTTCTCAAACTCTCCTCTTTAATAAAATTCTAATACAGAACTAAACAAGAACTTGACCATAGAAAGTGACTATGGCAAGAGAGAGAGAAGATCAAAGCCAAAGTCAGAAGGAAAAAAATCAAAGCAGCTATGTGTAACAAAACCTTAAAGAAAAATTAGAATTGATCTCAGGCCCTGAAAGTGCTCAAAAAGGATTTTAAAAATCAAATAAGAGAGGTAGGGGGAAATGGGGAAAAGAAGTGAGATTTATACAAGGAAATAATGAAAAAAGAGTCAACAGCTTGGAAAAGAAGGCACAAGAAATTATGATAAAAATGACATCTTAAAAAATAGAGAAAATGGTAAAAGAGGTACAAAAATCCACTGAAGTGAAGAATTTCTTCAAAAGCAGAGTTAGTCACATGAAAAAGGAGACACCAAAAAAACTCACTGAAAAAAATTTTTTTAAGAATAGAATTGGGGAAGTGGAAGCTAATGAGACATCAAAAATCAATAAAAATCAAAAGAATGGGAAAAATAGAAGGAAATATAAAATATCTCATTGCATAAACAACTGACCTGAAAAATAGATCAAGTAGTTGATACTTTAAGAATTATTGATTCCATACAATTAAAACTAGATTCTCCACACAATTAAAACTAGATCTAAACAATTGGAAAAACGTTGATTGCTCACGGTGGGACGAGCTAGCATAATAAAAATGACAATCCTACCCAAATTAATTTACTTATTTAGTGCCATACCCATTGAACTACCAAAAAACTTCTTTACAGAATTAGAAAAAAACATAACAAAGTTCATTTGGAGGAACAAAAGATCAAAGATATCCAGGGAAATCATGAAAAAAAAAATGAAAAGGAAGGAGGACTTGCAGTCCCAGATCTCAAACTATACTATAAAGCAGTGGTCATCAACAATTTGGTACTGGCTAAGAGACAGAAAGGAGGATCAGTGGAATAGACTTGGGGTAAAAGACTTCAGCAAGATAGTCTATGATAAATCCAAAGATCCCAGTTTTTGGGACCAAAACCCACATTTTGATCAAAACTGCTGAGAAAATTGGAAGACAGTATTGGAGAGATTAGGTTTGGATCAACATCTCACACCCTACACCAAGATAAACTCAAAATGGGTGAATAACCTGAATATAAAGAAGGAAACTAAGCAAATTAGGTGAACACAGAATAGTATACTTGTCAGATCTTTGGGAAAGGAAAGACTTTAAAACCAAGCAAGAGCTAGAAAAAAATTACAAAATGTAAAATAAATAATTTTAATTACATCAAATTAAAAAGTTTCTGTACAAACAAAACTTAATGCATCCAAAATTAGAAGGGAAGCAATAAATTGGGAAACAATCTTCATTACAAAAACCTCTGACAAAGGTCTAATTACTCAAATTTATAAAGAGTTAAACCAGTTATACAAAAAATCAAGCCATTCTCCAATTGAAAAATGGGCAAGGGAAATGAATAGGCAATTTTCAGTTAAAGAAATCAGAAGTATTAATAAGCACATGAAAAAGTGCTCTAAATCTCTTATAATCAGAGAAATGCAAATCAAAACAACTCTGAGGTATCACCTCACACCTAGCAGATTTGCTAACATGACAGCAAAGGAAAGTAATGAATGTTGGAGGGGATTTGGCAAAGTTGGGACATTAATTCATTGCTGGCGGAGCTATGAATTGATCCAACCATTCTGGATGGCAATTTGGAACTAAGGACGCCCAAAGGACAATAAAAGACTTTCTGCCCTTTGATCCAGCCATAGCACTGTTGGGTTTGTACCCCAAGGTGATATTAAGGAAAAAGACATGTACAAAAATATTCATAGCTGCGCTCTTTGTGGTGGCAAAAAATTGGAAAATGAGGGGATGCCCTTCAATTGGGGAATGGTTGAACAAATTGTGGTATATGTCGGTGATGGAATACTATTGTGCTCAAAGGAATAATAAAGTGGAGGAATTCCATGGAAACTGGAACAACCTCCAGGAATTGATGCAGAGTGAGAGGAGCAGAACCAGGAAAACATTGTACACAGAGACTAGATACACTGGTACAATCGATTGTAATGGACTTCTCCATTAGTGGCAGTGCAATGACCCTGACCAACTTGGAGGAACCTACAAGAAAAACCACTATCCACATTCAGAGGAAACACTGCAGGAGTAAAAACACCGAAGAAAAACAACTGCTTGAATACATGGGTGGAAAGGATATGGTTGGGGATGTAGACTCTAAATGAACATCCTAGTGTAAACAACAACATGGAAATAGGTTCTGATCAAGGACATAGGTAATACCCAATGAAATTGCATGTTGGCTGCGGGAAAAGTGGGTGAAGGAGAGGGAGGGAAACAATGTGATTATTGTAACCAAGGAATAATGTTCTAAATTGACTAAATAAACTTATTCAAATGGAAAAAAAAAGAATTATTGGACTATCTGAAAACCATGATCAAAAAAAGAACTTGGACATCATGTTACAAGAAATTGTCAAGTTCATTTAAGATTATTACAATAGGAATGACCTTAATCAATGACCTGATAATAGATATCAGGCAAGAGATGATACATGGATATTTATGCTTACCAAAAGTAATACCATTGTGGTAAAGGATATCCAGATAGTAGAGTTCAAATCAAGAAAAAATTCCTCTCAGTGATCCTATTTACAAATGACATTATGTTATTTGAAGGCCCTACTTGCAGAGCCTTCTGGAAGAGATCAGTAATTACACAAAGGAACTTCACAGGAAAAACTAAATAGATAAAATAATATTTATTGCTCAGATATCTTTGTGAATGGCTACCTGATAGAGCTTGTGTAATAGTATATGCCAGTGATGTTGCCTTTTACAGATGGGAGTGCCAGGCCCCATCCCCACTCCACTTCTCAGATTGAGTACCGTGCCCACCCCCCCACCAAGTGCTAGGCAAGCCTTACCCACCCCCTCCTTATCCCACACAGGGGAGGGAGAAAGGGCTCCCATTGAGCTGCTGTGTGGAGGGGCAAGTGAAGTGAGGAATGTCCTCAGTGATTATTTTCCCAGCAATGAGCATAGTTTCTGGCACAAAGTAGGAACTTAATAAATGTTTTTGGATTGTTTGAGATCACTTTGCTAGCTATCAATAGGCCTGGATTCATCAACTTCCTATTTAGAGCTTTAAAGATAGTTTTAGTGACAAAGACTAGCTGTTCTCCAAACAAAGCAAGCAGCTAAGAAAACCAAACCATCAAAGTATAAAGAAAAGCTGACATAGAATTCAGCATCTCTGTTGTTAAAACATTGTTAAAGTGATGCTTTTTTGCTTCATTTTTTTCCCTTATGCACATTCTGTCCACTAGGTATCAAGGTTACATTGGTGCAGCCTTGGTTTTAGGAGGAGTTGATGTTACTGGACCTCACCTCTACAGCATCTATCCTCATGGATCAACTGATAAATTGCCTTATGTCACCATGGGTGAGTTGAACTTCTCCCAGATATTTTAGAATGATATTATTTTCCTTTTTGACCTTTGAAATGGCTGTTCAAGAAAGAACATCTATCTTCTTTCACAACCATCTCACATTTCTTGACTTGTATTTTGGCTGCTACCTAAAAAAATGCATTTAAACAATCATATTTTGAAATCAAAACCTAGTTGGTTAGTGCTGACAGAAACTTTTGGTTATAGGCTTTTGGGACATCAAATATTATTATTAGATGAGACTTTACACTAAAGGATGGTGAATTATATAATTTTTGAGCTAGGAAAGACCTTAGAAGTTATTTAGTCTAATACCATACTGAATTGGAAATCTCATCAACAATATCCAGGATCTGCCTTGTAGTCTCCACTTGAAAATGTACACTAATAAGGAATTTGCTGTTTCCAAAAGTAGTCCATTTTATAGGGATTTTTCCTTAATTTAAAAGAATGAAGTTATAAGTAGTAAAATTTGTTTTTGTTTCTTAAATTCTGTGTGTGTGTGTTAGAGAGAGAGAGAGACTGACTGTGTGTGTGTGTGTGTGTGTGTGGCTAGATCTTCAATAAGCTCTACAAAACTGGATGTTTTCTGCATCTTAAAATTTTAGTAATTGGTATCTTGGCACTGAAGAACCTAGGAAACTACCACCTCAAGTCATTTGGAAATTGCCATTTAGAGACTCTGCAATCCCATTGTGTTATCTATCCTCTTATAAGATTTTTATACAACAGCTGTTCTCTCTTTGGTGGGGAGAATGATGTACCCCCTAGACACTGTACAGATGAATCTTTGTAATTATTTTTAAATGAAAGTGCTTATAGTAAATTTAGAATTGCACTCAAATCCGTTCCCTTAAAATGTATTCTCTGTTGTCAGTCTCAACCTTATGTACCATTTCCTTCTTTTCTGATTTCTTTAAATTGAGTGGTAGTAGTGGGATAGAATTGATTAAAAAGAATTTATTTTTACTCCATATAAGGAAAACATAACAGGTTTCCTTGACTTTGGAGTAGTGCTTATTGGACTGATACTAATAGTCACTTACAGTTAACTCAGTGTTTTATATTTTATAAAGCATTTTCCTTACACGAGCTTTGTAAGATAATGCAAATATTAGCTTCATTTTACAAGTTTGCAAACTGAAATTCAGCAAGAGTAATGACGAGTCACTTTTCTCTAGCTTTTTACAGTTACATACTGCTTTTCTCACAAGCTTATAAGAGATGTGTAGTATAGGTGTTATTATACTCATTTTATAGGTTGATGTTTAGAAAGATATAATTATTTACCCCAAATCATTCAACTGAGATTATTGAGCATTTAATCTTTTGTTTTATTGAAAAAAATCATAATAATAAAGATTTACTTTCATGACTCCCCCCCCCAACCCACCCCAATATACTTGTGTGTTGTATTCCCCATCTACTTAGGAACTCTGAAAACAGTTCTTGCCTATAAATTCTATTGTGAACATAGGGCTATACATAATTCAACATTTCCAGTTCTCAGACCACGTTAGTAGGTCAAATATGCCCCTATATATATATATCTTCATGGTGGTTCTTTTTTTTAAAGTATTAGATTCTTTAGAAGAACATTATACTCTAATTTCTCATCTAGAATTTGTCTGAGCAAACGTTTACACATATGATGCTATTTTGATTAATTTTTTTCTTTCACATATTCTGACCAGCAGATGGTGATATTGATGTATGAGGAGTATACTGTCTGTTTATTTCTTTTTCTTTTTTCTTTTTTTATTGAGGGGTTTTTTGTTCTAGACCTATGATTTCATCAGTGTGAGGAATTAGATGTTAGGGTAGCCTTTGCTCCCACCATTATTGCTTTACTGCCTTTTGAAAATTAAAAACAAAAACAAAAACGTAAGAGAGACTACATTAGTTAGGATATTGCTTTAGATAATCTGTTGATAAGATGTCTGGACATTAATAAGTGGTAATACACAAGTGTAGTATTCTTATAAAAATATAATATTAATTGTTATTTGTAACCCTTTGAGATTATTTCTATTTTAGGCATGAGGAAACTGAGGCTAATTGAAAGATGATGTAATATATTTATTCAAGACCACTGTACCAAACTGCCTACTATTGTATGTTCAATGTCCCTTTCATCTTTAACATTGCATTCTATGTTCTAACATTTTAGACTTTCAGTTTTAATAGCCTCTTCTGAGTTCTTTACAGCTTTTATATTTTGTTTCAAAGTCTCTTTCAGCTCTATCATTCTGTGTTCAAACATTTATCTTTTATGATCCCATCCACATTATACATTGTACACTCTCATAATTTGTAACCTCAAACTACAGATTAAAAAAAACAAACAAATCCCTTGGATCTTCAGTTTGGAATTTGTGTGGAACATTGAAATTCACAGTAGAATTTGTGTCACTACATCTGTAGAATAAGTGTAAAAATAGTGTTTTAATGTAGATTTTTATAATTTACTCAAATTAGAACTTTTCATTTACAAGAAACAACAGTTCAACTTGTTAATTAAAATTTTGAGAAATTTGACAGGAAGAGCTAGAAGCTACAAATTACCTGAAAGACAAAGTTGCCTATATTTTGTCTACTCAAGGGGCTATGCTGGCAACTAGCCAGAAGCCTGAAGGCCGCTCTTAATTTACATTGAATAGACTATTGCTATCTTTCTCATCTTTAATATGATGGTGTATTCCTTAGCAATGCTGAGACTTGAGTCTTGAGAACAGGCGCCTCTATATAAGGGTTGCTCATAATGCGAAAGGACACTTGGGAGACTCTTAGGTGAACTGTGTGTTGGTTAAAGCTCCTTTCAGTAAATCTGTTTTAAAAGTGTCTTTTCTTGGCATAATGCTATATAATATGTCTGTGAAGTAAGTCTGTGGCCAACCAAGGAAATACATTATATTCCTTTGGTTTTTTCCTCTTTTCCTTCTTACTCTTTTTTGGTATCCCTATAATAAGTAGTTTTTATTAAAGAGTAATTTTGAAGTGGCTGATTGCTTTTCATGGTTAAAGATTGAGTAAGCTATTTAGGCTTAACCACTAAAGGAAAGAAGTAGACAAAAGGGACATTCTTACAATTTTTAATTAATTCTATGATTCTTTTATCTTGTCAACTTACTCAACTTAGGCAGATCCAATTAGGATCAAGGAAAACTTGGAAGCTATTGCTAGACAATATCTTGGTAACCCTTTTTCTTGTAGTATTGTCCCCATTCCCCTCCACCCCCCAAAGTTTGATTTTGCTAGGTTATTCCCAGAGAGAAGTTACATGACTACATTTTTAGACCTAGACATTTATGGAAATAAGGCTCATGCACAGTTTTAGATTACTTATTTAAAAATAAACGTTATTCAGCTAAGGCCCCATTTAATCGTAACTGCTCCTCTCCACTCTGGAACCCAGGTGATGGGCAGAATGGTTGCCAGATAACACCCATTCCTGCTCTCAGTACTAGTTCAGGGGTCTCCTAGGATCTCTTTCTGCCCTGATGTTTTTGTGTCAATCTCTTTTTCATTCTTTCATTCATGAAATGTTCCTTGTGACACCACCACATGTGCTCCTCACCAGCTCCTACCCCAGTGTCCAAAGACCTTTCTGATTGTCTTCCTAAGCTGCTCTGAACTAAAAAAATGACTCGTGACTTTTGGCTTTCCTGACCAGAATTTGGTCTTGTGTGTTTTCTAGGTTATTGATGAGATATTCTAAGTGAGCTAGGCCAAACTACTTCCTTTCACTCTGCAATTTTGACTCTGCCATCCTAAAGAATAAATATTGATAGTGCTTGCACTATTGGGAAAAGTTGAGGGGCAGTCCATAAGACATCTGTGTAAAGTCTCAACCATGGGCATGCTAATGGATTATAATTTCCTAATTATTGAAGTATGTCTATAGAATACAGTTGAAATTTAAGATCTCAGCAATTCTTAGGTAAACCATGTGAGAATAGAATATCTTTGGGAGCAAAAAATTGTTAGAATTAAGTAGATAATTTAAATTACTAGTTTTAAAAATATCCTTTTGTTTTCTGTTTTCCATGTAGAGTTAATCCTCAAACTCTTATTGGCTAGAATTATTGAGATTTTTGATTATGATGATTTGATGGTGAGATTTGATATAGAAATGAGATTTTTGATACAACAATTATTTTCTATATGCTCATCTTTGTTAAATTAAGTAAGATTTTTAACAAGTGAAATATGATATTCTGGTTTTGAGGGAGTCAGTTACACAGAATCTGTACTCACTGAAAATTCATAAATACAAATAAATCCTCCTCTTTTCAATGAAATTCTTTGAAAAAGCTGTTTGCAATAAATAATTTCACTTCCACTCCTCACTTTCTTCTAAATGTTCAGCAGCATAAATTTCACCCTCAGAGTTAACTGAAACTTTTCAAAGTTACAGCGATTTCTTAAATAACATGTCTAATGCTCACTTGTTCTTGACCTCTGCAGAATTTTTGACATTTTGATTGACTATCTTCTTCTGGATATTCTCCCACTGGATTTGTGTGATTGGTCTTTCTTGGATTTTTACCCAAGTGCCCCTTCTTAGTCTCTTGCTGGAGCTTCATCTATGTAATGCCCACAGATTGCCCCCAAGTCTGTTTCAGTCCCTTGTCACTCTGTACGCTCTAACTTGGTGATCTTGGTAACTCTCAGATGTATATTTTTCACAGTTCTAGTCTCTCTTGAACACACCAGTCATATATCACAAACTGCCTGTTGGATAGTTTGAACTGGATATCCTGTGGGGCATCTGTAACTTAACATTCATAAATCAGAACTTACCTTTCCCACAAACCTAGCCTTTTTCTGAACTTCCCTGTGTCTGTTCAGGGTTTCATCATCCTTCCAAATACTCAGGTTCTCAACTTGATGTTAGTCTCAATTCCTCACTTTCTATTATCCTACATATGTAATCTTTTGCTGAATCTTGATATGTTAACACCAACAATATCTTCTCATCCTCTACCTTAGTTCAGGCCCTGATGACTTATTGTCTGAATTAACTCAGTAACCTTTTAATTGCTCTTCTTTGTCTCTTCCCCACTCTAATCCATCCTCCATGCAGTTGCCAACATGATTTTCTTTTAAAGAATAAATTTCATTAATGTCTTTTGTTTTTATTTCACCTAAAGAAAGAGGAAAAAGAAACTGTTACCAAAACTGATTAAGAAATTGGAAAAACTGATCATCTATATAATATTCTGTATCCTACCTCTGCAAAGGCATGAGGAGGGGATTAGTATGTTCTTATTGCTCTTGTTGGGGCCAGTCTTGTTCTTTGTAATTTTTCAGTGTTCATTTTCTTTCTTTTAAATCAACAAGAAGTAAAAAAAAAATTTAATTCACAATTTAAAAAAAGTTTTCATTAATATTTTTATGTTGACAAAATTTCCCCTGTATTCTTGCCACAGAGCCACTTCCTATAATGGAATTTTTTTTTCTTTAAGAAAAAGAGGGAAAAAAAATAATTGGCAAAAGTGATTTATGTATCAGAAAAATAAACTATGCATTTTTTCTCACTTGTTAGACCTCTTATCTCTTCAGAGAAGGAATTTTCTACCCATATCTCTTCTTTGGAGTCATTCTTGTTCTTTGTAATTTTGCAATATTCATTTTGGATTGTTTTGTGGTGGTTCTTTGTATTATATTGTAGTCATGTATCTTATTTTCTTGGCTTTGCTTACTTAAGTCTGTATTAGTGCATAGTCCCTGTTTCTCTGTATTCATCATATGTCACTTTTTATAGCACAGTAATATTTCATTATGTACATGGGCTACAATTTGTCTAGCCATTCCTGAGTTGATGTATATTGATCTTTTTTCTCTGTTTTTTACTACCACAAAAAGTATTACTATATATATTTTAGTATATATACAGGTCCTTTTTTTTTTTATTAGTGATCTACTCAAATAGAAACCAAGTTATAGAATGTGTACATTTTAGCCAGCTTATTTGAATAATTCCAAATTGCTTTCCAATGTGATTACACTAATTTACAGCTTCATAACTTAATGTACCTTTCTATTCCCAGGACCCCTCTAACATTAACTATTTCTATATTTTGCCATCTTTACCAATTTGTTTTGTATAAGGTAAAACTTCAGAGTTGTTTTGATTTGGATTCTCTTATTAGTAATTTGGGACAGATTTTCATATGGTTATTAATAGTTTGCAGTTATTCTTTTGGAAATTACTTATTCATAGCCTTTGTCCATTTCTCTTTTGGGGAATGGTTTTTGGTCTGACATTTCTTTTAATTTTCTGCATATGTTGAATACCAAATCTTAATCCAGGTAATAACAAAGCTTCCCCTCCCCACCCCCCCCACTCCCTCCCCCACACAAACTTATTAATAAATAGTGGGGCTAAATCAGTACATATTTTAGCAGCAAATTTTCATTACCATTCATTATTTTGATTTCACATGAGAAGATAGCACCTACTTTTTTTGAAGATTAAATCTAGAGATTATGAAGGAGAGTAGTGTGATACTCCTTCCTCAATATCCGTAAGCATTGTGCTTGGAATAAGACCTGAATTCAAGTTATAGTCCTGCCCCATATCATCTGTTTGACCTTGAGCAATTTGCTTCTCTTTAAGCCTGTTTATCTGTAAAATGAAAGTTGGACTAGATGGTTTCTATGTTTCAACTCAAGGTTTTGTGATCTTTTAATGTATTTTCTGTGCAAAGTTCTAAATTATTCTGATTTGTTTACAAGATTTTGCTTTTCTGAGTTTGTCCTTTATAGGAAGTTATATTTGAAATATCAAATGTATAATGAGTTGAATATTTTAAAGTACATAGAAAGTCAACATAAAATAATTGGCAACAGACAAGCCATGAACTTTGAATTTACGAATTGAAATCATGGCCTGCTGTAAAAATGGCACAAGGCCAATAGATGGTGCCATTAGCTTAGAAATCTTTGCCTGTAAAATCCCTAACATGCTTACAGAACATATAGGATGTCCTGCACTTCACCAATTCTTAATGGATTTTAATTAATGCAGATAACCAAATTTCTCTTCTCATTTCTGTCTTAAAATATTAAGTGCCTTCCAGTATTTGGAATGGCCAAAGAGTAGGCATAGAAAAAGGCTTTCTACTTTCTTCATGTTTTGCTATTTTTGCTACAATATCTATTCACTCCATTTTGAGTTTAGTTCTCAATGTACAACTAAATAAAAGCCCTTGTCAGTGCCCTTCTTTCAGAAGGGTTAGTACAGCTTTCTGTTCTAACTCCTTTGCTTTAAACTGTACTTCAGAGAGAGAGGTTAACTTGGGCAGCATTACCTGCTCTTGTTTCAGAGTTGGACTGGAATTATCCCCCTTGAAGAATGCCTTTAAACTCTGCTGTCACTTGGTGCTTTCCTAATATCTAGTCGCTGTGTTGTACAGCCTGACTTGAAAGCTGTTTTAGACATTAGTGAGTTTGCATTTTAATCTGGAACATGAAGGATTGCTCTTAGTTTTTTACAGACAGATCTCTCTCTTGTTAGTTATAAGGATAATATGAACGTTTATATTAAATACATTTAAATAATTATTAAATTTTGTGGTTCTTTCAACTGTGAGGAGTCTTAGTGATATAAAGGAATTGAAAAGTAGTGTAACCTGCCACAGGAGAAGTTATTTTAAAAAGTGGACCAGGATTAGAGATGCATTTGTGAAATCTGTCAGATCTGCCTAGAATGAGCTTCCAGCAGAAGCAAAGACTCTTTCTTGAATAGCTGATAACTAGATAGAGTGTAGAATGCTGAGTTAGAGCTTCTGTTTGCTTTGCTGGGATGGTTTAATGACATATGGATGTGATTAAGAGAGGCAAATATTAAAACATTTTTTCTTGTGCTATTTTCAAGTTTAAAGCAAGCTTTTGGTAGCAAATTTTTATAGAGCTTTTATTTCAATTGAGAAGTGTGTGTGTGTGTGTGTGTGTGTGTGTGTGTGTGTGTGTGTGTGTGTGTGTGTTCTAAGACATTGAATTTGGAGCGAGGGAACCTAGATTCAAGTCTTGATTCTGTTATTTTATGAACATATGCATTGAGCAAGTTATTCAGTCTTGCTTTGTTTGCCTTAGTACCCTTGTTGGCAAAACGAAGACATTGTATTAAGTGTTCTCTAATAGTTCTTTCTGGCCTAACATTTTAGAATTCTAAAATAGAATTATATTTATGAGAACCAGGATTCAAATCTTTCACATAATATATTACTTTTAACCTATGATCTTCTGGGTATTCTGCTTACTCCAGCTTTTTCTATACAGTTTTGTACTGTTGTAAATTAAGGATTTTGAGAAAATTTCGATGTTATTATTTTCCCTTTAAAATATTAAATATAAAATTGTGGTTCAAAAATACTTTGCATGCTGTATTTTGGGGGGCATTGTAAAAGACTTTGTTTTCCTTTATCATATTTGAAAAATTTTTCTGACTCTTCTTTCTAAGCCCATTTTATGTTTTTGGGGCTGTTGTCTTTTCTGTCTTTACCTCTCTATGAATTCTCTTAGTATATTTCAAAAGTGATCCCTAGCCATATTTGTTTGGGAAATGCTGCATTAGTAAAATAAAAACCTTTCACTCCTTGGGTATCAGTGGCTCTTACAGTCTCTTCTGGAGAGGAAAGGTGTTTATAACCTGTCAGCTGAATGAGACAGCACAGCAATAATTACATGAAAAATCCGAGATCCCTTAAAATGGTATTTTAAATTATTTTTTCTGAATAAAATTGTACTCAGTTCACTTCTATCCCATTACTAGCACAAATTGAATTAAATTCATTGGGGTAATTCATTTTTCAGAGATGTCCCTTTACATTTGAAAAATACTTTTAAAATATGTTAAATGGAAGTTGAGTTTTTGGGGGGGATTTTTTTGTATCTTCATTGTAAATAAACAGCAAAATATCTGACATCGAGATACATTTGCTGATGAAAAGAAAGCGTTCTTCCCCCTCACGAGGGGTTTAAATGTGATACTCAGTGCTTACTCAGGAGTGAAAACATCAAATTAAACTGTTTATGCTGACAAAGGACAAATCTGGATTTCAGCAAACGATGCAAGATTGTCTGATTGCCTGGCTTGTCTAAGGATAAAGCTTCTGGCCAAGACATAATGAAATGCATGCATAAAATTAAACCATGGAAAGGCAGTATTTCAGCTTTAGGAAGCAGTGAGATGTTCCACTGCTCTCTAGTGGCTGAACTGGGTCCCCTGGTACCCACGTTGTTTCATATTCATAAATCAGCTCTTCACGCATTGGCAATGTCGGCCTTCGGAGCCGGCAGAAACACCGAGAGACTGGGCCTCTCAGCCAGGAACCAGAGTGAAAAATGATCCCAATCGATGGGGCTGTGGAGAACACCAAATTTTACCCAGACTGAGAAGCAAATTGACTAACAATGAGGGAGGGTGAGTAAGCGCCCTGTCAGGGAGGGCTGACACTGATGGATTGGAAAGTTCTAAATGTTACTCTTTTACCGCTGCATACATCTTGCACTGTGGCAGTCAATGGTGGCAAACAGGTCCTTGGATGCCTAAAATGGACTGCTCCTTAGCACAAGGCATTTCAGAGTTAGTGAAAATCTGGCAAAATTGATTTGGAGGAAGAGCAATTGAACTCTGTTTCCTAGGGATTTTTTTCCTTCAGAATTCTGAGACATTATTGAGAGAGATGTTTTTGTTTTTGTTTTTCCTCAGAACGGGATGCTGCTAGCTGGCATAATCCCATGTGTGGTTCATTGGCCAAATTCATACCTAATTGCAGAATATTCCCTGGAAGCCAAATGTAGGAATCTAATTTTAATCAAGGACTTAAATGTGTTTTAATTGTGTTAATTTTGAAACCTGTGCTGGCTCACATAAGTATGTCATAGGCCATTTGCCCCTGTGTTAGGTGAGCAATGCTAGGAACATAGAATATTCCTAAAATCCAAGAATCTTAGCACTAAAAGGAATGCTGGAACACAGAATGTTAGGATATAGAGCCTCAGTGTTAACAGAATGTTAGCACATAGACTTTTAGGGGGAAAAAAGAATAATAAAAATAGAATATTAGAAAACTAGAAAATGTTTGCATTAGAAGATGTCTTAGAATTGAGAATATTTATGATCCTGTTTGTGTATTCCCAGAATGTTTAAATATTTGAGGTGAACATAAGACGAAAAAAAACTGAGCTTAGGAAGTGATTTTTGTTTTTCATTCTTTCATATGAATGTAATACTAATTCAACATTAGTAATTAACTTGCTCTTTTTTGCATAGATTTCTGATAACAATAATACTTTCTAAAAACAAAGCAAAAATGTGTAATATTTCCTGAAATCCAGAGCAAATAAATGCATATAATTTTCTTGGTGCATATCAGTTATTACTGTAATATATAGTGTTTTCACCAAGATAAAATTGAATTAAAATTAACCTCATAATGCTAATGATCAGGGTTCTGTTTCTGGCTTAATATTTGATATTGAACACTCCCCTTTTCTCACTAGTTGTAATCCTGAATGATTTGTGGTTCAAAAATTATGTACATCTTCAAAGCCTAAAGATTTCTGATGATCAATTATTTAAATAGAATATGCTGAGAGTAACCTCCCAAAAAGGAGGTCCAAATTTGCTCTGTGCAGTCATCAGTCAACAAGCATTCATTCAATGCTTCCTGTGTTCCTGGCACTGTTTGGGTGCACTTTTATGAAGGACATTGATACAACAGAGCTTGTATATGAGGATAACTAGAATTGGAGCCTACCCAGAACCATGCTATTCAAGAAGTTGTTAAAAGAACTGGGGCACTTTAGCCTAGAGGAGAGGACTTGGAGGTGTGAGGGAAGGCACAGGAATGCTGTCTTCAAAATAGGCAGTCCTATGGAATGGAAACTGATGCTTTAAGTCTGTTTAACTTTAGGGGGCTGGACAATGAATAGAAATTACATAGTTGTAGATTTTGTTTGATGTAAGAAAAAACTTCCTTACAATTAGAGCTGTTTAAATTGTTTGGAATACCCTGAGGTGTTTGGCCAGTGTAAGTTTATTTAATAAAGTCTGAGCGACTATTTCTTGGGAATATAGTAGATGGGGGATATATGTTTTAGATTGGAAGTGGACTAGATTTTGTGATTTTCTAATAAATGTCTAGCTTCCCTTGTTGGATACTTTGAAAAGGACAGTGTATGTGCCCAATCGTTGCTATGTTTGTTAAAAAAAAATCCACCTTATAAACTGTCATACATCACAATGAAATTCTTTTAAATCTGTTTCTAATTTTAGCTTAAAATAGACATACTGGCCCTTAATGAATTTCTTTCATTAAAGAAAAAAAAGGCAAATATGCCAGCCATAAAATATATTAATAGGCTATCTGATGAAAACAGACCATACTCTTAAATGAAATTTCCCTGAAAAAAAGCATAGGTGGATCCTGAAAGATAATACTAGCTTATAGACACAGACCTACTATATAGGTCAAATTCAAGAGGTGACACCTATGTATTGACCACCATAGTCTATAATTTGCTTATTATTAGAAATATAACAAGTGATTTCCACAATCCCCGATTTGGGTGGGAAATTGCAGGACCTCCCCCCACCCCTGCCCTCTAGTTTTATCTTTAGTTGGTCCTATGTAATTATAGTCATCTGCACTCATTTAATCTTGATTAAAGAGAAGGACCCAGAAGAGAAAGGGCAAGAGCCAAGGTGGAGAGAGCAACTGAAAGAGAGTAGAGCAGAGCAGAATAGAAATTTACTTAGAATATAGAATATCAGAAATAAGTGGAGCTTTATAGAGCTTTAGTCCAATCCTCTGATTATACAGATTCATGTGACTAAAACAAGGTAGGAAGTCATTTTGGAAACTTTTGTTTCCTTCACCCCTACCCACTCCTCCCTCCCTCCCTCCCTCCCTCTCCCTCTCTCTCTCCCTCTCCCTCTCCCTCTCCCTCTCCCTCTCCCTCTCCCTCTTCTCTCTCTCCCTCTCTCCCTCTCTCCCTCTCCTTCTCTCTCTCCCTCTCCTTCTCTCCCTCTCCCTCTCTCCCTCTCTCCCTCTCCTTCTCTCTCTCCCTCTCCCTCTCTCTCTCTCTCTCTCTCTCTCTCTCTCTCTCTCTCTCTCTCTCTCTCTCTCTCTCTCTCTCTCTCCCTCTCCCTCTCCCTTTCCCTCTCTCCCTCTCACCCCCCCCTCTCCTCTGTCTCTCTCTGTCTCCCCCTCCCCATCTCTCCACAAGCCATTTAGAAGAGCTACTCAGAGAAGGAATAATTGTATTAAAATGATACATTAGTAACTCCCCCTTTGGAAGTCAAAAACTTTGGATTGAAGGAGGGGAATTGTAACATCTGTTGATTTGGGACAAAGTATAGAGTATGCCATGATCTTGTGTGTGTGTGTGTGTACAAGTGGCTGGGTTCTCTGAAGTGTTCTCTTGAAAGTATGACATGTCATTGCGCAGTTTCTTCTCTGAGCTTCCATTTAAAAAGAAGTTATGATAAATATCTTTATTAGGTTCAAAAGGAATTTTATATTTATATACATATATATATACACTCATTTTTTCATATTTGTATTTAAATACATATACATTTAATTTTGTTCAGTTGTGTCCGACTCTTTATGAAACCACAGACCACATCACACCAGGTCCTTCTCTCACTACCATTCATGGGTTTTTCTTGGCAAAGGTATTGGAGTGATTTACTATTTCCTTCTCCAGTCATCTTTTTTCAGAACTCTCCATCCTGACCTGTCAGGCTTGGGTAACCTTGCAGGACATAGCTCCTATTTTCATTGAATTATGAAAGCCTCTCACCTAGAAAAAGGCTCAAAGGCAGTGATCCAGGAGATGACACAGACAGACAGACAGACAGACAGACACACACACACACACACACTCACTTTCTTGCTTAGGTTTCAAAACAGCTTTGCAAGCAAGTAATCAACCACCAACATGAATATGCAAAAATGAATCTTCTTAGGATGGTCTAAGGCATCAAGTTATTTTGCTATTAGATAACAAATCAATATGAGCACAATATCATAGAAGTGAATTAGACCTGATAGAGAAGTCATTAGCCCCAAGCCTCTGCTGAATGGATGAATTCTCTCTACATCTCCAGAGCATAGTCATTCAGCTTCTATTTGAAGAATTTCAGTGATGAGGACTTTCTCCACAGGCAGCCTCCTCCATTGCAGGAAGGCTCCTAAATGTTGGGTAGTTTTTTCTTTAGGTCAGTGATGATGAACCTTTTAGAGACCAAGTGCCCAAACTGCAACCCTCAGGCCAGCTGTGAGCCTCCCACCTTACCCCAGACAGGGAAGAGAGGAAGTGCTTCCATTGGGCTGCTGTGTAAATGGCCAGGTGATATGAGAAATGGCCTCAGGTGCATGTGGAGACGGGGAGGAGAGCAGCTCCCTCCAGCATGCATGCCACAGGTTCACTAACATGGCTTTAGGTAGTTCTAAAACCTTTGCACATACCTCCAGAAATCTCTGTCTTTGCCATCTCTTTCCACTGCACTCTTATGACCATACTTCAAAAGCCCCTCCAATCCATCACTTTACCTATGCAAATTACAATTCCTTTATCCATTGTCCCATTATCTTTTTGGGATGCTATGGCCAAAAATCATACCTAGTGGTCATCCTGGTAGTTTTGTGGGGCCAATTTTCCACCATTGATCCTTTACTATACTGGTATTCAAAGGCATTCCAGTTTAGTAAAACCTGCCATAGTAGGTGATTCTGTTGGCATGGCCTTTGAGAAGTTTTTGGAGAAAGTCCTCATCATTGAAGGGCTTCAAACAGAAGCTGGATGATTATGTCTTAGAGATGTTGTAAAGAAGGTTCATCCATCCCTTCAGCAGAAGCTTGGGATTGATGACTTCCTAGGTCCCTTCTAATTCATTTTTATGATTCTATGGTCATCTTGATTTGTTACCTAAAGGCACAAAAATTTGATGGTTTTGACCATCATAAGAATATGAAAGCAGGATTCATTTTTTAATATTCTTATTGGTGTTGAATTACTTGGTTTTAAAATTTGAAAAAATAAGATCTGGACAGGAACAAAATTTATGAGGGAATTTTTGTAATCTGTTATATATGTCAAAAATTTTATCCCTCTTAGTTTAGAATCTACCTCTTAATATTTTATTAGAATTCCAAGTACTATAGTTATTTATTAGTTATTTAGTAAAGTGTCTTGACATCTTTAATACCATATTTAATACCATATCTTGACATATTTAATATCATTTAATACCATTTAATACAAAATACTCTTTCATAGATTTTACCATATTTGCTCTTACAGTCTTATTCCCCTGCCCTCTTCTATTCCCTAGCATTTTCTTAGAATTACATGAACCTCTGAATCTGTTGCCACTTTTGGTAACTTTAATTACTTTTTTAGATTTTTAATGCAGTTTTCTGAAGAACAGCCACTTGGAGACCCAGGAATCAGTGATATTTATTTGGGCTCAAAATTAACCCCTCACCCCTCCCAATGATTCTTAGTGTTCTTGTGAGAAAGGATCCAGAGCCAGAGGCTTTTTTTAATCCCTAAGAGAGAGCACTGATTTGCAAGTGATTGAAATGTAGCATTTAAAATTTACTTTCTTTTTAAAGGTTGTTCCAACTTCTTACCTTTTATTCTATATATAATTTCTTACCCTGAGGTCAGTGAACTGTTCAAAAAAATTTTTTTATAACTGTATTTTAATATAATTGGTTTCCTTTCTATTTTTGTTTATTTTATGCATTTAAAAACATTATCTTAAGAAGGGGTTCAAAAATGTCAACATACTGTCAAAAGGGGTCTATAACACACAAAAGGTTTAAGAATCCTTTATTCTAGCAAGATTAGAGTTGTGAACTATATACTAGACTCCAGGCTACTTCAGGTACATCCCAAAATAATGAGTGATAGAATGAAACTTGAAATATCTAGCGATGAAGAGTTGAACAACTGTAGACAGTGACTTTTGACTAGCTTTTTCTTTACCCCATCTGTCTCTGGTAAGGTCATTCACAGAATCCTATAATAGAGTATTAGGATTGGACTAGAAAAGAACGTTGGAGATCATCAAATACAACCTTTTTGATTTATAGTGGACTAATACTTGGAAAGAGAAAATGATTTGCCCAGTCATATATATGTTGTGGGAGGGGGAATGTTCTAGTGGGAGGGGAAGGGCGGAAGAAGAAGGTAAGCTATTTTGAATGTGCTCTTGTTTTTCAGAAGGAAAAAAAAAAGTTTAGGTAGGAAAAAGTTTTATATGGAAAAGCCTTTTCATTTTCTTGTGGAGCATGAAATTAGAGGACACAAGAATGGTGGGGAGGATTAGGAAAATTTTTATGATATTTTTGGATGATTGCTGAGACTAAGCATCATAATGCAGTGGGAAAAGATTTGAAATCAACACCTGACTTGGATACTTAACTCCGTTGCCTACTTGTTTTGTGATCTTGACCAAATTGCAGTGATGATGATGATGATGAGAGCTAACATTTATAAAGTGCTTACTATGTTCCAGGTATCATGCTAATTACAATTATTGTCTCATTTGATCTTCACAGCAAATCTTGGAGGATAGGTACTATTATTATCTGCATTTTGCAATTGAAGAGGTTAAGATGAAGAGACATTAAATGACTTGCCCAGAGTCACACAACTGTTAAGTGTGGGTCTCATTTTCCTCATTTGTAAATTGGAATGTTGGGATAGGTCAGAGGTGTCAAACTTGGGCATCTGGACAGCCCAACTCAGATTAAAATATCATTTGGGAAATGTTTGATAAAATAAACAGAAATATAGCACATTGTAGATAATGTTAATTTGTTGTTTTTTAAAAATATGTATCCTATAAGAATTTATTTCTATACGAGTTTGATACCATTTAGCTAGATGATCTATAAATCCTTACAAATATGAATCATGAGATCCTATGAATGGTTAGGTTAGAAGGGAAAAACTGCAGCCCAAATTTTAAAAATTGCCTTTTAAAAAAAAATCATTTATTTCTGAATACCATCTTACCTTCTCTATACTGCCTTTGAGCCTTACCTTTTATCAAAGATTCAGAAAGAAAAAGCCCCCAAATCAAACAGGTTCAGATAGAACATGTAGCATTTCTCGCCCATGGTGTCCCACCTCTAGTGAAGTGATTTTCTCATAGTTTGATAAATATAATTATTTAGCATTCAGTTTAGTTTCATTTTTTCCCATTTGTATTTTTGTGATTGTTTTGCATGTTGTTTTTTTGGATTTGCTTTACTTTGCATCATTTAATTTCTTTTTATTCACTATATTCACTGTTTCTTAAAGCACAGTAATGCTCTTATATTCTTGCATCACAATTTTGTTACCATCCTTCAATCAATGAGCATTTCCTTTATTTCCGTTACTTTACTACTATAACAAGGGGTACTATAGTGTATATGTGGCTTTTCTTTCTATGTTTTACCCATTTGGGGTATACATGCTTAGTAGAGGAATCTCTGAGTTAAAGGGTATGGACATATTAGTCATTTTCTTAGAATAATTCCAAACTGGAATTTCTAGATCGGTTGGACCAGTTCACAGAGCATTTGTTCCTTATCTTTTCCATAGCACCGCCAGAAGTTACTATTCCCATCTTTTTTCACCAACTCAGAATGTTTTTTTTTTAATTAATCAATCAACAAGTGTTTATTAAGTGCTTTTATGCCAGGCATTGGACTAGGCCCTGGGGATTCAAGTACAAAGAATGAAACCCTACTGGCAAAGAGCTTGAATTCTAATGAGGAAGATTTACATTTCTTTTTTTTAGCTTTCTAGAGCAGTCTTTTTTGTGGTTGTTAAAAATTTGTAATTGTTTTGAGAACTGTTTATCCCTTGACCACTTATCTATTGACTCTTGGTCATATATTTGTGTTAATTTCTTATTATGTGGGTATCAGACATTTATCAGAGATATTTAATGCAAAAATTTTTTTTTTCTCATTGGACAATTTTTTCTCTTAGCTGCATTGATTTTTCATAATAATAAAATGGCCTATTTTATATTTTGTGATGGCCTCTGTCCTTTGGTACAGAATTCTCTCTCTAGCCATAATAGTTGTGAATGTGTTATTGCCGTCTATTCTCCCCACACCCTTTAAAATTTTTTAATGGGACCATTTGTATTTAGGCCAAGTATCTATTTAGAACTTATATTAGGGTGTATATGGTATAACATGATAATCTAACTCTTATTTTTTTCTGATACTCTTTAGGCTTGGTGATTCTTATAAGCTTGATCTAAGATGTTTTTTATAATGGAAAGAACTTTGGGTTCATATTAAAAATTCTGGGCTCGAGTTTTTGCCCTTAGTACCTAATAGTTTCATTATATCAGGCAAATAACTTGTCTTTCTGGGCCCTGTTTTTTCTTATAGGTAAAATAAATAAAAAACTTTGACTCTACCTTCTTCCTTCCATTACTTAACATAGTATTCTCTCTCACATATATAACAAGCCCTTAGTAAATGTTCAATTATTAGCTAACTCACCATACTTTTATGGAGATCAAATGAGCTAAAAATATGGAAACTCCTTGAAAATTCTAAAGTACTATTCTGATGTTTTTGTTTTAAATATAAAGTAATACAGTTTTTTACAGAATTTACCCTAACTTTTCTATTTTTAATTTTGCTTGGTAGTTTTTTGATCTCTAGGCATAGTACCCTGGCTCCTCTTGGCTTTAGATTCACGGAGCAATTTTTAAAAATAAGATACATTTACTGTTTGTGTCTCTGGCAATAATAATTTGTATTGCTGTAAAACATTAGTGGTATCCTATACTGTGGCCTTTTCATTCGTTCATAGGCATAGACCTTTTCTTTTCCCCTTATATCCAGCTGAATAGCTTATCTCTGAAGTCTGAAGCCGTGTTCCGATTGTCTGAAGCCGTGTTCCGATTGTCTTAAACCGTAGCTTTGTTTACTAGTTCCCTTTGTTCTAAAGATCTCACACTAAAGGTGTGTCTCATAAGAAGATGGATGGAGCAAAGATTTTATTCTTTATTTTCTACCTCTCAGAGTTGTAACATGTAAATGAAGAAATATTGTATATATAAAGCACTTTGCAAACCTTATAATAGTTACATATGTGTCAGAGATTATAATTCTTTCCTGGAGAATGTAAGCTCCTGGAGGTCCTGGACTTTTATTTTGTCCTTAGCCAGAGCCATCAGAGTACCTTCCCAACATGGTAGTTATTTAATTCTTGCTTTTTGAATTGGATTGAATTACAAGCTCTTGGGTTCAGGGAGATTGCGATTTAGTGAATTTGCTTATTAGTAGGCAGTGCCTGGTGGAAAGCTTACTAAATCTTGTGATTTGGGGCAGTTACTTCCTTTACCTTTCAGTTTCCCCACTTGGACTTACTTTATTCATCTACAATATGATCTACTGATCTCAAAAGTCTTTTCCAATTCCAAAATTCTATTCTAAGGTTACTTCTAGTTCTGATATCCTATATTGCAAAGTTTCTTTGTCTTTAATGTTCTCTATTTTAAGGCCTTTCCAACTCTAATATCTTAGTTTCTAAACATTCTGTTTTTCAAGGTCTCTTCCACTCTTAACATTAAGTGATTTTATACTAATTTGTTATGGTAGCCAGCCCTGGTTTATCAATCTAGTTATTCTCCATCTCCTTTGAAAGCCTTCTTAAGAGTCTTTTAATTTTTAGTTTTAATTTTCTTAAAGGAGGGTTAAAGAAAGAAATTGGAGTTGCCTATTGCTTCAAAGCCTAAATGAATAGTCATTGCTTGTAATACAGGTCCACACTCCCTGCTTCCTACTGCTCTTAGATGTGATGTATTTGGTACTGTAAAGGTAATGATCCTCAACCATAGCAATATTCCATAACAGGAGTATCTGTCATATTCATCGGGATTACCATGTTCATTGATTTGTGTCTGTAAATCTGCTGTTTCTACCCTTTAAATTTGATCTATAATTGGACCTCCTTAAATGGTTCAGATAAGGCAGTCTGTATTTTCTCACTGTGGTGTCACTGTCAGCAGCTCCTTTTTCATTATACATTCAGCCGACTTGATAAAATCAGCAGGACACCTCATTTGAAACTGTTTAATCGCTGCCTTTTTCCTTTGCTAAAACCATTGAGGTGGTCAAGCGATGTACACAAATCATTTTAAATAGAAAATATGGTTTTCTCTGTGACCCAGCTAAATAGATAGTGGTATGCAAAACAAGTTAAAAAGTCATAAATGCCAAAAAAATCTTCTAATTGGAGTAAAAAATTGTGACCAACTTTATTCTTGCTCCCAAAGTAGAGTGTCCTGAAATATTGCCAGGATCCAGTAAAGACAAGATGATGGTTTTCTAAAGAGTCACTCTTTTCTGAACAAAGCAAGTTTAAAATTTCAAATAGTGCTGAGCTCCTTTTTTTATATATCCATGAGTTGAGAGCCTGTGCTTATTTATGGGACCTCTGCAATACTTTTTTTGAGATGAACTTGGTAGCCAGTTACATCAATGCATCATAACCTTTGAGCCAATCTCTGTTGAGAGAATATATTTTTGTTTCCTCATCTGTCATTTTGGGGCTACTCAGTTGTTACTTTTCAGAGCATAGACTGAAAATAATCGTCTCAAAGCCATGCTCTACAGGAGTAGTGAAATAGTGTGGTGGCAGCAGCTTGAGGTCCCATTACTGTTGCCAGGACACTACTTTCCTCCCTATGTGTCATCATTGCTGGTGTGCTAGTGTCCTCCCCATGTGTCAAAGTGGCCGTTACCAGGACAGCTCATTAAAACAATCTAGTCTTCTGGCATGGTATTTAGCAAGATACCCAACAACCTGCCAAAGCAGAAATGTGGGCCATAGGAATCAAAGTGGAGCAGTATATATAAAGTGATGTGGCACTCTCTCTTTTTTTGTGTTTCTTTTACACATTCCCTAACCTCATTTTTATGATTCAGCAGGGTAGAATAGTTGAAAGAAGACTGGGCATAGACTTGGAAGATCTGGATTTGGGTCCTAGCTCTTTTTATCATTGATTATGGACATACCACTTAACTTTACATTATCCTTCTTTTTCTTATCTCTAAAATGGAATAATAGTACTTGTACTTCCTTACATCATAGTGTTAATTAAAGTAAATGTTAAAATGCTAAGTAAATATGAATTATTATTTTGTATAATTTATTCTCACTATACTTAAAACAGGGCCAGTATCAAGCTTTTGTGAATTTTACAAGGGTGAATCTATTATTTGAAGACTATTTTCACTGGGTATATCTTGTCCAATTAAGATTGAACATTTTTTCACATTTGAATGCCACTTTGTGGGATTTTGCCCTTTATTATCATCTCCCCTTAAAAGTAGGACAGACATGGAGAAATTGAGAAACTAAGTAAATCTTTTTGAGCCCTGGTTGAACAATTAGGAATTTTATGTTTAAGACTGGCTTCTGCGAACACCAATTTGCTGTGTGACTTAGAACATATTACTTCCTTCTCTGGGAATTATATTTCCTTCTCTAGGCATTAGCTTCCTTATCTTTCTAATGAGGGTGTTTGATTAGGCAATGTCTATGATCTCTCAACCCTAATAAGCTGAATATTATTTCTTATAGGTTCTGGGTCTTTGGCAGCAATGGCTGTATTTGAAGATAAATTTAAACCAGATATGGAGGTATGTAAACCCCCCATCCTCTAGAGAATTTTTATAGTGGATTTTTTTGAAAAGATAATATTTCTATTCAATTATTTCAAAAGCAGTACTGTACCTAAATGTATATGTCACATTTTTATTTTAAAAATTGATAACACATTCCTAAAAATGTATTAGAGGAAGCATGGTATAAGAGAAAGAATATTGCTCTTTGAGTCAGATGGCTCAACTCTAATGCTACTTAGAAGTTGTGTCACTTTGCTTTTGTGGGCCTTGCTTTGTGTTTATAAAAATGAGTGAGTTTGATGAGATGACATCTGAGGTCCTTTCAGCACTAACAGTTTAACTTTACTATTCTGGAATTGTTATTTGACGTTCTCTAATTGGGAATTCAAAAGAAATGTGAATTAAGTAAGCTAAGAATTTTTCTGATTTATAAATGAAGAGATTGAGACATAGAGTTCTCTGACCGACCCATGATAATAGCAAATTAGAGTTCAGACAAAGATTTTTTGGGGTCCATGCCCATTTGTTGTCTTCTCCCTCTACCCCCCCCACCCCCCATTCCATTTTGTCTGGGCTCATTATTAATTGACATGAGGATAAATCCATAGAATGCTAGAATGGTTAATTTTATATTTGCCCAACATTTTAGTGTTATTGAATTCTGTATTATAGCAATTGATAGTTTGTAACCTCTTTGGGCTATTGATCCTTACCATCCATTACAGTATAGGAGACTAGCATGTCATTTTACTGGGTTTGAGGTATATTTGTTTCCATTGGCTAGTCTACTCTTCCATTCTGGTGTTTGGAAATAGTAATAAAGTAATAGTACCTGACATTTAAAGTACATTTTTACTGATACCTTATTTTTATTTATTTTTTAACTTTTTACCTTATATATATTTTAATTTAATTTATTTAAAAATATTTTTACATGTCTGCATGATTCATTTTCTTTCTCTCCCCTCTTCCCTCCCCTCTCCCAGAGCCAACAAGAAATTCCACTGGGTTGTACAAATGTTGTCACTTGATACCTATTTTCATATTACTCATTTTTGCTATAGAGCAATTTTTTTAAAGGCCTAAACCCCAAATCACATACCCATATATACATGTGATAAGTGACATCATATATTTTCTTTTGCATTTCTACTCCCATAGTTCTTTCTCTCAATGTGGATAGAATTTTTTTACATAAATCCTTCAGGAGTGTCCTGGCTTGTTGCATTGCTACTAGTAGCAAAGTCCATTACATTGGATTTTTCCACAATGTTTTACTTTCTATGTACAATGTTCTTCTGGTTCTGCTCATTTCACTCCGAATCAGTACATTGAGGTTTTCTGAGTTTATATGAAAGCATTTAAATAATCATTTCTTATAGCACAATAGAATTCCATCACCATTATATACCACAGTTTGTTTTTCCATTCCCCAATTTTTTGCTACTACAAAGAGTGCACCTATAATTATTTTTGTACAAGTATTTTTCCTTATTATCTCTTTGGGGTACAAACCCAGCAGTGGTATGGCTGGATAAAAGAGTATTCTTTTAAAGCCCTTTGTGCATAATTACAAATTGTCTTCCAGAATGGCTGAATTAATTCACAACTCCACCAGCAATGTATTAGTGTCCTGATTTTGCCATATCCCCTCCAACGTTTATTATTTTCCTTTACTGTCATATTGGCCAACCTGCTAGGTGTGAGGTGGTACTTCAGAGTTGTTTTGATTTGCATTTCTCTAAATATCAGAGATTTAGAATACTTTTTCATGTGTTTATTGATAGTTTTGATTTCTTTATCTGAAAACTGCCTATCCCAGTCCCTTGACCAATAGTTAATTGGGGAATGGATTGGTTTTTTTTAAACAAATCACTTAGCTCCTTATAAACTTCAGAAATGAGACCTTTGTCAGGTTTTTTGTATGAAGATTTTTTTCTCAATTTGTTGCTTCCCTTCTAATTTTGGTTGCATTGTTTTTGTTTGTACAGAAACTTTAATATCAAAATTAATAATTTTACATTTTGTAGTATTCTCTAACTCCTTTTTGGTCTCAAATTCCTTCCTTTCCCATAGATCTGACAGATATACTATTCTATGGTCACCTACTTTGTTTATGATTTCCCTCCTTATATTTAAGTCATTTACCCACTCTGACTTAATCTTGGTACGGGGTGTAAGATGTTGATCTAAGCCTAATTTCTCCCATACTGTTTTCCAATTCTCCCAGCATTTTTTGTCAAAAAGTGGGTTCTTGTCCCAAAAGCTGGACTCTTTGGGTTTATCAAACACTATCTTGCTGAGGTCATTTACCCTAGTCTATTCCATTTATCCACCCTTCTATCTCTAAGCCAGTATCATATAGTTTTTATGATCACTGCTTTATAGTTGGTATTGCTAGGCCCCCATCCTTCACATTTTTTTCATTAGTTCTGTTGATATTCTTGATCTTTTGTTCTTCCAGATGAACTTTTTTTGTAATTTTTTCTAATTCTATAAAAAAGTATTTTGGTAATTTGTTAGGTATAGCACTGAATAAATAAATTAATTTGGGTAGGATTATCATTTTTATTATATTAGCTGGTCATAACCATGAGCAATTGGTATCACCTAAATTTCTCCACTATCTTTCCTCCTTTTCCTTCTAGTCATCCCATATAACAGTTCATTTTTTTTTTTAAAACAAAAACAAGAGGGAAAACCACAAAACTAATCACTACTACAAAAAGGCTTAAAAATATACAATATTCCACACCTGTGAACTTTGTATTTTAAAGGAATGGTATTTTGAATTTTAGAGTGTTTGCATTATCTCTGCCAACACCAGGGTGAGTCATGTGTCATTGTACCAACCACAGAAAGAGAATGAATGCTTTGACAGTTGATACACTATCACAGAATGGTAGTTGATTTTTGTTCTTTCACATTGGATATAAGTATGCACAACTGCATATACGTGCTTTTATAGTATCACAAAATCCTGGGCTGAAATTTACAACTTTTTAAGTCCTTATAGCTTGTTCCATATCTTGGCTGGGAGGGGGATGTGTTCATTAATGGACTAGGCTTTTCCTTAAAGGGATTGGAATCCTAGTTTCAAAGGGACAGTACCATATATAGATCTTTTTATTTTTCTAAATAGGATGAGAAATAAGATTATCTTCTGAGTGACATGCTACTAAATCTCCTTTAATGATCAGTGCCTTTCCTTTCCTGTTTTCAGGACTTTGTTTGCATTCTTTAATAGCCAGAAAACAAGATCAAACCCATAGGTCTTTCATTGTTCTCATAATCATATTTCCAGAATGAGAAATAAGAATTGTCATTGACTTTTATAATTTTAGGTGTGGAAAGGACCTTAGAATATATAAAATCAGAAGGGTCTGGAAAAGGGCTTTATAATAAAGAAATTTAGACTGCAAAAATTTTAGAACTGAGAGAGACTTTTGAATATAGCATGATAAAAGTGGAAAGAATCTTAGAACCCAAAATGTTAGAATTGGTAGGATGCAGCCATGATATAGTCAGAGCTTTTTGGAGTCAGAAGACCTAGATTCAAATTCTGTTGTTTGCTGCTAACCATATGACCATAGACAAGTCACTCAGGGCATAATTTTCTCTATCTCTAAAATTAAGAGATTAGTTTAATGACCTCTTAAGTCGTCTCCTACCTCTAAATACTATGATCATAAATATCTAGGGCACTGAGTATAGACTATTAAGAGTTAGAAAGGACCTTAAAAGGTCTTCTAGACCTGCTACCTGAGACATAAATCCCCTCCACCCCCCAGATATCCATGACAGCCTCTGATTAAAACTTGTTTTCTTCCTCACACACAAATGAAGACCCTAATTCTGAAGTCTGTGGCTTTGGACACTATGTGATGGAAAATTAATTACTTTTAGAGGCATCTGGTTCCATTTAAGTCTTCTCCTGTTTAACTTTTTTTATTGATGCTAGTGCTAACCTCTTTGACCACGTAGAATAAGTCAAATTCCTCTTGCACAGGACAATCCTTCAAAGAGTCCTCTCCAGAGTAGTTTTCATGAAGACATTGCATGATACGCATACTTTAGTTTGATATTATTTATCTTTGCCTGGTCTTTTGAGCAGGAATCTCATTATGTAAGTTTTGTATAAAGTTGGAAGGTAACAGGCTTGTTGGCAGCCTAGAGTTTTGTGTTTTATTGCTATCCCCCCATGCTGCCCCCCCCCCCCGCAATTATTCATTTGACAATAGAATTTTATATTTTTGCCCAACATTGAATAACTACTTATTAAAATCTACCTAGGATTCAGTGATTTAGTTACATCTAAAAAACCCAGCTATATCTACCACAACTAGAGGTTGTAAATTCTAAATTGGAGGATGAAGAATTAGCAGCTCTTTTTATTTCCCTCTCATGCCATTAGAATTGAAACTAGAACTGAAGAGGCTGCAAGCAATTATCACCCATTGCTACCAGATTTTCCCCAAGTTTTTTCTTCCTGGACTTGAAGTCAGAGTACTTGTGTTTAAGTTCTGCTATTGCTACTACATAGCCATATCATCTTGGGCTAGTAATTTAACTTGTCAAGATTTTCATTTCCTTATTTATAAAATGAAAGCTTTTGACTAGAGCATCTCTAAAGCCTTTATCTCTGACATTTTGTGATTCTCATCAACTCCCTTCTGGTTTTTGGTTTTGCCCCTACCACTCAATTGATACACATTTATTAAGTACACATTGTGTACCAGATGCTAAGCTCTGGGGATACAAAAAGAGGCAAAAGACAACCTTGTCTTCAAGGAGCTTATAAGCTAATAGGGGAGACAACATGTACACAACCATGCAAGTTGTATGCAGGATAAATAGGAAGTAATTAAAATAGGGAAAGCAATGCAATTAAGAGAGGTTGGGAAAGGTTTCCTATAAAAGGTGGATTTGGGGTCTTAAAGAAAGCCAGAGAGTTCTTTGTTTGAGGAGCAGTAAGAAGGACAGTATTACTAGATTGAAGAGTATATCTCAGGAAATAAAATGTGAAGAGATCGGAAAGGAAGGAGGGAGCTTGGATATGCAGGGCTTTGAGTGCCAAACAAAGCATTGTGTATTTCATCTTGGAGGCAATAGGGAACCACTAGAGTTTATGTTTGGGGAGTGGGGGGTGGTTGAATCTGTGTTTTAGAAAAAATCAACTTTAGGGGTTGAGTGGAAGAGGATGGATTGGAGTGAAGAGAAAGTTGAGACAGACCAACCTATAAGCAGGCTATTACATTAGTACAGGAGTGAGATAATAAGGGATTTTACTAGAATATTGACAGCATCAGGATAGAAAAGGAGTAATATTTGAGAGATGCTGCAAAGAGGATAATTTCTATGTTGTAAACCTAAGGGACTGGGAGGATAGTGTTGCCTTCTTAATAGGGAAGGGAAGAGATGGGGAGGATTTAGGAGGAAAGATGAGTTTGATTTTGGACATGTTCAGTTTAAAATTAAGGACATTCAATTTGAAATGTCTGAATGGCAATTGACAGTTGGAGGTCAGTAGAAAGTTTGGACCAGGATAAGTAGAGTTGGAAATCATCACTATAGAGATAATAATTAAATCCATTGTGGCTAAAGAAAATACTAAGGGAAGTAATTTAGAAGAAAAAGAGAAGAGGGCCCAGGAATCAGTCCGGGGACTAGGTTGAAGATCCAGCAAAGGAGATGAAGAACCAGGAGATTCAGTGATGTCTTAAAAAACTGAATAGAACAGAGCATCAAGCTTAAGAGTGTTGGTGTAAAAGGTCAAGGAGAACTAGGATAGAGAGAGGTCAGTGGATTTGGCTTCTAAGAGATCATTAGCAACTTTGGAGAAAGAAATTTTAGTGGAATGTTGTCAGAAGCCAGAATGTAAGACGTTAAGGAGAGTGGGAGGAGAAAAAGTGGAAATGCCTTTTGTAAATGACTTTTTCAAGGAGTTTGGCTATAGAGGACAGAATAGGATGAAGTGGTTAGCAGGTATGGAAAGATTAATTGAAGACTTTTTAGGATCACATTGATGTGGGCATGTTTGTAGGCAGTAGAGAGTGATCCATTAGACAAGAAGAAATGGACAAGATTTAAGGTGAAGGAAAATTTGTGTATAGAACAGGCAGGCATTTCCAAAGGCATTTAGAAGGGCTGAGTGCATTTGGTTGAAAATTTGTGGTGGGAGGGTTGAGGAGGAAGAGAATGAGGAAATTGGTGGGTGGGGAATGTTTGGATGATGATCCCCAAGAGTTCAGAAACCCTGGAATATGATACAAAAGTTCATTAAGTTGAGGATGCTATTCCTCTTCCCAGTGGAGATTGGAGAACAAACTGGAGGCAAGTATAATATGTGATGTGAAGCACATGATCAGATAGGAGACCTTTTTACCTCTAAAGACTAGGCAGAAAAAGGGTGCAGAAGGAGATAGAAGTTGAACCTGTAAAGTAAGAGAAAGTAGTTCTATTCCCCATTAGTTTTCTTCTTCCCTCAAAAGACAAGTGCAACAAGAGTTGAAAGGCTTGAAGTTAGAGGGTAGGTTACTCCTAAGGTTCTCCACATCCCAGTTAGGAGATTGGGCTAGCAATAGGAGGTGGAAGATGCCTGGACCAGTCCTTTATAGCCTTCCCTCAGGGGACATGCTGTGCCCAGCAGGAGGTGGAACTCATAAAGTACCTGATCAGTCTGAAGAGTGATAGCTCCTTTTTTCACCTGAGGAGGCTGGCAGTGAGCCATAGCAGGAAGTGAGAGTCCCTGTGCAGTGGGAAGATCTTTCAGGCAAATAGAAGATGCCCACACTATCTATGGCTGAATGAAACATTCTTAAATATCCAGATACCTGGATTGTTCCCTGAGATTTACTACTCTTTAGCTTAAGTTCAGTCGTCATGATTTACTAGTTATGTGATCCATGGGTAAGTCGTTTAACTTCACTGACCCTTAATTTTCTATCTAAAGTAATGACAGAAGGAGACATTTCCACAATTTACTTTTTCTCTTTCTATCTGGGGATTTCTTTGTTTTCTTTGTTAAAGAACCTAGTCTCTTAGCTCCAAAGACAGAAAGCCGTTCCCCAGGAGATTGAATCCCAATCTCCCTAAACCTGGAGATTATTCTTCACCTATCTATGGAACCAAATTCTTCCCTCACCTTTCCTTGCCTTTCCTCCTCTTTTCTTTTTATAACCCACCTACTATTTTAGTATCAATTATAAAACAGATGAATGGCAAGGGCTAAGCATTTGGGGCTGTGACTTGCCCAGGATCACACAACTAAGACTATGTTGATGGGCCATCTTGTATCTGATAAATGGGAAGAAAGCATTTTAATTTTAGGTGGATCAGAAGCAAGGGCAATTTGCAGAAAAAAGGGGCAGTGGTGGGGAATCACATGGCCTGCTTTTGGAGAATTTTCAGTTCTGGAATTTAGGTCAACTAGTAGTTGCTGACACCCCTCTCAACCATAGGGAATGTCCTGAGCTTTAGATATAGAAGATGTTCAATGGATACAGATACTATAAGCAATAGGGAAGAATTTAGAACAGGAAGTGGTAGACAGTATTGGACCGTATCATGATTAGGTGTAGAAAAAGGATCTTTTGACTTTAACTTATGATTCAGCTGATTGATCTTAAGACTAACTAAATACTTGTTTTAATCTTTTTTGTCATTTGCTCTTTTTCTCTTTCCTTGGCTCCCAGGCAGAAGAGCAGTAAGGGCTAGGTAGTAAGAGTTAAGTGACTTGTCCAGGGTCACCCAGTTAAGATGTGTCTGAGGCTAGATTTCAACCCAGAACCTCCTGTCTCTGGGTCTGACTTTCAATCCACTGAGCCACCTAGCAGCTCTCTGTCATTTCCTCTTGCCAGCTAATTCTATGGGGTTGGGTGATGGGGTTCTGATTTTGGATTGATGATCTCACTACCTTGCTCTGTAGTGTAAAAGAAAAGCATATTAGGATGTGGTTAGTTAGAAGTATGTTGTTTAGTTATTTTCAGTTGTCTTTGACTCTTCATGATCTCATTTGGGGTTTGCTTGGTAAAAATGCTAGAATGGTTTTCCATTTCCTTCTCCAGGTCACTTTACAGGTGAAGAAACAGAGGCAAAGAGGGTGAAGTAATTTGCCCAGAGTCAACACAGCTAGTTAAGTGTCTGAAGCTGGATTTGAAGTCAGGAAGAGGAGTCTTTCTGACTCTAAACCTAGCAGAGTCTATCCACTATGCTAACTAGCTGCTTAGGTATAAGTATACATAATAGTCAAATTGTCTTTGGGTAGATTTTATGTATTAATAGGCTTATAGGACTGTCTTGGGAAATGCAGGATTTTGACTATACTGACCAATTACTCCACTATATAATTGAATATATCTCCAGCACTTATCACTGAGCCTAACACATAGTAGTTACTTAATAAATTCATAACAATTTAACTTGAAAAAAGAATGTGTTAGATTATAACTTTATATTATTAGAATAGAACAGTGATATTGGAGAGCTTTGTTAATGTTGTGAAACCATCAGCCTAGTCAGGAAATTCCCAGGTTGTACTGTTTCATTAGTATCTTTCTATATGAAACCCCTTCGATCTGAAGAAGAGTGGGCTACTTAGCTTTAGATTGTTGTTTTGAAAGATGCCAAATGGTTTTCTTGTAGCATGCACCAGAGTTAGAAATTCTGGGAATTTGGGGTGACTGTGATTATTCCCTTGTCTCCTGGTTATGTTTATCCTTGCAAAACTACAACCACAACTGCTTTGCTGTTTCCTGAACCTCTAGATTAGATAGGAATTTTTAACTGACTAGACTCTCATAACTTCTGTGAGCATCATTCAGTATATAAATGTGAGTTTATGTGGAGAGAAGATATTTTTCAGATACTGTGTCCCTTCAATAACTTTGTTCCACTTAGCAAGACAATGTGTAGTGTTGGGAAGACTTATCAGACAGGTCAGAAAATCTCGATGACTGACTGGGCAAGCCTTTCTGAAACTCATTATCTTCTTCTGTCAAATGGGATTCTTAACTCCTCAGACCTCTGAGGATATTAATGAAGGAAGTGCATTTTCATTTTTAGAGCATTGTAGAAGTGAGAGTTTTTATCTTTTGTTTTTAAATGTTCCTATAGAATGGAGATTTTCTTTACATTGGTAATTCTTGGGAAAGAATGAGAGGCATTTAAGTTCTTCAGCTCATGTACCTGGTTCAAGTTCTCTTAAAATATTTAGTGCATATATGATTTCATTCAAGTAGTTTTTCCTTTGCTTGGAAACCATGTACTCATTTAGTGAATTTGCTCACTACACCTAAATTTCTTCTGTTACACGTATGTAGGTGTTTAACAAAATGTGGCTAAGGAGAATTATAGTTAGGTATTTTTTAGTAAAAGCAATAGTAGTATACTGTAATTAGGTATAGTAAATAGTTCCAAGTATGCTCTATAAATAAAATTATTTTGTGGATATCATTTTTCATTGTTAGACTATATTTCCACAGGAAGTGATCATAGAATCATAAAATGTCAGATGTGTAGAACTTTTAGCCATAAAATGCTGGAATGTTTGAACTGAAAGAAACTTAGATGCCTAGAATATAGATGGATAGAACTGGAGGGATTCCTGGAGTATAGTATTAAGAACTTCAGAATATTCTAATGGGAAGGGACATCCAAAAATGAAAAATAGGGCAGTGGCAAGCAAACTGTAAGACCTGAATCTTGAACTTGGGTCACTTGACCCCTAATCCAGTATTCCACCTATTATGTCATGATGTATTTCTGAGTTTGAAAATCAGAGATGAGTAACTCCTCATCAACTTTCAGTACTAGCACTAGAGATATTTGGATTCTTTAAAAATCTAATATAGATAATCTGTAAGGGCCACATGGTATAATGAATAGACCAGATAGAAAATAGATACTGCATAGTGCTGTTGATTTTGGAAGTCAAAATATGAGAGTTTGAATTTACTCTTCTAATAAATGTTTTCTCTACCATTTTTTAAATTTTATTTGATCATTTCCAAGCATTATTCATTAAAGACATAGATCATTTTCTTTTCCTCCCACCCCCACCCCCCATAGCCGACGCGTCTACCATTTTTATAGGTGGAGAGAAAATACTTTGTAAACTGTAGAAGCATCCTATAGAAGTTTGCATTGTTGTATAACTTATGTAAAGGGCTTTGTAAACTTAAAAGCACTATGTAAGTGCTAGCTATTATTATGAGAATATCTTCTGTGAATTTGTTTCAGAAATGTAGTAAGATCAAAATTAAGAGGTAACGGTTGTCATCAGAGAAATGTTTGACTGGAAAAAAAAAGATAGGTCATTCTCATAGCAAGATCAAGGGATTACTGGAGAATAATCTGGGTGCTCCATTGGTGTCCATGCCGTGACAAGAGAATGTAAGGATACCACCCTCGCTCTTTCCCATACTGGATTTATGGGAGGACATAGATGAGAGTTGCAGAAGAATGCATGGATTGTCATCTGCATTATTAAAAGGAATAATATACCCATACCCATGAAATTATAGATCCATTGGGGTTTAGTAAAAAGAGTACCAGACTTGAAATAAAAAGATGATTAAGAGCAATTACTATTTAATTTTGGTCAAGTTATTAACCTTTTTTAGCTTTGCTTTCCTCATCTGTAAAATGGGGATGATGCTAATAACTGTTACCCACATCATAAGACTGCTGGTGTAAGGATAAAATGAGATTGCATATAGAATGTATTTTGCATTTGTACCTGCAGACTGTTAGGTTATATACAGCAGGCTGACATTCTATAATTGGGTATACTTAGTGAGCAGTTTCTACTGTGAGATACCATAAAAGATCTGAATTTTAATCCCAGAGGTGCCACTAATCCATAGGGTGACCTTGAGCATATTACTTTCATGCCCTGCCCTTCTGTAAAAAATGAAAGTATATTAGATAGTCTCTCAGGTATCTACTGGCGCTGACATTTTTTTTTTCTGTGCTTTTGCTCATTTACCAAATTCCTTTATAGGATTGATTATTTAAATTTTCAGTTTTGAGTGTTTTTTATTCAGTTAAGTAAGCCCTTTTACAACTTACTATAAATTGACAGACTGGCAAAAAATCAATTGTTATTTTGTGTGTAGTGTGCCTTTTCTAATTAAAGCAGTTTAAAGTAAACAGTAGGCAATTAATGTTGTCAACAATAGACATGTAGTGCTTAGAAGAAAAAAAAACTTGGAGAGATTTTTCTGTATTAGTATGTATGAAATACAGTTAGGAGATTTAAAATTCTGGTGAAGAAGAAGACCAAGTAGGCTTTCAAAGTTATTTTACTGTAGATGCTCTCTAATGACATTTCAAAAGTTAATCTTTAGAATGCATAGAGAAAGCCTTTATCCTTAAATTATATACAAAGACATTTATTTACCTTGTTTTAAAGAGAATCAAGGCTGCATCTCTGCTCTGAGCACACGTTGTTGTAAAGATGGCATGTGGAAGACTTGCAGAACAATTGCATGATCAAAGAATGATGGTAAAAATAGTATTTTTACATTTATATAGAAGTTTCTGGTTACAATAGTAGTAGTGCCTTCCTGATCCTTTTTTCCCACAGTTAGATTATAGGCTCCTTCTCAGACGTGGTAGCAGATCTGGATTCAAATCCAGATTTGAATTTTATTTCTTCAGTGTGTACAAAATTGAACCTCTTTAAATCTCCCTTTCCTCATCTCTAAAATAAAAAGGATGAACTAGATGGCTTTTTTTCTTCAAGGATCATAGTAGAGCAAGAATGAGCCTTAGAGATCATCTATTATATCTCCATGTGTGAGTGTGAATCCTCCCCCCCTCTACTCCCCCCACCCCCACCCCCCATTTAGTTTGTAGAGGAAGAAACTGAGGCTGAAAGATTTGTTGAAGAGCAAATAGATATTAAGGAGCAGAATCAAGATTCAAAACAAGATTTTTACTGAGATCTCTTTTAGCCCTTAGATTCTGGGGTGGAACAAAAGAAAAGAAAAATTTCGGAGGGGTAGGGGAGAAGAAGAACCTGAGAGGAAAATCATGCTTTCCCTCTCTTCCATCAGCTCTCACTCCCAGACCTGATCCCATTGTTCTTTGACATGTTAAGCTTTGACCTGTTCCATTTCCAACCTGTGCTGGTTTGCTCTTCCTTAGGCAACCTGGTGGCCTCCTGCTCTTGGAGACCCCTCCATATTGGTGCTGGACTTACTTTGGACCCTTGATTGGCTTTAACCCACTGCAAATCAGAACTTCTGAGCGCCAAGCCTTATGAAAATGGGATTATAGGCATGTGCTACTGTGCTCTACTTAAAATAAATTTTTACTGATATCTTCTGTTTATGCATCACTTAAATTTCCTCCTAGGTCCTTTCCCCTCTCAGAGAACTGTTGAATATAACTTTTTTTTTTAAAAGAGAAAAAAATTAAGTAAAACTGATATGCATTGGAAAAATCTCACAGTATATGTAATTTTCCACACTTGTATGACCCTCTACTTCTGCCAGGAAGTAAGAGGGGGTTGTCTTCTTATATCTCTTCTTTGGGGTAATGCTTCTCCTTTGTAATAGTGCAACATTAATTTTCAGTAGTTTGAGGTGATTCTTGCCTTTTACATTGTTTGAGTTACTGTTTTTAGTGTATATTCTTACATACAATATATAATATTCTTTATTGTGTGTTGTTTTCCTGGCTCTGCTTACTTTCCTCTTTATCAACTCATGTAAATCTTTTCATGCTTCTTAGTATTCATCATATCTGCCATTTATTATAGCACAATAATATTCCATTTTATTCATACATCACTTCTCCAGTAAGTGGACATCTCCTTTGTTTCCAGGTCTTTGCTATCATAGATTTCTGCAAATCAGCATCTGGCATATATAGAGCCTTCTTTTTTATCATTGGCATTCCTGGGTATTTATACATATTATTAGCCCTTAGATTTTCTAATTCTTATGTGGCTTGGTACTGGTTTTAAAAAAGTGAGAGGGAAGACAAGTCTGTTAGAGTGAAAATAATAATAATAATAATAAATAGCATTTTGCTAGCTGCAAATGCTTTATAAGGTTTGCAAAAACACTATAAATATTATTTCATTATATCCTCACAAAGACCCTAGGGGGAAGGTGCTATTATTACCACTCCCATTTTCCAGATGAGGAAATTCAGGCAGGCAGAATTTAAGTGACTTTCCATGGTCCCACAGCTAGTAAGTGTCTGAAGCTAGATTTGAACTCATGGTCTTCCTGACTCCAAGTCCAGCAATCTATGGAAGTATGACTACTGTAGAAATCAAGAAATTAAGGTTCTTGTTCCAGTTAATGTAACTAGTTATGAAGCCTAGGACTCTAAATTCAGTGTGATATTTGACCTTCTTTGTCCGTTGGCCATATTTGACTTTCTGGGGTCAGATTTCTTGCAACTTGTTCACTCCTTAGAAAAATCGGTTGAGAAACTCTATCCATGTAGAATATAAATTTTCTATCTACTTTACAGATAAGGAAAGTGAAACTTATTTAGTGAATTGCTTATTATGTTCATACTCTGTCTAGTAATATTGGAACTGATTTGACATTCAGGTCTCCTGACTGTGCCCAGCACTCTTTCCACTCTACCACCCAGTTTCTCTTAGAGCATCTCATTTGAACCTCTCATGCTCATTTCACATGGTCTGCTTTGTATGATAGTTATTTATATTCATGTTTATCAAAGTGCCTTAAGGGCAGTGACTGAGTATCATTTAAGTTTGTATAACCTTTGATGGCTAGTGCCAGGCTATGCATATTGCTTAACAAATGCTTTCTAAATGAGTGAATCCAAACATGAAAATCTCAGTACATTGTGAAATGTGAATGTGAAATAACAGCTCCTGTTTACCTAGTTCTTTACAAAGTACATGCTACTGGGACTGCCCTAAGTGTAGTATTAGATTTTTGGTAGTCATTATGGGTTTCATGGAGCCGTTGACGTAAAGTTTTGCTCTTGTAGCCCCGTTCATTAACCAATTCAGACAGTAATGATAAGGGTAGGTTTGGTATTTGTAAATCACTTTCTAGTATAGACTATGCATCCAACATTTGACTATTGAATATAGAATATAGAAATATAAAACAAGATAGCACATTAATCAAATGAGGAAGTTGGAACAGTGGTCTAAGGTCCCTTTTGACTCATATATCTTGATACCTTCTCAAAAGAGGGATGGTAAAGATAAGGAACTGAAAGTTGTCTAATATAGTAACAACATGATTTTAATAAACCTGGAGGTTGGGTTTCTGTGCTCAGTTATATCAGTTCTGAAACTTGGATCTAAGTTTCCCTAGACGCTAGAGAACTAGTTGTTCTATAAGGTCTCTTCTAGCTCTAGCATTCCAGTGCCAACTTTGTGTTCTGAGGTCCCTGGTAACTAGCATTCTTTGTTCCAGGGTTCTTTGTGGCTCTAATGTGCCATATTGTAATGTTCTATGTTCTGAGGTCACTTTTAGCTCCATTACACTAAAACTCCTGTTTGGAAATTAGATCCATAAAATAGCTTGATTGAAATATCGATGGTGGGCATATTAAGAATACTAATCAGAGTCACTTAAAATGTAGGTAGTTTTGCTGCAACTAAATTTCTAAGATAAGGACGTTTTCATTTGGTTTCATGAGAAACAAACTCTTGAAGATTGTAATTCATTCAAATGGGTAGAAGATTAATATTTAGTCTGTCAAGATCAATACTGTTCCCCCTTGCACTAATTGTCAGAAAATCTTGCTCAGGCTACTGAAGGGGAGTGGTGTGCTGCAAGACCACCACATCACAGAGAGAGGATTCAAAGGCAAAACTGTCCTGCACCCTCTGGTATCGACTTGCAAATTAGCATCTGGAATCTAATTAAACAAGCTTAATGAAAGTAGCAGCTGAATGATGCCGGAAAAGACAATCAGCTTTTTTTTCCTCTCTGATATATATTCTGTACTATTGAAGTTGATCACCAAACACATCGTGTGAGCACAGTTAAGAAAAAATTAGCATTTATTTGAAGAAGAGGAACTGTTTCTCATTCTGTTATGCTTTTGGCATGCGCTGGCGTCCCACGAGAGCCATGCCACAGCAGAGAGTGCACAATATTTATAAATCCATGACAGGCAATAATAGCAACTTGAAAAATTCTTTTGCTAGAATTTCAAGTTGAGAGCTGCCAAAAGCAGAGAGAATCAAATCTGCACCGGCAGCTGCTGTGCCCTACAGTTAGAATTCTAGACTTTGAAGATGCTTGACTTAAAGAAATGAAGACTGCAGGCTTAGCCAATTTTTGCAGGTTTCTAGAGCCCTGGCTCTCTGCCTTTTGAAGATGAGTTGCTGAAGCTTCTACCACTGCCTGAGGCATGCTAACACCAGCAGGATGTTCTACTCTTTGTGGCCCTCCCCTCCCCCCCAGTCTTAGTGTGTCTTCAGTTTTAAGTAGCACATGCTTTGTCAATGCCAGCCACGATGGTCCATTCCCTGGTTGCATTGCTGGAAAGATGAGCTCTTAGGCTGCACCTTTCAGAGAGAAACCACAAAAGATAGATGGTGACGTATGCAAGTGCTGCTTCAGCTGTCTGATTTATGGAGTCATATTTCATCATGCAGAAAGGCCTGGCCTCTGGAGAAAGAAGACCTTATGGATTGCTAAAGATGTTAGTAGTTTCAGCCCTAAAGCCCTGTAGTTGCCTCAAAAAAGATAGTGCCAAAGATCTAACTGTGGTGGAAGGAAATTAATTTGTCATGTGGTCATTTGTAGAATAGAAACAGGTGAAGAATGCAGATGGGAAAGGACAGTTTAGAATTTTGAGTCATAAGAATACAATAAATTATTAAATTTTCATTTAATTTTTCTAAAGAAAGCACCTTGAAATGAAATATACCATGTAGAAATTATAGGCTATTATTTAATAGGCAATATTTAGAGAGGTCTCTGCTATTTTTTGGAGGGGTGGCATGCATAATTTACTCAGTGTTGAGACTAGAGATTTTCTCTGTTGGCCATGGCTTTCATGTCCTCATGAAATACAGAATCTAGGAGAGTAGAATAGACCTCAGGTTTCACCTGCGCCAATGAATTCCTTGTCACTGGAGATCTCTCACAGGTTGAAAATGCTGTAGGTAGGATTCATGCTCCAGGTAAGGGCTGAACATGTTTAATAGTTTTAGTCATGTCTGACTCTCAGTGACTTCCCTCATTTGGAATTTTCTTGGCAAAAATACCAAAGTGGTTTGCCTTTTCCTTACAGTTGAAGCAACTGAATCAAACAGGGTTAAATGACTTTTCCAGGGTCACAAACCATTTAGTGTCTGAGACCAGGTTGGAAATCAGGTCTTCCTGACTCCATTGTACTTTGATAAACATGAATATAAGTAACTATCACTGCCCCTTTTTAGCTTCGGGATTCTTTGGATAATTGTTTGTAGGACCATCTCCCCAAAAAGATTCCGAAGTACTATCCCTCTATAATACACAGACTGCTTTTGAATCTATCACTCATCACTCACCAAGGAAGACATTAGGTTTTTGTAGCTATCTGGAAGATGTGTGTCAGTGCCATCACAGAGCATTCACCAGAGTACTTGTTTACACAGGGCATTATGTTGAGCAAATATTATATATAGGCAGACATCTTCAGTCTTTACAATCCAGTCTGAGGGAAGTTGTTTTATATAACTAAATTACATGGAAACAAATAGGCAGGTAGTGAAAATACTCATACAAGTCAAGAGTAAGTGCCTTTTTATTGAGAGGGTAGAGAGGGAAAAAGCATGGCTCCTTTTTTATTTCTTCAAAAATAGGTTGGGAAGGTTTCTCTCTTCAGTGGTGGTAGAGACTGGCCAAGTTACTCCCCATTTCTGTGCAATTGCCAGGATACTAAACTTAAAAAGTGTTGTACTTCATACACGGGAGCTGGTCTATGCAGATGTTTAGGTGAAGGGAATATAAAATTGAAAGAAAGGAGTCATTGGTGAGTAATTATAAGGAAAGGCAAATCTCCTTAGGATAGCATGCTTCATAACCCTTAATTTCTGTGATATGGGTACTCTTTCCACTGATAGACTTAATGTTTACAAAACTCTTTGTTTGGATTATCACAGTTGATCCTTAAAACAAACCTTTGAGGTTATTACTGTAGGTATCATTCCTGTTTTACAGATGAGAAATCTAAGGTTCAGAAATTTAAAAAATATTGGCAGCAAAACTCTGTTCTACTACTTATTACCTGTGCAACCTTGGGCAAGTTAACTTCTCTGGGTCAGAATTTTTTCTCTCTCATTGTAAAATTGGCTTAAATAACAGAGTTCTTTCCAGCGCTGAATCTATAATTGCATGACTTACCCATTCTCATAGAGCTAGTAATTGTTGAAAGCAGTAGTCTTACTTAGTTCCTAAATCTAAGTGTACAGCCCTTTGCTGTACTCCAAGTTGCCAGTGACATCTGCCTCCCACCTTCTTTTCCTGTGTGGTTTTTTCCCCCCATGTTTTATCATAAATTCTCTTTAGAGAATCCTATCTAGTATGCTAGAGACCTTTCTTATTCTTTTTCACTCAGTAATAATAATAACTCCTCACTTATATAGCACTTTTAAACTTTAGAAAGTAGTCCTTTCACAACAATCCTGTGAAATGGCTAGTGAAAATATTATTTGGAAGCATTGTCTTCCCCTTCCCTTCTCTGCAGTCCACTATCATCCTGTCCTCCCTCCCACCCCCACCTGTCTTGGATATCAGAAAACTGACGCTTAGAGAGGTGCGAGTCATTTAGTCAGGGTCACACATTAAATATTGGTCTGAGGACTTGAACCCAGAACCTCTGAGAATCCCCAATCCTGTATCCTTTACAACATACCGCTTTCCTGACTGGTAAATACTGTAATTTTGTCAGAGAGGGAGAATTTTGTTTTAGTTCTGGATATTTTCTAGTTGCCTTTAACCGCTTCCCCCCACCAGCTTGTTCTCTGAATTCTTATCCTCTTCAGCATTTATAAAACATTTTATTTTACATAGGAATTTTTTTCCTTCATATTGCTTGCTAGTATAGATATTATGAATGTATGATTCCTCAAAATTAATCATGAAATTAAATTCCTAAAAAAATCTTTGAGTATCAAAGACATTTATCTATTTGAGGCATAAAGAATCATAGTTATATCTTTAAGAACCTGAACAAAAATGAAAAAAACCAAACATGTTATTTGAATGATGAGAAGAGTAGTGTTTGTGGGGTTTTTCCCTTCCAACTGCCAAAACTTTTTAATCTTTGTCAACAATTGTTCTGTTCTCTGTCGTATTTCGGCTGTCTCTGTGTGCCTGGGAGCTCCGGAGCAATGACAGGCTGCATATGAATTCTGTATTCATTAGTGATCTTGATCCAAATGTCTCTGTCCCTGCCATGGGGGCTCAGGTGTGGAAGCTGCTGGCTAATCCCACCAGCTGACATTCAGCGGTTTAATGACTCCGTAGGAAGGTGACCACTTGCTGGGAGGTTTGCTGGCTGAACTCAGACAGCAGACAATGAAGATCAAGGAAGACTATCAGTGTTAAGCCGAAGCGCCTTCCCGAGGAACTTGAACCCACGTTGGCTTCAAACACAGAGCTTAAGCAAATGTAAAATTAAAAAGAAAAAGCTGACCTTCAGTACCTGAAGTAAACAACTGTTTTCATATTCTGCATTTCTGTCGTCTGTCTGTTGATGTTTTGTTGTTCAATAACACTTTAATAGGTGCCAGCTTAATGAGGTGATCTTTAGACTGTTTTCCAAGTTTTTATATTTTAAGGTTATGTTTGTGCAATTTCATCTGTTTAGGTATTGCATATGTCTATAGAGAGCCAAGAATCTTTCTGTAGATGAATGCAGGGGACTGACGTAGGCATATTCGTTTGTTTTCTTGCCCATCTTTTTTATTTGTATTTGACTATTTTTAGAATGAGTTCTTTGATTAGCTAATTTTGACAGGTATCACTAGCAATTTTGACAGCTCTTTAGTGTCATCTGGCTTCTAATGATATGGATTCTCATATAGTTTCAGTATTTCTGTACTGGAAGAAGGCAGCACTAGAACTCTTTAGGGGAAATCGGTATTGGCAGTTGTTGATGTTCTACAGAATCTCCAAATCAGAGGGAACATCAGAGGTCATCTATCCCTTTTACCTTTGCCCAATGTTAAATCCTATTGATAGAGTAGATTTGGACAATCATTTTGACAGTCTTTTTCCAGAGGATTCTTTTCTTGAGGTTGTTTTGGTTTCTTGGTTTTGGTTATGGTTATATTACATTGAATATGTGTCTTGACCTACAACTTGAAGCACTGCTCTGGGCAATAATGTATTTTAGAAGTAGTGTGGTATAGAGGGAAAAGTTCTAGTCTTGGTATTGGGAAGGTCAAGACTTATATCCCACCAGTAACATTTACTTAGCTCTATGGCCATGTCATTTAACTTTTCACCCTCAGTTTCTTCATCTGTAAAATGCGATTGATACATATATTACCTCACAAGGTTGTACTTTAAAACTATAAATGTTAGTATGTTATGATGATAAAAACTTTTTCCTGATGCAAATAATAGACTTTGTGTAAATCAAAATATTTCCATTTTACAGTATTAAAAGATAGGGTTTTTTTTTTCTCTGTGAATGTAGTTTCTTAACCTGTAAAATTAGGGACAAAGTCCTTTTTTTTTAAGTTGTGTGTCCTAAAACCTCTATGAGCTTTAACCTTCTCTTTTCAATTGTTTCTTCCAGTTTGAAAGCTCAGAATATTAATTTTGCTTAATATGAAAAAAAAAACCCAGCCTTTTCAATTGTCACAAATTTCAAATATAATCCCTAGAGCCCAGTACAGAACTATTCTTAGCAAGCATTGATTGCCCAGTGAATTGTCTGGTTAATTTTAGATTTATATAGTTCAGTAGGAGATTTGGAGAATTATCCATTAGATTACACTGATAATGAGACTGTTAATGGTTAATCTTTTGTGTCACAGCTCTTCATGGTTTAAAAGTCAAATTAGCCCTTTAGTTTGAACTTTCTGGTGTTATGTTTGAGGAGGCAGAAAAAGGGAAAGGCTTATTGAGTTTAGTACTTTCCTTTTAGCAATCCTGCCTACTTTTTCATATTCTGTAGTTTCCCCTAGCATAAATATCTCCATCACTTGTTTTCATGTTCACTTGAAGATAAGAAAAGTAAGTAGTTTCTCAGGCCTTTCTGAAAGGAAGGGTTCTGAAATTCAAGTTCCTTAAATTCAGCTCCTGTTGGGATAATAATCTGTCGAAAGTCAAAAGTTGAAGTTTCCTAAGGAGTTGATGTTGAGAAATGGTTTATTTTTGTGTTTTCAGTGTCAGGAAGTGGAATAGGTCACATTGAAAATTACTTTTTAATAAAATTACCAGGGGGGTGGGATGAGTTGATGGTAGACTCTTTATGGTATGGCAGAGCCTTAGGAATTCTGGAAATTAAAAATAGAACCATAGAATGTCACAACTAAAAAGGAATCTCAAACATGAGATTGTTAGAATAAGAACAGAGTTGGAAGGGACCTTAAATAAGAATGTTAATGTTTGAAAAGTACATGTAATTTTAGAATATAGAACATAGGATGTTTTTTAGGAAGGAACCACATTAACCACATTAGAGGTTATCTGATCCATCTATGGAACTGTCTGTCCTGTGTTAACCTTTGAAGTTCTTAGGTCTTTTTTCTAAAGATATTATGAAGTATGCCCACAAATAGTTAACTTGTATAGTTATTGCCTTTGGGAGACTTTTTGTTGACTTTTCTTTTAAGAAAATTTCCATCAAAAATTATTTCCATACTCATTACATAAATGTAGAATTTTGTTTTCTTATATAATCAACCAACTATTCAAGGGTTTATTATGTACTTGCTAGTAGGCATTATGATCGTGGAAAGTAATACTGAAGGATTTTGCAGTTTACAGTGGAGATTACTTGTGCAACTTTTGGTAAAAATACTAAAAAAAGAAGTTATTTTCTTGCACAATAGGTGTATATAAGACAGGTAATTATTTTTGATGCATTCCTCTGAAGCAGCTGTTATATCCTAAATGGTTCCAGTTTTTATGTTTCTAGTAACCCTAGAAAATGACGGGAAATGTGCCATTTAGGTGAATATTTCATGGCCTTTCTCAATTACCTGTCTCAGAAATCCAGAAGACAAAAAGTGACTTCTGTATGGATAAGGAATCATGATATTCAAGAGTTGGAATTAGGAGGATGAGGAGTTTTACTGAAGAGGATAGGGGGCAATAGGTTAAATGAAATTTTACATTAGCATATGAGAAATATTACTGTAAAGGTAGTAGAAAGATCATTGGACTGAGAGCCAGAGATATGTATTCAAGCCCCAATTTTGTAATTACCTATACATGGTCAAACTGTTTCAACCCCTCTGGGCCTCAATTGCCTTATCTATAAAATGTGGTTCTACCTAATCTCCTAGTTTCCTTCTTTTTCTAGATCATATTTTCTTTTTTAAATAGATTTTATTGATGCCTTTTTTTATAACACCATAATTTCCTCCAATGTTCCTGACCTTCATCCCAGAGAACCATTCTATATAACAAATAATATTTTCTAAAGACAAAAAAAAGAGAAGAAAAAATGAGGGGAAGAGTCAGCATGACTGTTTTGAAAAAGTCTGAAAATATATGCAAGTATTATACATTACTGGGCATGTTGTTCTTTTGGCTCTGCTTAACTTCATTCTGCATCAATTCATTTAGGATTGACCATGCTTCTCTATATTTGCCACTTGTCATTTCTTACAGCACAGTCATATCCTGTTACATTTATTTATACAGTTTTTTTAGCCATTCCCTAACCAATGGGAATCTGCTTTGTTTCCTTTTCTATGTTATGACAAAAAGTGCTGTTACAAATAACTTACAGTATATGAGGATTTCATATCATTGACCTCCTGTGGCATAAGCCTAACCTAGAAACTCTGAATCAAAAATTCTGGCAATTTTAGTAACTTTATTTGCATAATTCCAAACTTACTTTCCAAAATGGTTGTTCTGATTCACAACTCACAATCCCACCAAAATTGATCCTTCCCATCTTTTGTCATCTTTGCTAATTTGCCCGGTTTTGGGGTGAAACCTCCGGATTGTTTGAATTTGATCTCACTTTTAATAATGTGGAACATTTTTTCCTATGGTTGTCAATAGTTTGGAAGTCCTTCCTCTGAGAACTATTTGTTCATATCGTTTTACTACTTATCTATTGGGCATTGATTTTTGGGTTTATACATAATTATTAATTATTCATATATCTTAGATGCTGATGAGAAATTTGATACCAAGTTTTATTCCCCCATTTAAACTACTTCCCTTATCCTAAATTTTATTTATCACATGTTGAAAGGAAAAGATTAGTTCTTTCTTAGCTAACCATCTTTTGTCTGACTCTTAATTAGTTGAATTGCTACTGCTGAATTGGTCTAAAAAGTGTATAATTAAGACATATACATGTCTTATATACCATATACATAAAAGTCCCCTCTTTATCTAGACTTTTTTTCCTGTTGTCTACTCACTATCTGGAGCACATAATGCTTTGAAAAAAGATGAATTAGTACAGAGATCAAAAACTCCAAAGTCAAGAGCTTTAAAAGAAGTAAGGTGATAGGATTTACAAGCAGTTTTATTAGGCAGAAAGTTTGTTCGGTCTTGGAAATCTGTTTTACAAAATTTTCATCATAGCCTTCTTATTAATAAGTGATAGCTGTCACTGCTATAGAGGAATTTAGAAGAAGAACCATGAATTTAACCTCCAGAATTGTTACTAAATTGTAAATTCAAGACATCATATGACTTGGAGACTGTGGTATAGAACAATGTTTTTTTACTTTTATATGTATAAGTGCTTAGAAAAAGATCAGAAATGAAATATAAGAAGGAACATTACTGGATGGTAGCTTAGAATCATATAAGTTTTGTCTTGGCAGGTAATTTGGCATAAATTGTTAATGTAAATCCAGGTTAGTGGGGAAGACGTTATTTTAGTAAAAAAGATAAACTGCTGATTAATTCAGTATAGAACTCAATTACAAATTGAAAGTGTCTCTGCGGGACTCCAGGACCCTAAAGACAGCAGATGTTGAATTGATACTCCAGCACATTTCATAGTCGTATGAAATATTAACATGGTTTATTACACTTGTGTGGGATACAGTATTAGTAAGGGATAAGATGATGGTAAGCTTGGGCCTTGTGAGTAGTACAAACTACCAAAACACTAGAATCTAATATGCAGTGAAATATAATTAAAAACACAAGCAAAAGAATGTGTGTGTGCTTGTGTGTGTTTGTTTACATAATTGTGTAGAAAATAACAGTAAAATAGCATTCAAGCTTAAGTAATTGTGTGGGCTTTATGTGCTTATGTTGTGCAGATAAATTAGCAAATAATGAATATTGAACCTCCTAACAGGCCATGAAAGAGTTAAGCTTAACATGCTACCTGGTATAAGCAAGGAGAGCCTTTGGCTGTTCAAACAATATTTCAGTTAGTTAATCATCCCTTTGTCTATTGGCCCAATAGTTTTAAATTGTGTTTGGATTCCTCTGTATTTCCTAGCCTAAAACATTATATAGACCATATTCTTGCCAAATGGTGTCCTATAGAAAACTATTGTAACTCCTGTGCAGAAAGAAATGATCTTCAACCAGCATGTTTGTAGTAACGGCTTGATTGGAGTCAAAGTATCAGAGTTTAAATTGTAGCTTTGACATCATGTGACCCCAGGCAAGTTACTTAACTTCTTTGGGCTTATATTTCCTTAACTCTAAAAACAAGGAATTTATCTAAGGAATTCCTAAGGCTCTTTTCAGGTCTAAATTGTACTTCATTCACTCCCTGTGTCTATGATTTCATCAGTCTTGAAGGAGGCCAGTAAGTCAGTGGTCAAGATGAACAGAGAGATGATTCCAGTCGTTGTAAGGAGAAGCCAGTGTATATACACAGATCTGGGAGACTCATGTTTGAGTAATAGGGGTAAAGTGCAAGAAGATTAGAAAGGTAGGAAGTCTCAAATGTGAAGAGCTTTCAATACCAAACCGGATTTTGTTTGATCTTCAAGTAAGAGGGTCATGATGATGGTGTCTTTTCCTATAAGGTATAAAACCAACTCAGCCAAGATGGTGGTGCTATGTTCTGGTGTGGGAGGCTCAAGGAGAGAAGAGTCTGGAACAGTTGCTTTTGGGTAGTGAGATAGGAAAGCATTTACAGAGGACTTAAAGAATTACCTTAGTGCTGTGAGCTCTTGGTTGAGATTAGCTAACATAAATTTGTAGTGAATTAAAGTAGCATTATTGTGACTTTTTCCAGAAGCATAATCCTAGGTTGGTCTTACTAGGCAAGAGACAGATGATTTCCACATGACAATATAGAATTGAAGGGAGAGAAGTGAAATTTGAGCAGGAGGTGCTGTCTGAGTACAGTAATGAGGGATGGAGATCAAAGAAAAGTTTTAGGAAAGGGAAGGATAGATAAGTCGGTAATTGGATGTTGTAATTGGACAATAGAATTTTAGGTTTTTGATCACTGAAGTGGAACATTTGTGAGTTACAGCTAGCCCAAGGATGTGCTCCTCACTATATGGAAATGGAGGATTTGGGAGGTTAGCTATAAGGGCAGGAGTTAGTAACAAGAGTAATTAGACTGTATATGAGGTATTCAACTATTGAGTGTTACCTAGCAGGCAGATAAATGACTGCTTTATGTTTGGATCTGGTGGTGGATTTGAATGGAGTGAAGTTTAAAGCAACAGAGGTTGCTGAGCAACTTTTTTATTCTTCAGAAGACACTGGGAATTTTTTTAGCTTAGAGAGTTTGTCTTGATAGCCAACTCTTTGATGATAAGTCAGGAAGAGTTTAAATGTGAACTGGGGCATTTGCTAACTGTGTAACCTCAGGCAAATCACTTAAACTCTGTTGACTCAGCTTCCTTTACTGTAAAAATGAGTATCCTAACAGCACCTACTATCCAGGGTTATTGTGACCATCAAAAGGTACTATTTGTAGAGTATTTAGCATAGTAGTTGGCACATAGTAGGTATTATGTAAGTGCTTATTCCTATCCCCCACACTCATGCCCAACTAGGCTATCCTTCAGATATCCTGGCACCTTACTGGCCAAATGTTCAAGAATCCTTGGTCTATGCAACAGATAGGTTGTGTAGGCTAGTAGTGGGAGATATTTAACACCCTAAACTGGGGGAGATCCCAGTATGTTTTATAATTAGATAATCTGGTATTCAAATATGGTAGATTTAGAATTGCAGAGTCCTTCTAGCCTAGCCATCTCATTTTATATATATAAGGAAACAAATCCAGTGGGGTTATTACCTTGCTCTGCTTTATATTACTAGTAAGTGATAGAAGCAGAATTTGAACTTAACTCCTAACTCAAAAAGCCAGTATTGTTTCCACTGTATGCTGCTTTCTCTTATGCCCGGCACTAGTTTAGCTTTCCCATCTTACTCTTATACTACTCCCTCCATATACACTGCTCTCTTGCTAAACTAGAGCAAAGTACCTTTGCTTGTCTTGGTTTTTATGATATGCTGTCCTTCCTGTACTCATTTCCATATCCAGTCTTTATCACCTAGGTCATATATTATCTCTTTCTTAAAAACGTGTCTGATTTCTCTCATTCAAAATTCTTTTTGCCGTCTTCAGCTATGGCTCCCTCTACCACCATAGTGAATATTTTGTCCTATGTGTTTCTCATGTTGAATTTTGCATTTAGGTTATTTGTATCATCTCCTCTATTAGGTTACAAGCTCCATGAGGCCAATGACTACATCTTATTTATGTTATAGAAATTCTACTGAAGAATTTCAAATGTTCCCCCAAATTGGGCAAGGCAAATGAATCATAAAAAGTTAGGAGTGTCACTATAAAATAATAAAAATAATAGCATGTTCTGTGGATGAGATGTGGCACAGTACTGACTCCCAGGAGTTGAAAATATGTATCAGTCACCCAAATGGCAATGATAAGGAGCCTGGAGGGTATGAATAGGGAGTAATACATTATAACTGAGGAACTAAAATAAAAGATAATTATCAAAGGGGGAAAAAATGGAACATGATTAGACTACTTGACCAGAGCAGGGAATAACTGTCTAATAATCCATGTAATGTCAAGAAAAGGCTAGAATGGCCCCCAACACATTGAGTGGAGTGTAAGCGGTGAATCCACCAGAGATCTTGGGCAAGAGTCTCAGGAGTAGAAGGCATGAGGTGGAGTCTGATCTATATTATTGAAGGGAATACTCACATTGATGAGATTACATGTGCATATAAGTTTTTGAGTGCAGCAACTAATGACACATCCTTAGAAGCCCTTTGAGATTTATAAATCAAACCTATGCAGTTTGTGAGACCTGGTAGAAAAAGCCAATATACGAGTTCCTATTTTGGCACTGATAGTTACTACCTATGTGATCTTAGGCAAGAACTCAAGTTCCTTAGGTTTCTATAAGTTAGAGGGCCTAGGTATTGTGGTGTATACCTATAAGGAACTGGAAGGTGATGAATCATTGGAGTTGAGGAATTCTGAGCTGCAGTAGAACTACTGCTGATTGGGTGTCTGCATTAAATCAGGAACCAATATGGTGAACTCCCATGAGCAGAGAGCTGCTACACTACTTAAGGAGGGGGCAAATCAGCCCAGGTCATAAACAGTAGATTTAAGCTTCCATGCTGACCAATACTAGAATCAGGCCCAGGATATGAGGGGAGGGAACAAGCATTTATTAAGCACCTATTATATGCTAGGCACTGTGCCAAGTGCTTGAAAAAGTCTCATTTGATCCTCACAACAGCCCTAGGAGGTAGATGGTATTATTATCCTTATTTTTCCAGGTGAAGAAACTGAGGCAAGACAGATCAAGTGACTTACCTATAATCACACTATTGTCTGAGGCCAGATGGGAACTCAGGTCATTGTGACTCCAAGCTCAGATGTGTCACCTAGCAAAATAAATAAATAAATGAGCTTGAAGGGGTTAGACTAGATCACAGTATTACTGATTTAGAGTTGGAATGGACCTCAGAGGTCATTTTTAGTTCAGTCCTTTCATTTTTTCCCCCATTTCCTATTTTAAAAAAATATTTTAATAGCCCCCAGAATAAACTTCCTGATTGGCAATCTTATAATCTTTCCATTATACCACCCTGCCTCTTCAGTAATATCTTTATTCCTATTTATTGGGTATAGGGGCTTTTTGAAATTACAAATGTATTTTACAGTCTTTGTACAAAAGCCTTTGAGAGGCTTATCTGTTTATTCAATGTCACAAAAGTAATAAATCATAGATTTAAAACTAGGAAGGGATCCCTAGGCCAACCTCCTCATTTTACAGATGAAGAAACCAAAGAAGGTAAAATGAACCAGGGTTATAGATAACCAAAATCCAAACTTGTCCTCATTCTGAATCTAATGTTCTTTTTCAGTGTACTATGAACTTTTTTGTTATTGTGTTTCCTGGCCAATGAAATTAATATAATACTTAAGTGTAAGTTTTATGTGTGTTTGAGAAGCTAAATGTTATGGCTAAAAGCTTAAACAAAGGCTTGACTGAAGGACTTTGTGGTACAGCCTTGTGCTATAGAGGTGACTATTACCTCTAATATAATGACAATAGATACTTGCTTTTAATGATGCGATGAAAAAATTTGGCACAGAATATAGGCCACACTCTTCTCCTAAATCTGGTGTGTATATAACCTGAGTGGACCCTGTAATTGGCATTATTTTTCAGTGTGTACCAGGTTTTTTTAAATTTCAGAGAATTTTCATTTTACAATATGAGCTATATGTGTGTGTGTGTGTTTATATATATATATGTGTGTATATATATATATATATATATATATATATATATATATATATATATATATATATATATATATATATAATCAGATTCACAAAGTATGAGACAAAGTATGAGATTTTATTGCTTGCCCTATTTGGTAGAACTTACATCTAGAGACTCTTGATAAGGGGTTTTTATCCTGAAATATATGAACTTGAATGGGAAAGAAATTTAGTATTTCCTTAAAATATTCTGAGAATTAGTCCATAAACTTCACTAGACTGTCAGAAACTCCCACAGAAAAAAGTTAAAATTCTGTGCTCTAGACTAACCCCTTTTTTGATTTTTAGCCCTAGTATCTGGGACTTAAGAGAAGAGGTGAAGTAACTTGTCTAAGGTCATAAAGGTATTAACACCTTTGTGTTTGTGCTATCCTGGGCAAATCACTTAGTCCAAATTTCCTATCCCTTACCACTCATCTGTCTTGGAACTGATACTTAGTATAGATTCCAAGGCAGAAGGAGTAGGTAGGTGATTCGGTGGGGAGAGAGCCAGACCTGGAGACCCAGGTCCTGGGTTTACATTTGTCCTTGGACACTTCCTGACTGTGACTTTGTATCATTTCTTTTTTTTTTTTTTTTTTTATTTTTTAATATATTTTATTTGGTCATTTCCAAGCATTATTCGTTAAAGACATAGATCATTTTCTTTTCCTCCCCCCCCCAACCCCCCATAGCCGACGCGTAAGTCCACTGGGCATTAGATGTTTTCTTGATTTGAACCCATTGCTTTGTTGATAGTATTTGCATTAGAGTGTTCATTTAGAGTCTATCCTCTGTCATGTCCCCTCAATCTTTGTATTCAGGCAGTTGCTTTTTCTCGGTGTTTCCACTCCCATAGTTTATCCTTTGCTTATGAATGGTGTTTTTTTCTCCTGGGTCCCTGCAAGTTGTTCAGGGACATTACACCACCACTAATGGAGAAGTCCATTACGTTCGATGATACCACAGTGTGTTTGTCTCTGTGTACAATGTTCTCCTGGTTCTGCTCCTCTCGCTCTGCATCACTTCCTGGAGGTTGTTCCAGTCTCCATGGAACTTCTCCACTTTATTATTCCTTTTAGCACAATAGTACTCCATCACCAACATATACCACAGTTTGTTCAGCCATTCCCCAATTGATGGGCATCCCCTCATTTTCCAGTTTTGGGCCACCACAAAGAGCGCAGCTATGAATATTTTTGTACAAGTCTTTGTGTCCATTATCTCTTTGGGGTACAGACCCAGCAGTGCTATGGCTGGGTCAAAGGGTAGATATTCTTTTGTCGCCCTTTGGGCATAGTTCCAAATTGCCCTCCAGAATGGTTGGATCAGTTCACAGCTCCACCAGCAATGAATTAATGTCCCTACTTTGCCACATCCCCTCCAGTGTATCATTTCTAAGGCAGAAGATAAAGGTGTTTTTTTTGGTAATTTTTAAAGACTTGAGCAGAATTTGAAACCACTCCAACTCCAGTTCCAGTGCCCATTCCTTCTTGCCTACCTCTCAGTAGTAGTACCAGAGAATTTGTAATTTTTCACTCAATATTTGTGTATCTAGAGTATTAGAGGATTCAGATATCAAATGTCATTATTTTCCAATACTGAAATGGATCAGCAATCTCATCAATTTGGTTATTCCCATTGATGCAGGTAACAAGCACTTGTGCTTATTCTATGTGAATTGTCCTTGTATTCTTCTCAGCTCACCACCGAGGGCTCACCCAATGTGCTGGATTAGGTTCCTTGGTTAGCTTTTTGCCATTGAATAGGTATCATTCTCTAATGATAACCATTTATTCTCATGAAACATTTATTGGTTATTCCACGACTGGACAATTTCATTATCTGGTCATTTTTTCTTTGATGTCATTCTTTAGACTTTACCATTGCCAACCAACTGTCTCCTCCCCCACTCCCACTCCAAAGTCCTTTGGGTGATCCTCAGTTCAGTTCTTCAGACTCTGCCTTAAAAGAGCTCTGAGGCAAAGTTAGTATTTGAGGACAACACCCTCCCCCAGCCCCCCCAAAAAAATCCAGGACAAAGGTGGAAGTGCAGGTTCCCAGTGTGCTTTAGGACATTTGCTAGGAATTCAGTGAGTGAAATGACTTTCCAAGCATAGGCAGCAGTGTAAAGAGAGGCCTGAAGGCTAGAGAATTGAGATCCTGCTCCAGAGGCAGAGAGCAGTTGTTTGATTGCAGTAAAGGGTGGTGGAGATGAGTGTAGTTCAGGTTACAGGAGGGGGCAGTGCCTTTCAGCCTCATCCAGCAGAATTTGAACTTTACTTCAAAGTAGTGGATATACTAGGGAGCTGTTTTATATTTTTGAATAGATAAATGACATGCCTAGATCTGTATAAATAAGAAACACCAATTTTGTCATTCCACTGACAAAGTCCTTTTTTCACAAGCATTCTGAGAGAGTATGCCATGCAGTGGAAGGAACACTCTGTCTGGGAGTCAGAGGATCTAGACATCTCTCAGCTCTGCTACTTAGCTATTTGTCCTTGCGATTGCTCATAATTTCTTCCCCTGACTGGGCCTAAATCTCTCCATTTGTAAAATAATGTGTTTGGACTAGATCTCTAAAGTGCCTTCCAACTCTTAAGCCTGATTTTTTCTGTAATAGAATTATTATTACTGTTGAATAGGATTTGACAGAAGAGGAAACAGACTTACATAGAGAAAGTGACCCGGTTACAACTGGGATTCGTGTCCAGGTCTTCTGGCTTCTTTCCAAGGCCAGTGTTCTTTCCTCTACACCTAGCTGCCTTTCAGAGTATTCCAGTTTTAGATAACAGGATTGCTTTCATTATTTCTTCTTACTCTGGGAACTCATATTTCTGGTCTCTCCCTTCCCATGTTGTGAACTAAAAAACGAATTCATTTCACTCTTCTCTGATGTTGGCCATTTTAGCCTTTAAGTGCTAATTTATTGGCAGAGCTCTTTGTCCCTGTCCAGGTATGTTTTATGGAGAGAAGGAATTTTTATTAGGATCGAGGTGCTTTGTTTGCTTTTCATTCTGAGCATTGCTTTCTCTGTCTTACTTTAAAACCCAGTCTTTCTTTTGTTCCTCTCCTATGATTACATTTCATCTAGCATAGCCTTTTAAATCTATACTTTTACACATTTTTTGCTTCCTTTTCCTTTCCTCCCTTTCCCCTGCTTTGTGCTTTCATTGTCCACCTGAAGCTTACTTGGGTTTCCTTCTCCCTAATCATCTAGGTACTAGTCTCCAAGAATAGGATAAAACATGGGGGCTGATTTGAACCAAGATAGTCTTTATTCCTAGTGTTTCAAGGACTCAAGAACAGACTTTAATTCTTTTGAAGCATTTGGCATACAAGGTAGTGTTTGAGATGAAATACTGAGCAAAAAGGTTTAAAAGCTAGAATTCAGGAGCTGAGGCTTCTCTCCCCACCCCACCCCAGCCCAAAGTCTCTGGTCTTTGTGTTGACAGCCATGAAATGTGGTTAGCAAAAACATATTTCTTTAGTTTGGTTTTCAGACCATTACCTATGTCATCACCTTAATACCTGTTACTAGTGTGAATTACCTCCTCTGGCAGCTTTCCTTCAGACATATGTTTTCTCTTTATTGTGAATATCGCAATGTATGTTTTCTTTTTTGCTTGGGTTTGGCTGCATCTCCATCTAGAGGTTTTCATTCTTTTTCATTTTTATGTCCAGAGCAGATACAGGATAACATTTTAAGAGGGATCTTGAAAGCTAGACTACATCCATAGGAGGAAAACCTGGATTTGAAAAGTATCAAGCTATCCCATGGTAATTAATTTCTACAACTGAGGATATTTAGCCTGAGGAAGAACAGACTTTGGGGTTTGATGGGATGGTGATTAGGGGGAGAGGTGCACAACAAGATAATTAAATTCAAATTTCTCTATCGTGGGGAGAGGGATTAGATTTGTTATTTGTAATTTCAGATATTAGAACTAGAAACATTGGGTGGGAATTACAGAGAGGAATATTTCACTTCAGAATAAAGAAGGACTTTGTTACAGCTAGAGATTTCAGAAAAAGTTATCTTCTTAAGTGGTAAATTTCTAATGACTGGCAATATTCAATTAAAGACTGACCACTTGTCAAATATTAGAGATTGAATGAAATCACTTCTGAGAACTCTAAATTATTTAAGATACCATTTTTATGTATCTTAGAATATTAGTAATAGGTTGCCTTCTGCTGGATAGATTGATGAAATCTAGGCCTTTCCCCTTAGGTCCTGTATGCTGAGGTAGTAGCTCTTGAGACCCTTTGGGTTGGAGTCAGTTGTTCACATAAATGGTTATACCCTATAAGCCAACTGTCTCTACAAGTTCTGCTGTCCGTCAGCTCAAATTCCCATATTTGATGGGACTTCTCCTGTCTGGTTACGTCATAGAATCTAGCCAAAAAAAGTCCACTGGCAGGAAAGGGAAGAGCTAGTGGAACATATAACTATGACACTCTGTCCCCAATTCCCCACTTGATAGATGCAATCAGTGCCAGATGCAGTTCAGTTATACATAACAATTCCCAGGTGTTTGCATAGGCATATTGGTTTCCTCAAACAACTCAGAAAACAAGATCTATATTCTTATGATTTTGCCACACAGTCCTGGTTTTCCAAAAGTTAGATCAACTTTTTTTTATCCTAAAATACTTGAATATGGGATATATCCCATATTTAGCTATATTGCAGAATGCAGAAAACTCATGCTTTGAGTTTTTTATTTTAAACACTTTTTTGTGCACTTAAATTTTATTCAGCAACTCATTAGCAATTCCTTTTTGTCACATTAACAGCATATAATATAATAATAATAATAAAATCTTCTCTTTCTAATACTTCAGTTATTTAGTTGTTTTTCTAATCTTGTTTAGAAATTACTTTATGCTAGTTTCTTCTTTTAGATTGCCATAGCCCTCCCTTCACTCTCAGGTGCTAGAAGACTAGCAGTATGGTAAGGTTTCCAGGGCCAGCCAGCCCACTTAACTAGCTCTCTGATCATGTGTAAGTTTCCTTAACCCTGCTGAGGCCCAAAAGATCATGTTTTTCATTGTTTTCATGTTTTCCTTGATGACATCGGTGTGGGTATTCTATCCACCTGTGTAGAATGCAACCATTCCACCCCAAGACATAATTTTCATGAGCTGCTGTAACTGAAAAAAAAAAATTGTTACTTTTTAGTGATGAGCTTTCTGCCCTTATAATATCATTCATATAGCACCTACTATGTCAGGCACTGTGCTAAAGGCTTTATTTACATCCTTGCAAAGGCCCTAGGATGTAGGTGCTGTTATTTCTATTTTATGGTTGAGGAAACCAAAGCAAGCAGAGGTTAAGTGACTGACCCAGGCTCTCATAGCTATTAAGTGTCTGTCTGAATCAGAATGAACTCAGGTCTTCCTCACTCCACATTTTAGTGCCCTCTCTACTGTGGAATTTCACTGCCTAGCAGAGTTAGTGCTAGAAGGGACCTTCAAGATCACTTTATCCAACTTATCCTCCTCCCTTCCCATTTTACAGCAGGAAATTTGGGAGGGGTGGGAGTGAGGCCTCTTAAAACCCTGGCTTAACCCCAAGCTTACACAGATAGTTCAATGTCCATGCTGGTGTTCAAAAGTAAGTCTTCTGATTCTATATCCAGGGTTTTTTCCATAAAATATGTGATAGTTTGTAGCTGGGCCCATACTCAGCTTATCCAACTTCTAAGACCCATCACAGTTTTATTTTCTGTTGGTATAACTTTGTAGAAAGTAGGATCCAGAACTTGGGTTTTGATGCCATCTCTGCATATCCTGTCCCCTCAAGTCACATAACCATAACTGTGACATTGAGGATTTGCAAAATGAAGATAATGGTTTCTGCCTTGCCTGTGTGGTTGCCAGATGAAGTAGCAATCATAAAAATAGCCCACAGGTAGGTAGTGCTTTAAGATTACAAAGTGCTTTATGTATCTTATCTGATTCTGTTAATGTCCTATGAGATAGGAACATGCGTTGTTCTCATTTTATACATGTAGAAACTGTGATTGAGAGTGGGTGAGGATTTTCTAAAGGTTACACAGTGAGCATTAGAAGAGGCATTTGAACTTAGTCTCTCAATAGCATGCCTACTGCTCTTTCCACTATACCAGGCTGCTGTATAATTGTGGTACCAGAGCCAGAAGAAACCTTAAAGGTCATCTAGTCCAGCCCTCCCTACCCCACCTCAGTTTTTACATATAAGGAAACTGAGGTACAAAGAGGTTCAACGATTTCCCTAAGGTCAAGATACTTCTCCAGGTTCTTAGAAGAGTTATAGGGAGCACTGTTCTGTTACTCTTTAGAATTGTAGAATCTGAGTATTAGGGATCTGCAGGACTTGGTAACATAGAATGTTGTTATACAACACATGGCATGTCTGGGCTAGAAGAAACTTTAGACTATGTAATGTTAAGACTATATAGGACCTCAGAATACAGAATTCAGAGTTGGAATAATCTTAGACCATCCAGTATTAGAACCAGAAACCTTAAAAGGAATCCAATTCAGTACTCCTGGCCCTTTTGTAGATGCGGAAATAAGATTCAGAAGAGTTTGTGATCTTCCTCCCCCCCATGTCACACAGAAATTTGTAGCAGAATAAGGATTAGGTTCAGGTCTTTTGACTGTAGGCCATTTCTTTACCATATACCATGCTGCCTCCTCCTTCATACCTTTGCCAGCCAGTTCTTGATGGTTTAGAGGATACGTATCATGCATGTAAATAGATATCATGGAGACAGATATGTAAATAATTCCATTTTTTTAACCTCTATTATTTTGAAATTTGTTCTCTCATGTGACTTTAGATAAAATTTCATTTTCATGTTCCCAAGGCTGTCCCTGAATAATCTGTCAAGTTCTCCATCAAGTATGTATCTAATTTTTCTCAAGACATAAGTAATATACTGGCAAGTATATATAATGGACCACTTAGACATAGAAGAACATTAATTTGGTATTGAAGTAGCCAGTGCATCCAGTAGTACAAGCTCTTAAATTTTACTTCGCTGCCATTCCAAATCTGAAAATCACTTATGTGGGAAGAGAAATTCGATTGAAGCCATATACAAGAAAAATGTGGAAAAGTTCCTTAGCTCTACTATTTTGGACCTGCACCATAGCAGATGTGGAGAGGTAATCTATCAGTTTGTGAGTGTCTACAAAATGCAACTCTCTAGATAACAGGTTTAAAGTAAAGATTTAATACAGTCTCCATCTACTATGATGTTGCCGTGACAGTTTAAAACTCATTCTCTAAATCTCAGCAGACTTTATAGCTAGCAGTGGGCCAATATAAAGTTTAATAGCATTGCAACACATAAATCATCTTTTAAAGATGCTACTAGTAGCTCCAATATTAAATGCAGACAATCGTCTGTGTTATAAATAATTTATCAAACACCATTTCAGATTAGCCTTCCATGCTGAGTTATTTATTTTAGCCTTTACTGTACTATTCCTAAGGCACTTTTTGAAAGATCCATTACTGGTCAGTTTAATGAACTTGGGGGTCTGTTTTGTCCCCTCAAGCACTCTGGTACAGCTGTGGTGACCATTACATGGCTGATCTGGACCTCTTGGTGCCTTTTACAAGTGCCGCCCATTTGTCATGTAGTGGTAAATGGAGTTGCACATTGGAGTCCAGGGACACATTGTGTGATGTAGTGATGGAGACAAACAGATAGCTCTATAAAGTGCTGCCTGTCACAGCTGACTTGTATTATAGTACATCACTCTTATTGTAATCTCATTTAAGAAGCAGTATAGACCTGGGGGACTGATATTCCCAGTTAGCTTGGTCTTTGTAGCCATAAAGCAGGAAGTATTCCTTTTATATTCTCTGAACTTTTGAGGGGAGGGTGTGCTTTTGGCTAGGATTAATTATTATAGCAACTCCTTCATAACCCTATAACGAAGATTCGTCAGCATATTTGTTATAACCTCCTTTTTTTGGCCTGTTGCAATTTTGCATCTCTTCATGCCTTGTGTCGACTTTTCTTGGAAATTATTAAAGTTTTCAGGAGAATGCTTAGCTTGTTTTACTAAAGGAAACTCATGGCTTTGGCAAAAATGATTTTTGAGGTAGCATTAACTCAACACCTATCTGCAGTATCATGCTGTTGATGCAGGGGGATATAGTGGATGGGACACTAGATTGGGGGCAGGAGGGGAAGCCAGAGGACCTGAATTCTAGCCTGCTACTTACTTGATTGTATGATAAAGGACAAGTCACTTTACTTGGCTAGACCTCGCCTTCCTCTTGTGTAAAATGAGGTGATCATACCAGATGATCTCTCATGCCCATTCAACTCAAACCATTCTGTGTTCTAGAGGATCAATCCATAGCGTCTCTTTTATATCACAACATACCAAGTTGTAATGTCCCTTCCAGCTTACAGGTCCTTTGTCCTGCACTTTAACATTCTATATTCTAAGGTCCTGTCCCTTTCCACTGTTGTGTGGCAGTGCTCTTCCCCCCCCCCCCCCTCCACTTCCAACTCCCTCCCCCCAGCCCACTTAAAAACATTTTTTTAAGGTCTTTCCTCTGCTAACATTCTATGATCCTTCTTTTGCATTTGAAGTCTAGACTTGGGGCCCTTGCACAGTCCTGTGTCACATGTCTTAGAATTATTTTTTCTTCTATCAAATTATGTGCCATTCTCTTCATAGAAAGAAGCTATCTTTGAGCAGTTGGACATGCTTTTTCTGTGTGTGTGTTTTTTTTTTCCAGTAGTGGGGATAGGCATAGGCTGATCCATCCTCACTCTGTCATCTAAGCTCCCTTGTGGCCAGCAGGAAAAAATTTGTGTGACAGCTGGCCAGAATTAGGGGTGCCTAGTCTGTGGCAGCTAAACCAACCTAAGCTTTCCAACCCATGTGGGACTTGAACCCTTGACCCTGGCCTCATTAACATTACGTTCCAACCAAAATTAGTTGTTCATAGTTAAAAATTAAAACCCTTACTGAGCCAGCCTTTCTTGCAGGTAAATATCTCTTGTGATATGGGGACCATCTGATTTTTTGAACAAGTGGAACCTGCACATTTTGCCCCAAGGGATTAATTCTGAAAGTGATGTAAATGCCTTTTTTCCATGATATTATGTATCCAACTTATCTCTTCTGTAGATCTTAGTCTGTGCTTTTGTCTTGATGATTTTGTTAAAACCTTGGTAATGCAGGCTAAAGATAATAGATATTTTATCGATTCCTAGAGAAAATAAATTTCACACATTATCAAGAACATATTAACAAATGTTTCTAGAATCCTTGGCATAAGGATGTACTCATCAAGCATTAACTAGAGAGAGGCACTGTGGTGATATATTGGAAAGAATGCTGGATGAGAAGTCAGGACATTGGGATTTGAATCCTAGCACCAACAATGATTATGTGGGATTGTGGGCATGTCTCTTTGTCTCTTGGAGCCTCAGTTTCATCATCTTTAAAATGAAGGTACAGGTTCTCCACTGCAACAAAACTGTTTGGCCTGACTATCAGCCTCAGCAAAACAGAGGTGCTGTTCCAACCTGCACCAGGGAGGCCAACTAACCAGCCGTGCATTACAATCGACAGCACGCAGCTTTCTAACGTCAACACTTTCAAGTACCTGGGCAGCACCATCGCCAATGATGGGTCCCTAGACCACGAGATTAATGCCAGGATCCAAAAGGCCAGCCAGGCACTCGGGTGGCTGCGCTCCAAAGTCCTCCAACACAGAGGTGTAAGCACTGCGACGAAGCTCAAAGTGTATAACGCAGTGGTCCTCAGCTCGCTCCTGTACGGTTGGGAGCCATGGACACTGTACTGGAAGCACATGAAACAGCTGGAGCAATTCCACCAAAGCTCCCTCCGATCAATCATGAGGATCCGATGGCAGGACCGAATCACCAATTAGGAAGTCCTCGACAGAGCCAACTCCACCAGCATCGAAGTCATGGTCCTCAAAACCCAGCTACGATGGTCTGGACACGTCATCTGCATGGACCCACAGCGAATACCAAGACAGGTATTCTATGGTGAACTGTCAGCTGGACTCCGGAAACAAGGCCGACCAAAGAAAAACTACAAGGATCAGCTAAAGTCCAACTTGAAGTGGGCTGGCATTACACCAAAGCAACTAGAACTCGCTGCCTCTGTCAGAAGCAGCTGGCGAACCCACATTAACCATGCCGCCACCACCTTTGAAGATGAGCGACGTCGACATCGACGTCTTGCCGCTGCGCGTGAACGCACACATCAGGCCACAACCGCACCTCCCGTAACAACTGGCGTCCCATGCCCCATGTGCCACAAACTGTGCGCCTCAGCCTTTGGACTCCAAAGCTACATGAGGGTACACCGTAGATGAAACTGCACAAAGACAATAGTCATTCTCGATCACTGAGAGACTACCACTGAATAGTTATATCCCCTACATCATAGAGTTTTTAATGAAGAAATCACTGTGCAAACCTTAAAGTGCTTTAGAATAACCACTACTATTAAAACAACATTTATTGAAGAATTGATAATATCCATGTTTTATACATTGATTGATATATATATATATATATATATGACTTGTTAAATAGTACTAATAAAAACAACAGTATGCAAATTATCATTGATGTCATAAGCAAGGCAGATGGTCAACAATGTGTTGAGAAACCATCCAACCATCCACGATTCTCTGCCTGGTACAGTTCTGAGTTTTCCTTCAAAAATAGTAGAATTAAAATAAAAGACATACACTGTGTCTTATCATCCATCCTTCAGTCACTGGCATAATTAGGCTGTGACTATAGGTGACCTATTACATGATTTTCTGTGTCTAGAGCATTTTGAGATTGTCTTTGGACTAGTCATTTTAAGAGAGTAGTGGGTAGGAGTAGAAATGGTTCCTCTTCCTTAGGGCTTGACTTCAGGGACATGTGGAGCATCTGATTGAACCATAAGCAGTTCTGGGAGTTTTGTGTCAACATTAAGACTGTTGGCAGTAGAATTAGAATAATTTATGCACCTAGAACTGCTTTGTGGTTAAAAAAGTGTTTTCACATGTTTTATAATTTGAATCATCAAATGTTAGCTACGTAGAACCTAAGAGATCATCTGATATGGGCTAGCCCCCTTCATTTTACAGCTGCTAGGAGTAAAAAGTGACTTGTTCAAGTTCACAAAGTTAATTACATTGGGGCACTTCATCTGGACTCAGTTAAACAGGTTGTCAGCAACTTCTTTAGCCCTAGGGCAGATAGGTCTCTGCTATTAGTCATTGTGGTTGTTGAGGCTACAAGTACTTACCTGGTTCTCCAGACTGAATACTTAAATTCTGCATTTTAACCTTTAGTTTAACTTATTTTAACCCAAATTCTTTCAATCATTTTTAAAATAAATAACTTTGTCCTTCTACCATCCTCAAATAGAGGTTATTTCTTATAGTTCTTTATTTTTTCAAGTGGCTGTCTTTCTGGTTTCTTCCCTATAATAGTCATGACCCAATTTGGCCCCTTCAAGGTACCTGCTTTTACCATCACCTTCCAATTGCCTCTCAGAAAAACCCTGTCATCTCCACTGAGAGTGTGGGTAAATACAGGATTGGCATTACTGCTGGTTTTAGTGCCCTTTACCACTGAGGTAGGATCATAAGGTCATAGAATCAGATTGTTAATGCTGGAAGCAAATACAGAATGCTTGAATTGGAGGAAACCTTGAACCTAGAATTTTAGAGTGAGAAAGGACCACAATAAAAAGGGAAAAACGTAACTGACATACATAAAGCTATATATGTAAGTATAGGTGAGTATATATCTATACGTATCTTTAAAATTAATATATACATTTACATATATTATCTCTGACCCAGGGTATTACAATTATTATCATCATGTTTATAGATGAAACAAAGGCTTAGAGAGGTTACTTGACTTCTCTACAGTTTTTGTTGATTAACTGTTTCTGACTCTGTGATCCCATGGGCCATAGTTACCTGTGGGGTTTTCTTAGCAAGAATACTAGAGTTGGTTTGCCATTTCCTTCTCCAGTGGATTCTTTTTTTCAGCCAAGAAGAGATTATGGGACTTACCAAGGGTCACACAACTAGGAAATGACTGAGGTAAAATTCAAACTTGGGTCTTATAGTTTGGAAATGCTGCAGATTTTGACCCCACATTGCATTCTACTCTTCATACCTGAATTAGATGTAACCAGCGTTCTTGTTTGCTGTGATGGGGTGTTAAGAATTTGATACCATTTTGCGTAGTACAAATTGTGGGATCTACTGATATTTGTAAATGTGATAAAGATTTCTGAGCTTGAGATAGGCTTGTGTTATCACAAAGTTTGCTGGTCTCAGGCCACCCAGGTACTAAATTTAGTGCATCTCTCACTGAGTCTGTAGAGGGAGCTAATGCAACTGGAATAAGTTGTCATTCTCTGGTGTAGCCAATATAGAAAGTAATGGGGTACAGTTCTTCTTAAAAACATTTGTGTCTGCATATTAGTCCTGACTAACTTCTAATAACTTCTTCTGATAGGACTAGAATTTGGATCTAGGAATTTTCTGCTTTCCTCAAATGTTAGCATGAAATAGTGGTGAACCTTTTAGAGACTGAGTGCCCAAACTGCAGTATTCATGCCACATTGAGCTGCCTCCTCCCTTTTCCCCCCACTTTACCCCAGACGGAGGAGGGAAGAAATGTTCCCATTAGGCCAGTGGGGCAGAGGGACCGGTGATGTGAGAAATGTCCTCAGGTGTGCATGGAGAGAGGAGGAGAGCAACTCCCTTCAGCATGCATGCCATAGGTTCACCAACATGGGTATAGAGCTAGAAGAGACTTCAGAACATAGGATGGGGGAATTAGAAGTACTCTTAAAACATAGAAGGTGAAACCTGGAACAGAAAGTGTTAGAACTGGAAGGATCAGTCTTTTCCTGGTCAGACCAAGTTTCCTTGTTTGGAGGGGTGTCATACTCAAAATCAGAGTTGTGGTCAAGGTCAATGTCAGCTTTATGAGGGAGGATATCCCCAGAACTGGGTTTCCTAGTTCCTTGCCCAGATTCTGAACTAGCATAACTTGGCAGACCTATCAGATAGATCCATGCTTGCCCATACTTCTTCCTTTTGGTTCCTTTCACGGTATTTTATCACTGCCTTCCTAGATAACCATTCTTGATATTCTACATCTTTGAGATGACGTGAACTCTCTCATTCTTCATCCCTACATTTTGTGATGTTGAGGAGAGGGGCTGGGCCTATGACTTCATTAGTATTCATTAGTATAAGGAGCTCATGGATCAGTGCAACTGTTTGGTACCTGTTTGGCAATTAACTACTAGGTTAGTGTGTTAAGTGACTTGCCTAGGGTCATGACAGAGGTAGGGCATGAACCCAGGTCTTTTTGGTTTTGAGGCTAGCTGTTTATCCATTACATTACATTTTCAGTTGTATATCATCATATACTGTGTAATGACATATTTTATGACATTAGAAAATTATAACTGTAGAATCGAAAGAGACTTGGCAGCAGTTGCTGAATTTCAAAACAAATTTAAACTACACATGGTGATACAAAGGTACTATTCCCACTTTCCCATTTTATTGGTTCCTTCTTTACCTCCCCTTGTTATGCCTCCTCTCCCACCCCTACCTCCCATGCCTTCCCAAAGGTAGACTTATTTGGGAGATGGTACTCTATCTAAAGAAAAATCTTTAATTTTGAACATTGAAAAACTGATAGCATTATCTCATTAAAACTTTTAGCAACACAAATTTTTTTAATGGTACAGCAGAAAAAAAAATGGACTTGCAGTCATAGCATCAGAGATTTAAGATTAAAAGTACCTTTAGAGATTTTATAACCCCACGACTTCTTTTAGAAGGGGAAGTAAGCCTGAAGGTGACTTGCCTAAGCTCACACACATAACAGTTAAAATTAGTTTCTCTCTGCCAGAAGTATTATATTTTTTGAGGTTTATTAAAGATTAAGAATTTGAGAAAGTACAAGTAAGAAAGCTTGTGGCTAGGAGGGCTGAGAAGCCCATTCAATTTCACTTACATCATGAGAGACTTGTCTGCTTGGAGGCAGAAGTAGGAAGAGGCCAGAGCCGTAGGTGGAGACTCTTTAAATAATGATTTGTTCTCTGCCCAGGTGAGAATTCAGGTGAGGTTACAAAGCATTCTGGGAACCAGAGCAAGGATTTCTGGGGATTGAAGTCCTAGGTTCATATCTCCATTTTTACACACAGCAGAATTAGGATCTGAGCCATCTAATCCTCTCATTCCGAAATCCAATGTACTGTTTACTTCACTGTACAACTAGAGTCAGAAAAGATGTGAGATTATGGCCCAGCTCAGTCACTTACTAGTTGTTTCATCCAAGGTAAATCAGATTTCTTTTTAGACTTTCAAAAAACCTACCTGAACTATGTATTCCCTCTGTGATATCTCTTGACAGCTTCTGCCTGAACACCCTAGTGATACAAAACTCATTTAAATATGGCCCATTTCATTGGGCTCCAATTGTTGGGACATATTCCCCTTTTCTGCCCAGAGTGTCTTGTTCTCTTCTCTGAGGCCAAGCCATGACAGACCCCAGCTACTGGAAGACAGTGATTATGCTCTTTTCCCCTAAAATTTAGTTAATTAATTAAGGATATTTTCCCATGGTTACATGATTCATGTTCTTTCCCACCCCCCTCCCATAGCCAATGAGTAATTGATTATGCTCTTTTAAAGTCTTTTCTCTATGCTGAAAATGCTCTTTTGCTATTTCTCATGTGATATGGTTTGAAATCAGCCTACTGTCCTCCAGAAACAGAATTATAGAACCAAGCACTGCAAGAGACCTTAAAAGTTATCTAGCTCACTCCCACCTCACTTCATTAACTGAGGCTCAGAGAAGTTAAGGGTCTTGCATCTAGGTAAGCATCTAATCTGGCAAAGAGTCCTCTGGCTCCAAATACAGTGTTCTTTCTGCCACCCCATGGGACCTTTCTGTGTATTCCAACTTTTCTGTCGCCGTTCTAATTTGGGGCACCAGAATTTTGTCTTTTAAAAAAGAATCACAAGAAAAGGAAGAATACTTAGCCTAAAAAAAAAAACCCTCAACAATCAAGCACTTTTCTGAGAGATTTGGGGGTATTTTTTGGATGTGGAAAGCCTTTCTAGTTTCTTTCCAAGGGCCTATTTATAATCCAACGTAAATTCATTTCAGCAAACATTAATTATCTGTTGTGTGCACATCACAGTTGCTAGGCACTGGAGAAAGTAAAGTTAAAATTAAATTAAATATATAATCCTTGTCCTCATGAAATTTACAGCTAAATTGGGAGATGAGTTATGTACGGAGATAACTGATGCATAATATTACATTAGGTATAAAGCAAAATACTCTGAGGGGAGACTGCTTCATGATACACGTGTCTTTTAAGTTGAGCTTTGAAAGATGTGTAGATATTTAGCCAAAAAGGGTGATGGAAAAAAAGAATATTCTTGGCATAGGAAAGACAGAGAGGCAAGAAAGCCAAGTGTAATTGTGGTATAAGTAATCCAGTTTGATTGGAACATAAAAAGTAGAAAAGAATTTTATTAAATAGAATTGGAATATAAGGTAGCACCAAATTTTTGTGAGCCTTGAATGACAGGTTTGTATTTATTCAGTAAACAAATGATAGGGAGACAGTAAAAATTTGCACGACTGGTTATGTCATCAATTTCTGCTATAAAAGGAGCACATCTATTGATTCTTGCTGTTGGGTTTGCCTTTTGATTTTCCATTAGGTTTATTAATCATAGGACAAGTTCATATTACTGTTTTTATTCTATTTTTATTAACCTACAAGACTATAAATTGCTGCATTCAATGATGAAAAATATTTTTTCTTTTTTTTTTTCCAGGAAGAAGAAGCCAAGAAGCTAGTAAGTGAGGCCATCTCAGCTGGGATCTTCAATGATTTGGGATCTGGGAGCAATATCGATCTGTGCGTCATCAGCAAGACCAAGTTGGACTTCCTCCGCCCATTTGATGTTCCCAACAAGAAGGGGATCAGGTGAGCAAATCTGATCTTGCTTGTTTAAGCACAGAATAGAGCTAGAAGAGATGTGAGGGCATTGAATGCCAAAATATATAATGTTGGAGCTGAAAAGATTTTAACAGTTTGAATGTTAGAGCATAGAATATTAGGTTCTAGAATGATCTCACCTCATCTCATCCAGATCCCCCATTTTAGAGTTAAGTAAATAGGCCCAGAGAAGGGAAGTGGCTTGTTTATCAATACACAGTTAATGAGGGAACTGGGATTTACGCCTAGCCACACCTTGACTCTGAAGCATAAGGCTCTATTTGTTAAAGCTAGACTGGTTTATGGTTTTTCTCATTTTTCTTTCATCTGGGCCACTACTGTGCCTCTTCTGCACAAGTTATGAGTTTTCTTTATGTAGATCACATGTGAGGAAAATGGAATTTTTAATGGATTAGGAAAACTAATATACTCAATCCCTGTCTTTTTGAGAATTATTTGCCTTATAAAGTGCTCCTTCAAATTGTACATGAGTTTCTCCTTCATTTAAGTTGTGATTTATATGATCTCTCAAATTTTCCCCCATTAAAATATGATCTTTTAGAGGGCAGGGGCCATATTTTTGCCTCACTTTGTATCCAGTGCTTGGGATAGTGCCAGATACATATTAAATGCTTAATAAATGTTTGTTGACTTGACTTTCCATAACCACAGTGTCAGAAGTGACACAATTCAGTGAACTCTAGGAGACCCAGTTTCTATTACTGACTATGAATCACTAATTGACATTTTAACTTAACCCAAGTAACTTGACTTCACAGGGCCTTAATTTTACTTTCTTTAAATGGAAAGGCTAGACCATGATTTCTCTAAGGGTTCTTAACAGTATTAATATTCTGTATTTTATACTCAAATAGTCCATGTCCTACATCTTTTCTAGCTTTTCGTGGCCTTTGGAATCTGTCTTATGACTAAACATTGAAGAGGGTCCTTACAAGCTTCTGAGAGAGATGATCTTTCTGGATGTTGAGTTTCTATGAACCCAGTGGGTGGGTGGGTGGAGGAGCCCTACCCACCAACTCAACCAGTGGTGGTTGAGATAGAAATGGTATAGTTTATACTTAGTTGTAGCATTAATAAAGGCAGCAAGTACTTCATGCTTTCCTCTAAGAGCTAACAGCTGTCCTGTATGTTTTGATGCACTTTCTGACCATGAACAAGTTTTGTGGTGTGACCCCTCCCACCCACCCCCCAAAACCAAGGATAATTTGTATGAAAACAAATTTAGAAATAGCAGGCCACTCAGTCAAGAAAAAGATTCTTGGCCTCATTTGGTCACTAAATCACTGTGTGACTTTGGGCAAGCTGCTTCATCTCTCTGGTCATAATGAAAAATTGAACTAGATGATCTCTAAGGCCTTTGAGCTTTAATGTTTTCGTAGTCCCATAAATTATCAGAACTAGAAGTGGAAGAACATGAAATGTTGGAGCTAAAAGCTGAGGGCAACTAGATGGCTCAGTAGAGGAGATCCTGAGTTCAGATCTGTCCTCTAGATACTTCCTGGCTATTTGGTCCTGGAAAAGTCACTTACTCCCCTAGCCTCGTCCTCTTCTGACTTAAAACCAATACACCATATTGATTCTAACCCAAAAGATAAAGGAAAAAGGGGGGAAAAAGAATGTGAAAGGAGGGGAGGGAAGAATGATGAATGAATTGATGGATGGATAGAAGGATCGATCTAAGGATCTAAGCCAACCCTCTCATTTTACCATTGAGACAGGAGGTCCAGAGAAAGAAAACATTCCTCCAGAGTTACTCGGCTTGTTGTGGCAGAGCTAGCCTTGATTCCAATCTCATTGCTTGTACATTAGCTCAGAGTCAGAGGTAGGGCAGTTAGTCTTATCCAGAAGAGCTTAGAGAATGGAAAGCAGAATACATATGCCAAGGATGCCATCTCTAGCAGGTGTGACTTGAGTCAGCAACAGGGGTGGAAATGTATTGATCCTTACTTTCTAGGGCCTTGTCAGAAGTCTGGGCTGGACCCTTGCCTATAATTTAGACATTTTGAAGGCATATGGCGGCTGAGTGGGTCCAAATGAAACATTTGTCTTTTCTTCCCCATGAGTTATGATACTGATCTAAGAAATGCTTATTGGTTAATCTGAATCTGAATTCCCTCAGCTGTTGAGTTTTGAAATAGTGGTTTTTAAATGGTCTGATATTCATTTACACAAAGTTAAAAACTACCTTATATGTTGCTGAAAATAAGGAATTTGCAATTGGTGTTTTTTAAATAGATTTTTATTGCTGTTTTGTTTTTATATTTCCTAGACTTCTTCCCTATACAGATATCCCCTAAGAAGTAATTGTAGTTTACATGATTACCCTCAGGTTTTATACAAGTTAGCTTTTAGCCAAAAGGGCAGATATGATTAAGTTGTAGTGTTTATGCTTTAGAAAAAGCTTCCTTTGCTGTTTGCATTCTTTCTAAACTGTGGTTTTAGGAGAGAGATTGTATGTTTTAGTCTCTGTAGAGACCTAGCAGTAGATGACTAAACAGAATCTCTGCCTCCTTCCAGTACAAGTCCTCCTTTAGAAGGAGGGAAGATATTTGAGGTGCGCATGGCCTGTTCCAGCCAACAGCTTTCTGTGAACCCAAATGAGGCTTGATATTTATGGAAATGAACCTCCCAATTGGGGACAGATGGGAGGAGCAGTTGGGTTTGCATTGGCATTTGACAGTGTCTTAATTCCCAGCCCCAGTGTGAGGATTAACTGTACAAATATGTACCTTACCGCCTGCTCAGTGCTCCTCAGATGTCTGTTTCCCAAGTCAGAATAGTTAGGTCCAATGCTTCTAGCAGTGCAGAACTCAGTTTGGTGCTGGGCAGCCCATTCCATTCTTGGACCAGCAAGGTTCATCTGCTGGTTCTAGGCACCTCTCCCTTCCCTCCCAAGTGCCATAGATGAGTTTATACTATGTCAGCCTAAAGAGTGTATTGGAGGTGCAAGAAGTTAAGGCAGCAGGATGGGAAGATGACTGTAGGCTGGGGGTTTAACTATTTTACTGCATAGCATCTTGGAGAAAAATCCCTGCATTTCTCTGGCCCAATTTCCAGTTCTGTTCTAAGGTCTTTTGTAACTCTAACATTCTCTTTTCTGGCATTCTATGTTCAGATGTCCTTTTCCGCTCTTATATTAAAAAACTGGGTTCAATATAGCCTAACCTCTGTTGCTTTCTTTTCTCCACCATAGGTTTGGCAGGTATAAATGTGAGAAAGGGACAACTGCTGTTCTTACTGAGAAAGTGACTTCTCTGGAAATCGAAGTGCTGGATGAAACAGTACAGACAATGGACACTTCCTAAAAGCTCTGGCTCATCTACTCTATTGAATGAGTTCACCTTGTGTAAGATGAACTCGTCATTAATAAACAAATGGTAATTACACAGCTGAGACAGATGTGTTATTTTATGGTCTTTTTTCTTATGTTATCTCAATTGTCTTATAGGATGTTGAATATTCTGAAACTGTAAGAATAGCTTCTATTTCTATGGTGGTTTAATGTTTAAAGTTTTTCCTTGTTAGGTAGATAGCGTAAATATTAGCTTCATTTTATAGATGAAGCAGCTGAGACTGATCAGTATCCAACTTCTTTAAAGCTCAAAGTCAGATCTCATGTCTAGTTACTATATTATGCCACAGCTATCTGGCTCAAACTACAAAGTAAGGTTTATAGGGCTTTAAAATACTTCTCAGAAATAAGATCTTGTGTTTATATTTCATAGCAAGGGGATATTGATCCCACTGCCCTTTTTTAAAATCCATATCTTCTTAGTATCAGTTCTAAGGCACAAGAGTGGCAAAGGCTAGGCAATTGGGGATAAGTGACTTGTCAAAGGTTACATAGCTAGAAAGTGTCTAAGGCCATATTTGAACCCTGGTCCTTCTGAGTCCAGGCTTGGCTTTCAATCCATGGTGTCTGCCTAATTGTGTCTTTTCTTCCTCTTTCTCTTTTGATAGGCAGCCAAGATAGGTGAGCACAAACCCTTGTGGTCAAGCTATTTATTTACCTACTTTTCATCAGGAGTATTTAGAAAACATCCACTGAGGCTGCCTTGGGTTTGGAATACCCAACCATAAAGCACTGTGCTTACTATTTGTCATTCTTCAAGGTGATTTCTACTGTTAGTAACCAAATGGAGACCTTTGCAAGTACCCAAGCTTGAGATAATACTTTGAAGTTATTGGGCTCTGCCGTTTATTTAGCCATGTGTCCATTTGTCCAATAGATTGCTCTCTTGCTTCCTAATCTGTACAATAGAAGAATTGGCTTAGGATCTTCTAGCTCACCTTAAGCTCCAATATGTGGCCCTCTGGGACACAATTTCTTCTTCCCTCCGACACTGAGGATTTAGATTACATGACTTCATAGAGGTAGTTCTGTTCTCACACAGTACCCACACACATACACACACACACATCAGTGTACCCTTCTTGCCCCAGTTTTATTTCAGTAATGGAGAACAAATATTAAGAATAAAGCAGATACTGCATTTGAAGAAAATCTCAAAACTCTACATTGTGGCCACAGAAATCATTTCACACATTGGGGTAGGTTTGAGGAGATACAACAGCCGGCATAGAGTCCTGTAGAGTGCCTCCCCAAAGCTCCACTTCAGGCGAGCAGGCAGGAGGGAAGCACGTTAGACAAGAATCCCACTAGCCAGGGGGTCCTTTGCATTCTGATCCGCTGGAACATCAGAAACTCCCAGGAATGACAGTTTTTGTCTATGTTCAAAAACCTTCCATCCACATCCTTCAAAAGTTAAGTTTACCATGAGTTCACATTTAGAAGTTCATTTTCACAGTTAATTAGACCTGGACTAATCCCGTTGGGGGAAACAAGATAAGTAGAACATTTCTGTACATAACTGAATCGGGCATTTCTCTTAAGCGATGCCATCCATAGATAGTCTTGGTTGGTATTTGTTTATGAGTAAAAACAGCACAAATGTTTGAACTTGTTATGGCTGACAGTGGTGGAACAAAAATATTGAGAGGAAACCTTGGCTATACTTAAGCAGATGACTTGGAGGGAAATACAAATGATGTTATCAAAATTTTGCTTCTTGAACCGAACCTTGAAGAAGTTTCCTGGGCTGGGGGCCAGGAAATGTGGGGTTTAGTCCTGGCTTGATCACTTTTTTCAGTGTGACCCTGAGGAAGTCATTTCCCCTCTATGGGCCTCAGTTTCCTTCTCTGTAAAATGAATAGTTGGATTAGATAATCCTTTAGGTCCCTTCCAGCTCTAACATGCTATAATTCTAACTCTTCTCTACTTCTTATTTATAGCAAGTTATAAACAGATAAAATATTAGCACAATCTCTACTTTTTCCATTAAACCACCAAACCAAAACCAATACTCTTACTCCCCATGTTTTCACTTGGCAACAGAGAACACCAAACACAGGATCTGGTCATCTAGAAAGGATATGAAGGACTTAATTAAATGTACTAGTAACCATTTGCAAAAGAGGGTTATTAGCAGTTATACAAATTACCAGTTTGTGGCAAATCTTATATTTCTATAAACACTGACGGACAATTCATTGAAGGAATTCTTTTTTTGGCATTTCACATTACCTCTGAGATACAAAGAGTGCTTCACTGGAAATTTCCCTGAGACACCCTTGTTAATCAAACTAGCCTATATTATGCACAACTGTTTAAAAGAAAGGACCCTCTGAAGAGGAATGATAACCATCATGAGCTTCTCCCACCCCCTCCCCCCAGGCTGCCCTGCCTCTTCACTTTAAAGCCAGGACCAAAACCCTGCAGAACTCTCTGGGCCGCTTTTCTCAACTGTTCCACTCATGGGCCACCAGTCAGCTTCTTTGGAGAAAGGAAATTCAAGTAAGATTAAGCGACGATGGCTTTGTCGTGTGCATCCCTTCTGGATTCAAGTGCTGGCGTTCCAGATGTGCATCTGTTTGGCTAGCTGGTGCACATAGCCGATGTCAGGTCTCTGGTCAGGGTCTGGATATATGCACATACTGACCAGTTCCCGCAGCTGAAAGAAAAGAAAGATGACTATGTCCATTATTGTGTCAGGAAGGTTCCTTTGAAGTGAACAGAGGGGAAACTGACATTCCAGAGGTCTGAGCAGAGACTTTCACTCTGTTGCTATCCATTCAGCTGGGCCATCTAGCTACTTCACTGGGCTAAGATGTAACTACAATGAAATCCAGCCAACTTGAAGTATGAAAGAGAAGCAAAGCACCCATAAAATGCTAGAGGTATCCACACCTCTAATATAAAGGGAGGCAAGATAAATTCTAAGGGCTATTGCACCCATTTTCATAGAGAAGAAAAGCCAAATACACATTTGGGTGTATATGTGTGTGTGTGTGTGTGTGTGTGTGTGTATTTCCATACTTGATATTTTAAACTTTATTCATGACTTTTCTCAGTGCAGAGCACTCTACCCATCAATCCAGACCACCACTGAAAAAGGCTCCATGGTTAGGTTCATCACCAGAAGGAAGTTTCTCATGGACTTCTAGTTAGGCTGGTTTCCAGAGGGCTGGGCTCCTACTGACTCAGAGCCTTTCTAGCACACTTGCCAGAGCTTATGCTCCCTGGGCAGAGCCCAGAGAACCCAAGGGGCACTTTTACACAAGGATGAGATTTCAGCAAAGAACTTCAAGGGAAGGTTGAATATTTTGGAGGAGAAAGCATTGCAGTTTTCTCACAGAACCTCTATTCACACCGTGTGAACACTGAGCTACAAGGCTTAATAAAGTACACCACAAAACCAGGGAGAGTGTATGTAAAATGGCGGTCATGAAGACACTAAAACCAGAGGACACAACTCAAGGATAGGGCTATTGATCATCAAAAATGCATTAAAATGCAAAAAGGTTACAGTCAGACTGCCCACCTCCCAGCCCCCTTTATTGTGCACATGAAAGATGGGAGCTTTTAATTACACAGACTAAAAGCTGCTCATACCTCCAAGGCTGGGGGAGGAACAGCCTTGAGCTTCTGATCTTCTCACATTCTTCTGATAGCCAGAGTGCCAATTATTTTAATGGCAATTAAAATAATGACCTTATAAAGCACACATCTTAAATTGAATCACTGAGCCCACTCCAATGTTTTCTCATTTATCTACCCTGCCACTGCCCAGCACACATGGTTTTGGGACTGCCAAAGGGATATACACCAAGCAAATGCATTGATTGCCCTGTGGGCTCAGCATTTCCCAAGCCGCAACCCATGTATGTTACTGAGCCAGGTACAGGACAACCATACAGGAAGAGAGGGTGCAAACAGAGCCTTGTGCTGTATGTTTTGTCCACAGGATCCTAGAATCCTAGAGTTAGAAAAGGAGTTGAGCAGTGATCTCTTAACTCACACCTAAAAAGGATTCCCTGTAATATACCTGTTGGGTGATCATCCAGCCTCTATCTGAAGGACCTCCAAGAAGGAGGAGCCTCCAACCACCATCTCCCAAGACAGTTTGGGAAGGTTTTCTCCCTAACATGTAGGCCAGTTTGTTAGCTTTTTTGCAGCTCCCACCCATTGTTCCTAATCTGGCCCTCTGAGGCCAAACAGAACAATTTACCTCTGAATGTGGCATCTTTAGAGGTTTCAGCTACTTGACCATGAATACAAAGGATCATTCTGGAAGCTTAGCTTCCATGTAGCTACTTGTAAAGGTAGACAGAAGAAAAAAAAATTTCTGATGGATTCTAGCTCTAATTGCCAGTAATAGCCTTTGGCTTCCTCTTCTCTGCACTACTTTCCTAATCTGTAAATTAAAAGGGTTAGACTGAATCAGAAGTGTCAAACATGTGGCTTCCGTCTCTCCATAAGACTCCTGAGGACAGTGACACAAACCAGATTAAAATGTGATTGGGAAGTATCTAACAAAATAACAACATAGATATCACATTGTAAAACTAAGTCAATATGTGGCCTGCAGGGATCCTTATGTACAGTTACAAGGAGGTCCCCATTTTTTTTTTGAGCTTGACACCATCTGACTATAGATGACACGGGATCCCACCTGGCTCAGAAATCTTGTGTTCTAACGTCCTTTTTAACTGACATTCTGCGAGTCTCTGATTTCAGCTCTTAATATTTTCTGAACCATATGCTATTAAATGTAAATTTAACTGTGGAATCCGCACTGTCTACTTTGGGGCTCAGCGGGTTTGAATAACCAAGAAAAACTGTCTTTAGGTTAAAGCTTTTCAATATGCCACACCTTTCACTGAAGTGCCCAGGCAGGGCTTTAGGTGAGTATGTATTTCCATTTCCTAGAAATCAAGAAAGTAGAACTGGCCACATTTTCTCTGACTTCCACTTCTGGGAAATGACGGATACAAATGCTTCTTACAGCACAGGGAGCCACAGCAAGATTCCCAAAGACAGATGTACTTCAACTGAAATAGTGGTAACAGCATTTAGCCATTTTGTTTTCGTTTGGGAAGCTGCTAACAGACTTTCTAATGGGGGAAAGCCTGCTAGGTGCAGAACTCAGAGGAAGTCCATTCTCTTATTCTATTCACTGCCTGACTGTCATCCAAGTTTGAACAAAAGTGAACTCAAACCCAATGAACAATTCTAATGTTGAAGAGAGTCTTGCTGAAAAAAGAACCATCCTAGTGATATTTTCTCCTCAAAAATGGTATTGAAGCAACCTGATTTAAGGGAAAGATCACTAATGAGGTACAGCCTTGAATACTAGATCTGCTGCTTAATATCTATATGATCTTGGGCCAATTCTTTCAGTACTTTAGGCCCTTTTGATTTGAAAATAAGACTGAGCTAAATGATTTCCAGCTCAAAGTAATGAAAGAAATACAAAATTGTGAATCTTTTAATATTCAGTACTCAACAGTTTTCCAATATTAAACTGGGTTAATTTCTTGGGCCGGATATGCATGTATATGTGTACAAATACACACCTGTATAGGTCTCACAAGTAGATATGCCTATAAATACAGGTATGGGTATATTTATACACAAGCATATATGTACAGTTGGTATCCATGTTTGTCTGTGTATGTGTAAACTCTCCCAGAGTTCCCTGCCTATATGTGGCGGGTTCCATCAATGTATTTCCAATCCCCAAATGTTCTAGGACTCTGTTAATTTAGGAAATACTGCATTCCACTAAAACCAGCACACTCATCCCAGTGCTAACTCTCAATAAGCACGTAAAAAAAAAAAGCCCATTATTATTGGTAATGGAGACATGGCAACCCTCCATCTCCAGCAATTCAGAATAGAACATGAGAATGATTCCCTCTAGTAACCTCCAAGTTTCAAAACTTGAGCCTATCCAGTTGCTCACTGGGGGTGTCAGTGAGGTGACAAGAGAGAAAAATGCATGTCAGAATCCATCCTTGGGTCTCTGGTTTGTTGGATTTGTTATCACGGAGCATGCATACACTTCTAGCAAGGAATGTTCCCCACTTGGCAAAGGACTTCGCTGCTGTTGCCTTCAGAGCATTCTGGGTTGCTATCAGATACAGATCTCAATCACAGCAGCCTTTACCTGGCTATTCTTCATCACACTCAGTGTAGCTCATGTCCTGGAAAGGCCCCATCTCCTCAGAAAAGGGGGCCATTCACCCACTTTTGATGATAAAAACTGAATCTAAAGACAAAAGTAATTCTATTTATTCAGTTTCTAAAAAGGAACCTGGTTGCTAGGGACAGCGAACAGCAGGGCGAGAGAGTGAGGGGTCTCCTGCCTTTTCCAGTGTTCTGTTAATAGTGTCTAACGCCATCTGGAGTCCTTCTCTGGGACCCAGTCTTGGAAACCATTCTGCTCACCCTGGACTACATCAGTGTACTACACATACTCTTTAGCATAGCCAGAGGGAGGCACGCAGACAGTAATTGTGCAGACAGGAAACACATCTGTCAGCTCACACTAATTCTGGCTGCCACTGGGTACATCCTCAAGTGTTTGCTATGTTACCAAGTGTGGCCACATGGCTGTTTCTAACAAAGTCCACATATAAAAAGGGAGGCAGAGACAGTGGATAAGTAGAAGGGACAGGAGTTGAAGGGAAAAGGGCCAGTAGTGGGAGTCCCAGCTCTGCCAGGTGTTTCTGTGCTCTGACCTTGAACAAGCCACCTTCAGCCAAAGTTCTTTAACTAAAGGGACTGAGGTGAATGGAACTCTTAAGGTTCCTTCCAGGTACGACATCGTGTGATTCCTTGTAAACAGTTTTCTTTTGGGGAAAAAGGTCCAGGAGTGGGCAGGATTTTTGTAACTGAAGGCAGTGGTCCCACGCCATTGTAGCCATAAAGAGTGCCTGGCCCTAAAACCATTCACAAAATGAAAGTTGACTTGGTAGTCACCAAGCTCGTCCCAGTTGTAACTCACCTTCTCAGAATAATGTTCTCCTGGAAGAGGAGGGTAGTCACATTGCTCTATCTTCTGACAAAGTGAAAAAAGATTCATTTTATCTCCATAGAAGGGACTTTGAAGAGCTGCCATCTGTAGAGGGAAACACAGAGTGAGCTTGCAGACTAGCATGATCTAGCCCAAGGCCAATTCTTGATTCCAACAGGTGGCTGTGATACTGGGTCACCAGCTAGGACCCCTATTAAGAGGCCACTCCCCCATCCCCTTCCTGGCTAAGTCGCATAAATTCTTGAGCCTTAGGTTCCTCATCTGTAACATGTGTTTGAAATACTTTTTACTATCTGCCTTCTAGCCCATGAATGAAGTGCTCTGTAAACCCTCAAGTGCTGTGGAAAGTATTACTCAAGATCTTATTGCTATCTCCCACCAGCACACACTGAAAACCCCTTACACTTTAGTGGGATTTGTTGTTGTTGCTGGGCCAAAACATTCATTATATTTTGTGGTTAACCCGGTGGCAGTCCCCTCCATACTTGGCTAAGCTGGTCCTCAGACAAGTCATGGCTGTCATCTGGCACAAGGTCAAAGCCTTTCTAGCATGAGGAGGGCCTGCCAGAGCCAATGCCCCAGGAGCAGGATGAACAAGAATCCTGAGTCACCCTCATGTCAAAAGGAAGCATGAGGTCTTACCGTTATTACTCCTCATCTGATGAGAGAGGGAAGGAGAGAGGGAGGGAGAGAGAAAGAGAGAAGGGAGAAAGAAGGGAAGGAGAGAGAAGGAAGGAGGGAAGGACGAGAGGGAGGGAGAAAGGAGAGAAGGAAGGGAGGGAGGGAGAGAAAGGAAAGGAAAGAGAAAGTAGGGAGAGAAGGAGGGAGGGAGGAAAGAAGGAAGAGAGAGGGAAGGGAAGGAAGGAGGAATTAGGCTTTTTTTTTTTTTAGTTGTTAATAAACAACTGCCATTTGGTTCAGTGGAATTCCACTGAGACATCTGACTTCCTTAGATCCTTGGGGTTGGACTGTGTGGGAGGGGAGGGCATTTCTTCAGCAAGACCCAGAAATCCCCAGATTTATAAAGTAGACCTTGGAAAGGGAGAATGAATATCCATCCATCATAGAAATTATCACAGTGGGAGCCCCATGGTCTGTGATTGCATGGGGCCAGAGAAAGAGTCATTTGCTCCCTGGCTGGAAGAATTAGCACCACTTATGTGGGGGGAGCCAGGATTGTCCCCTGGCTTCCCAAGAAGAGTCTCTTCAAGAGACAGCAACAATGGGGAAGGGCTGAAACACAAGTGGATAATCCAAACTACCCAGGGGCCTCTCAGCTTCCTACCCTGCCTGGTTCCATGAGGAAAGTCTGATGCTCATCCCCTTTAGAAGGGCAGCAGCAGGAGCAGCGACAATTTACAATACAGCTCTTAGCTTACAAAGTACTTCCATGACGAATGCTCACTGAAAAATAAAGTGCAAATATTATTTCCATTTGACAGATGAGGAAACAGGCTCAGAAGGGACAGTAAAGACAGAGCTGAAGCTTTCCAAGAGTAGTACAAATTATTTCACCTATCTGAACTAATGCCAGATCTTTTGGCCACTCTCAGACTCAGTTTCCTCGTCTATCAAGTGGGATTATCACTACCTCACAGGGTTGTTGTGAGGGAAGCACTTTGCAAACTGCAAAATAACAAAAAATAACATCTAAGGGCTTCAATTCACTGGCAAAATGAAGTCAGACTAGATTGTTTTCCAGTTTTCTATCTTTGTTTTTATATTGCCTACATTTTACATATGCCTATATGTACGTTATTTTTACATATGTATATTTACACATACATAGTGTCTATATTTGCTCTTCCTCTCAGAAACATCCATCACAGCAATATAGCATGTTCTACCGCCATTGTTCACCCCGCCCTTTGCAAAGAAGGGAAGAAGCTACACTCTCTTCTTTGGGCCCAGGCTTCATTATTTTCATTTCCCAGCATTCATTCTGTTACAGTGATCTGGCTGATACTGCTCTTTCCCAATGCACTGCTGCAGTCCTTGATCCATTTTCTTCATTTTGTATCCTGATTCCTGTGTCTTCCCATGTTTCTCTCTGGTCATCATACTCATGTTTTCTACAGTCTGACAATGTTCCATTACCTTCACGTGCCACAGTTTGTTCAGCCACTCCTCAACTACCACAAACATGCTACTATACGTGTTTCGGTTTCTATGGGACCTTTTAAAAAAAATCACAGCCTTCCTTGGGATAGTTGCCTACCATGGGCCCATCTGGATGACTTACAAGTTCTGTTCTGGCTCTGACAACTGCATGTTTTAAGGTCCCTTCTACCTCTAAAATTCCATGAAAATGTAAGGTTTGGAGATTCTTGTATTGTTGTAAGCCTCCCTCCCTAACCCTCAAATTCTGTCCTGAACAAGCCAAGCCAGGCCAGACCCTCCAGAATTTTCTTACAACGTCAGAAAGCAGCCAGAGCCTGGCACCTTTACAACTGCTGCCCAGGAACCATTCCCACCCCAGCCCGCCATTTACATACGAAGGAACCAACAGCACTAATCAGGTTTGTCTTCAAAGGGAGAGCAGGGAGCAATGGAGAGGCTCCGCAAAGCGAGTGGCACGCCGGCCCAGCGTGCAGCCCGGGCTGTGCCCCATCTGCTTATTAATCCGTAATGGGATTCAAGTGTTTCTTGTCACTCTCGCTCACTGTTACCTCCAGCGCCAAACAATGGGGCAATGCCTCATCCTAATGAAGCACCGTTGGTTAATTGTGCCTGATACCTCCTCCGTTTGGAGGACCGTTTTCAAACCATTTTTTTGCGAGCTGCATCAAATCACCAAGCTCTCCGCATTAGCCTCAGCTGAGGGGGATAGGCTGCACTCTGGTTTTAATAAGGGAACCATTTGATAATTGTTAGGCCTTCGCTCATTATCATGCACCGGGGAGACTGTCCAAAGAACACAGTCTTGTTGCAGAAACACACAGCAAGCTTCCAGCAGAGTGGTAATTTTTTTTGTCTGTGGTTTTGGGTTTTTTTAAGTTACCAACCCCTCTACTGTGTCCATTTGCACAGAACGGGATCTGAGACAAGTTACCCCAGGAGCTGTTGAAGGATATGAGGGTTCGGAGGTGGCAGACTCCATATACCGTGTCCCTAGTGTGGCGGCTTGGTGGGAGTCACTAGCCTCATAACCACTGGCATTGCCAGCCAGACTGGACTACCAACTGCGCCCTGCTATTTCCAGGTCTTCACTCATCATCTCTTCCTAGAAATGGACTCTCTCCAACTCCTTCCATGTCCTCCATGTTTCCTGTTTTCCCCATCTGTCCCAGTAGGTAGGAGGGACTCATCCTCACTCAAAGCTCTCAGGCCACTGCCTGGCCTCTCTGTCCTGAAATCACTCTCCTGTTTCTATCAGAGCTCCCTGTAAAAATGCCCTCTTCTCCAGGCCCCGGGGGAGCCGCTCCCTGAGTGCGAGAACTTGAGCCTGGTGCCTTGCACAATTCGGAGCTGAATAAATATTTGTGGGATCATTCGTTGCTGCTGGAGTGATGGGGCATTTGTGCTGTGCAGGGACGGAGACCAGACATAATAGAAGGGCTTCTGGCATTCTGCAAAGTGGCAACACTCAGGGGATACAATTCAAATAATCAAAATGGTAACCAAAGGTGCTCGGGTTAATTGGACAGTTACAAAAGTACATCTGTTGCCCTGGCAGAGAGCAGCTGGGGGACCAGAGGAGTCAATCTAAGTCATCTGAATACGTCACTGAGCAAGAAAGAAAAAGGATTAAGCTGAATTCTTATGTGCCAGTTATTCCTGGTCAGAGGAGGGTGAGGAAGCAGTGATTAAAACTAGAACCCCAGGCTTTAGGAGTCACCTCGGTGTGCGCGGAGGTGACCTAGGAAGGGCAGCACAATCCTCAGTGGGGGGAGAGAAGGAATCAAGAGAGACCCAGACTTGAATCTTGGCTTTGCCACTCAGCCAGCGGTGCAAACCTGGCCAAGCGAACCTCTTGGAACCTCTGCTTCCTCATCTGCAACATGGGGATAAAAACACGACCGACCCCCCCCACAGAACTACGGTGAAGAAGTGCTTTATAAACCCTGAAAGCATTCTTTTATTTTAGTATTTGAAACCCTTACTTTCTGTCCTAGTAACAAGACAGAAGGACAAGAGCTGGACAAACAGCATTAAGTGGCTTGTCTAGGGTCACAGAGTGTCTGAGGTCGGATTTGAACTTGGGTCCTCCCAGCCTCAGGTTCAGGACTCTATCCATGGAGCCACCTGGCTTTTATTTTTTTGTAAGTATTTAAAATTTTTTTCATTATTATTTTTTAAAATTATTTTACAGTTTGCAAAGGGCACAACCCTGAGAGGTGAGTAGCATGAAGAGTCCTATCCCTGTTTTGCATCATCTGTAGAGGAGGAAACAGCATCTGAGTAGAGGGAGAATCAGGCATAAGTTTCCATCTGATTCTGCTAGGATGCATCCCACAAAGGCTTCCTGCCGTCCTGCCTCAGAAGCAGGCCAGCCTTGTTTCTTTTCTCCCAGACCCCTAAATCTGACTCGAATGCCTTTTGACCATGAAGCTTCATCCAGCCCTTTCCCTCCTCCCCCTTCTGCATCAGAGCCCATGCCTAGAACCCAGCCCCTGGGTGGGAGGAGGCAGCACAGGGGCCCTGCACAGCCAGGCACACAGCAGCGCTGGACTCCTGGCATGTTGGAATACCAGGACCGAGATCAGGGCTGCTGCATCGTGCGGTTACAAAAAGACCTGAATTTAAATCCCAAGGGGTGAGGGACTGGCGCTGGAAAGGTCCTTCAGAGGTGATCTATTCCAGCTCTCTCATCTTACATTTGGGGAAACTGAGGTTGAAAGGGGTGGAGGGCCCAAGGACCAACAGGCAATAAGTATTGAGACCAGTATGCAAATAACTGGTATTCTGATTCTAATAATGATGACAAGGAGGATAATATGATACTAAATGTCTAATATTTATATAGTGCTTGCTATGAGCAAGTCACTGTGCTACATGCACTGTGATAAATATCTCATTTGATCCTCACAACTACTCTGGGAAGTAGGTGCTATTGTGATCATCCCCATTTTAGAGATGAAGAAACTGAGGCAAACAGGTTAAGTGACTTGCCCAGGGCCACACAGCTAGTGTCTGAGGCCAGATTCCTCTGCGCCACCTCTCTGCCTTCCAAGATCGACTGCTTTTCTCATCACACCTCACTGGTGATATTGCCTGCACACTGCGCTGCTCCTCACCTCACAACACCACCGTGAGGGAGGTGCCTTTTAAACCCCAATATGGGGGTTCTTGACCTTTTCAGTCCCCCACGCCCCTGGGCTTTTTGTAAACCTTTCTGTAACTCCTATCCAATATGAAAAATGAATTCTAGAATTTATCATGCATATACAAACGAGAACTAAGATAAAGCGATCAATTATTTTCAGCAAGGTACAGCTATGTACCAACTATTCCCCTTACCCTTTGATAAGCCTCTCAAGGTGTGTCCTGGCTTGGGGACAAAAAAGGCTAGGCCTAAACACTATAGAAATAGAAGCTGCTACACATTTAGATCTGCCTTGCACATAGTAGGCACTTACTAAATGGCTCACTGAACCGAAGCCAAAAGTTTCAGCTTACAAAAGTTTACAGAGCCTTTCCTACGAGTGGTGTGGGGCCTTGAAGGCCTCCTCCGTTCAACAAGCATTTCTAAGAAGGTTTTTAAGACAATGTTGAGCCACTTCAATATACAGGGCTGGCAAAACCCAGAGTTCTTGGCTATTTTTCCCCGTTTCCCTTGTTTGGCCTTAATCATGGGCACAGACTCAGTGGCTGCCGTGAGGAGTTCAAGCACTAATTCTGGAGGGCACTGCTGGATGTGTGCCGTGAGCAGACCCCTCACTGGGATGCCAGCGCTCAAGGCCCAGATCCAGCAGCCCCAATCTCGGAGATGAGCTTCCGCGTAAATAAATAAATTCTGAGGAGCCCTGGCTGCCCGCTGGGAGCCTCCACGGGGTGCCAAGCATAATGAAAATAAAGCACAGGTTCCTTCAGGAACCGCCAGGCTCTTCAGTTTAGCCCAGAGCCTCCGGAACTGAGAAAGCTGCCCACAGATTCCAGTGGGGCTCATGTATGGAGGACTTACTCAATCAGGGCCCTGGGGTCCTCCGTGGCTTGGGCTCAGGCTGTTCATACCCCAAATTGGGGACAAAGGTCTGAAGCTACCTTCTCCTATCCTCCTCCCCTCCCTCTCCTTGCTTGCCCCACTTATATATGTCCCCTGCGGAGACTTCTCCCTTGCTCACTTCTCCCCCTTTAAAAAAACAACAAAAAAAGTTATTGTCTTCTTATCATCCAAGCCAGACAAAGCCACATTTCTCTTCCTTTCACCTCAAGCTGAGGACTCCTTCCCTACCATCAGGGTCAGCTCCTGCACTGCCCTTGGAAAGATTCCCATCTTCTTGTCCACATTGGGTAAATCCTTTCCCTCCTCTAATGGTCCTCAGTCTCCTCATCTATAAACTAAGGGGGCTGGTCTAGATGACCTCTCAAGTCTCTTCCAGCCCTAATAATCCGAAATCCGAAATAGAAGGGAAAGAGAACAGAATTTGGAGCTGGAAGACCAGTATTCAAATTCCATTTCTGCTATTTTCTTTGTTGCCTTGAGTAAGTCATTTCCCCTGAGTCTCGAGTTTCCTCACTTGTAAACAAAGGACATTGGACCAGATATCTCTATTCTCTTCCAGCTCTAAAGCCTATGAACATTTTCTGCTTTAACATTCTAGATGATGAAAAGGTCCCTTCCATCTCTGATGTTCTATATTCAGTGCTCTGACAAACTTTCTTCTCAAGTCACATTTGCATGTTCAACATTCCTTGTCTGTGTTCTAATGTCATGGTGTTAAGCCCCCCAGATGCGTGTACTTTTCCTGGCCCTGCTCCCCAATCTTACAATGTGGATAGGAAAGTCTGATGCATAAGGACAGAGGGAGAGGGACAGAGACCAGGGAGAGGTATGATGGAAAAGGCATGGAGACCTGAGTCCTCACACTTCAGAAGCCTCTTTTGGCTTCCAGTTTTCTTAAAGGCAGCTTAGGTGGCACAGTGAATAAATAGACTGCTAGGTCTTGAGTCAGGAAGACCTGAAGTTAAATCCAGTCTCAGACTGTGTAACCCTGGGAAAGTCACCTAACCCTGTTTGCCTCAGTTTCCTCAGTTGTAAAATGAGCTGGTGAAGGAAAGGGCAATCCACTCCAGTATCTTTGCCAAGAAAACCCCCAATGGGGTCATGAAGAGTCAGACACAATGCCCTAAAATAAGCGTTAGATGTGATGTTTGCTTAAAAATCCAAGGATCTATCATAAGGCACAATATATGCCCTGACATCATCAGCACAGCACCACACTTACTAGATTGCCATGGTCTTGAATGTTCAACTTTATCCTGGGAATAAATGGAGCAAAAAATTCCTCCCCAAAGCCTTCCTTTATAGAGGGCTCAGAATTTTCCAGTTCACTCTCCATTTTCCACCAGCTTCTCTACTTGGTTTTGACATCACAAAACATCATGCCCCTGTGCAGAGTCTCCTCTGATACACTTTCTCCCTCACCCTCCACCCCTTTCAGCTTCCTTTTGTGTATTGCCTTCCTCATCAGACTGTAAGATCTTTGAGGGCAGGGACTATTTTTCTTTTGATCTGTATCTCCAGAGCTTAGCACAGGGCCTGGTGCATAGTAGGCACCTAATACATGTTAATTATTACTGAATCCCAGAGTTGAAAGCTAACCTAGAGGGAATCTAATCCAACAAATAATAATAATAGCAACAATAGCTGACATTTATATAGCCCTTCCTATGTGCTAGGCACTCTGCTAAGTGCTTGACAAATATTGTCTCATATTAAACTTCCCAATGACCCTGGGAGGTAGATGACATTATTATCCTCATTTTACAGCTGAGGAAACTGAGGCAGATAAGTCAAGTGACTTGCCCAGGGTCACATGAACATAGAACAAAGAATGTCAAAATTTGAAAGGAGCTGAAAAATATATAATATTAGAGCTGGAAGAGCCTCGGAAATATAGTATGTTAGTGCTAAAGGGTAAAGAAATGAGGTCTGGTTGTAAAGTTACTGAGACAGGAAGGTAAAATTTCCTTTTTCAAACAGGATTATTAAACTTGTGGATGAGGAGAATGCTCTAGATACAATTTATCCAGGAGTAAGCAGATCTCATAATAAAGTATCTCATCCTGTCATTATGGAGAACATGGGGAGATATGGACTGGATGATGCATTCAGCAGGATTCAGAACCGGTTGGATGGCTCAACTCAGAGCAGTTATTAAAGGTTCCGTGTCAACAGGGCAGAGGTCCTGAGTGGAGGGTCCCGGGGATCTGTGCTTGGCGCTTGGCTCTTTAAGATTTTATCAATGTCTTGGGTAAATGAATCAAGGCTGGGAGGAGCAGCTAGCACATTCGATGGGACACAGTATCCAAATAGGTCTTGGTAGGCTAGAGCACTGGGCTGAACTTAGTAAGATGAAATTCAATAAAGGAGGAAGCAAAGTCTTACAATCAGGTACAAAAAAGATCAAGTTCACAAGGGGAAGTTAGGGGCAGGGAGGGTGTGTGATTAAGAGATGGTTTGAAAAATACACGGGGATGTTGGCGGACTGAGAGTAAGCAGTGTTAACCAGAAAAGCTAACATGAGAATGGGCTCCAGTAAGAAGGTCATGACTTCCAGGGATAGGGAAGTGATAGTTATAGGTGATCTTTGTATTTGGCTAACATTTATGTAGTGTTTACCATGTGCCAGGAAATCCACTATCGGCTTTAAAAATATTCTTTCATTTAGTCCTTGAAACAACCCTGGGAGGTAGGTGCTATTATTATGCCCATTTTACAGATGGGGAAACTGAGGTGAATATGGGTTAAATGACTTGCCCAGGGTCACACAGCTAGTAAGTGTTGGAGGCTCGATTAGTACTCAGGTCTTCCTGCTATTATTATGTAAACAGTGTGACCTGGAGTTCTCATGACTCAATTAGTCATCTTGTCAGCTAAAGAGAGGCTGTACTCATGGACCATGCAGCAGAGGTTTCTCTTAAATTAAGATGACTTCTGAGGCTCTTTCCACCACTGAGCTTTTGGCACTGTGCATCTTGAACCTACATCTTTTACCTTCTAAGCCCAGTATTCCTCCCTGATTTGGGATGTTGGAGGAAATTTGTGTGATAGTGAGTACACTGGGTAGAGCATTAGATCCAGAGTCAGGAAGACTTGACCTAAAGCCGCAGACACTGTAACCCTAGGCAAGTCACCTGAACTGTTTGCCTCAGTTTCCTCAACTGTAAAATGGGGATAATAATAGCATTTATCTCCCAGGATCATTGTGAGAAGCACATGAGGTATGCATAAAGTATTTCGCACAGTGTCTGGCCCATAGCAGGTGCTAAATAAATGATGTTGTTGTTATTACTTTTAATTTATCTGACTTTAGCAGTGGTGATCTCACTACCTCCTTTGGCAGCCTATTTCTGCTTATGGGTGATTGATTATTAGGAAATTTGTCTCAGATAAGAATGAGCCAAAATCTGTTCTCCTGGGCTGAGCAACACAAGTCCAATCCTTCTTCCAAAAGTCTTTTGGAATATTGAAAGCTAGATAGTGGGTCCCTGCCTAGGTCTTCTCTTCCCATTTCTTCAATTGATCATTGTACTTAAATAGTGTTGAGCCACTTTCCCAAACTGGTTTCTTTGTTAATTCCTTCCTGAAATATGAGTCCCAGAAATGAAAGCAATACTCTGGGGCAGAGGTGGAGAGAGAGTGTGCCCCAGAGCTTTTGAGGGGGGAAACACCCACATTCTCCTCTGTTCCAAACAAGCTTTCATAGTCTGGGAGGACACCAGTGCTGCAGAAGAGGAGCTGGCATAATAGCAGCTACCATTTCTATAGTGCTTAAAGCTTTACCAAATGCTTTTTTTGCCCCTGTGAAGCTACTGGTCCAGGCAGAGCTGCCTCAGTTTAATGGAGAGGGAGGAAGGGTCAGAGAAGTCCATAAGGGGCCTTAGGAAATATCTCATTTTACAGTTAAGGAAATTAAAAACTATAGAAATGAAGTGACTTGGTCACAGTTATCTGGGTTGTTTGTCCTTTGTTTCCAAGAGGACTGATGATGTCTCAACTTGTTCATGAATATAAGTGTGAAGAGTTAAGCTCTTTGAGAGTCACTGAAGTTCAGTGGCAAGGCAAAAGTTAAGGTGACTAGTCATGACCCAGGATGCAGTGGATGACCTTGGGATCTTCCACATCTGCCCAAGGTCTAAGTGCTCCACAGCACTTGCTTCAGCTGCCTTTGTGGCTCTTGGAGCAAACTGTTTTCATCTTTCCCTTCTGCTGGGTGAAGTCCTCGACTGTTTTAATATGCCTCTTACCAGCCACTGTGGACATTGTGCATACTACAGCTCCTTGGAGTCACAGATGAAAGTTCGATGAAAGGTAGACACCAAAGGTAGTGCTGAAAAGGTGTTAGTCTCCCTGAACACTCCATACATCCCAGTTACATGGTAGCCAGGAGGCACGGTGGATAGAAGGCTAGACTCAGTTCAAATTCTGGTCTCAAACACTTTCTAGCTGTTTGACCCTAGGCAAGTCACTTAACCCTGTTTGCTTCAGTTTTCTCATTTGTAAAATGAGCTACAGAAAGAAATGGCAGACCACAGCAGCATCTTTGCCAAGAAAACAATCAGACATGACTGAATAACAGTTATCTAGATAGTGTCAAGAGCTAGATCTGGAATTCAGGTCTCTGATTCAAATTTTAACACAGTCTCTGTGGAACTAGGATTCAAAGTCAAGCCCTCCTTATTCCAAAACCAGTATTCTTTCCACTCCATAAACCAATCCAATTTTCCTCATTTTGTACCATAGGCAGGTCAGGGTCCCTAGACAGATCTGTTCCCAGTTGGGGCTATGTTAAGTTCTCTTTTGGAAGAGGCAGAGAGCTATTCAGCTCTTATCAGCTCTGGGGTATTCCCAGAGGCTGTCTAATCCCTCTAGCAGGATTGTATTGATCTATTTCATTGACTTCCCAGCACCAATAGTTCCCTCTCTAGTTGCAAACCACAGCAGCAGGTCCTCCCTCCCTCCCGTGCGCCAAACAAATAAATCAGCCCCTATCGAACTGAGGGACTCATGACTGGTAATACACTAACGATGGGACATTACCTTGTTAAGCAAACATTTAGTTACCTCAGTTGAAGATTGGAAAGGAAAAGCTGGCTGAGTGAAAATCCAATGCTATCTTCACTTTCAGGGTCGAATGTGATAAATGGGAGTCATATGAATGAAGGAGGACAAAGAGCTGGTTCTTCAGAGCCTGGCAACCCCATCAGTTAAACATCCTGTGCCTTGGGAAACATGCTAAGGGATTCAGACTCTTTGTGACCTCTTGTGGGGTTTTCTTGGCAAAGATAATGGTTTGCCATTTCCTCCTCCAGTTCATTTTACAAATTAGGAAACTGAGGCAAAGAGGGTTAAGTGACTTGCCCAGGGCCACATAGAATATCTAATACCAGATGTCTTTCTGACTCTGGCCCCAGCACTCTACACTGCACCACCAGCTATGCAGAGAAGACTGGGGCCCAAACCTTGGCTTTATTATTACCTGTGTGGTTTTGAGCAAGATACATCTATGTTTCAGCCTCAGCTCTCTCCTTTCAAAAAACTAGACCTGAACTAGATGGCCTCTAAGGGCCTTCCAGTTCTCACATTCTGCTAGAAATACAAAAGCTCTTCCTCACCTAACCAATGGCTCACTCGAAGCTTTTCCAATGTGGTCCTCCATCTCCTCCTTCTTTGCCTTTGTACTAGCTGTCCCCCACACCTGACTGTGCTGCCTTCTCACCTCTACTCCTTACCTTTCCTGACTTTCTCCAAGACTTAGCTTAAACATCACCTACTCACAGGAAGCCTTTTCTTTGGAGGGGAAGAAGGGGATGGAGGGCTGGGAAAGGCTTCTTGTATAAGGTAGCTGAGGAAATAAAGTGGAGGAGGAGAGCATTCTAGGTATGGGAGTCAGACAGTGAAAAGGTAGAGGGAGAGGGCAGAGTCACGTATGAGGGGCGCAAGTCAGCCAGAGCTACTAGATCACGAAGAATATAAAGACACTTGGAGTATAAGGAGACCAGAAAGTAGGAGGGAGCCTGGTTGGGAAAAGCACTGAATGCCAAACATGGCTTTTCATATTCGATGCTGGAGACAACAAGGAGTCAGGTTCGGCTGTGGTGTAGGGGGTGACATGATCAGATGTGTGATTCAGGCAAATCACTTTGATGGCTGAATAAAAGATAGATTGAGTGGGGAAAGCTTCAAAGCAGGGAAACTCTCTATCTTCACTAGCAATGGTCAAGGCACGAGGTTATGAGGGCTTGCACCACCACAGTGGCCATTTGAGCAGAGAGAAAGGGATATATACAAGATATATCGTTGAGGTAAAAAAAAAATTGGCAACAAACTGAGTATGAGTGAGGAGCTGAGGATGATGCTAAGGTTATGAGTCTGTCTGGCTAGGAGAAGGGTGGGGCCCTCAACAACAGTAAAAGGAAAATTGGGAAGAAGAGAGGGGTTAGGAAAAAGAGAATGACTTCTGTTTGCAATGTGTTGAATCTAAGATGCCTAAGAATGATCCAGTTTGAGATATCCAAAAAGCAGTTGATGAAACAAGACTAGTGATTAAGAGAGATTAGGGCTGGAGATATAGATCTGAGAATTATTTGCAAACAGATGATCATTTAACCTATGGAAGCTGATAAGATCACCAAGTGTCACTATATTTAGAGAGAAGAGGGGCTGGGATAGACCATGGGGGAAAACGATGGTTTAATCAGCAGGACATATTTGAAGATCCGGTAAAGGAGTCTCAGAAAGAGCAGTCAATGAGTTAAGAGGAAAACCAGGAGGAAATAGTATCATGAAAATCTAGAGGAGAAGCTGATTGATTTTATTAAATGCTACATGTAGATTGTTGAGGGATAGCCTGAAGATTGGTCATGAGGCAATAAGTTTTTTGGCACAGCAATTATGAAATAATCTATAAAGGTGTGTTGGGATTAGGAGTTATATATCTGTTATGGGAATATCCGTGTTGAAAAAACTTTGATCCTCTAAAATGAAGTTCATCATTGACACAAATTTTTGGATATGGCCAATGTGGGGATTTATTTTGTCTGATTGTGCAAATTTGTTACTAAAGTTTTGTTTTCTTTTCCAATTGGGAAGATAGAATTGCCAAAAAAATAGAAAAAGAAAGAAAAGATCATTGAATAATTTCTAAAAAGTAGGAAGAAGAGAATAGAAGCAATAGCAAAGAGAAACAAGCAGGGCAGCTTTGAAACTTATACTAAAAATTTATTATATGCTTAAAAAGAAAAGCTATTTGTAATATTTGTAATAGATTTGCAGCTTTGTGTACAATTAATGGAACTATTCAGAAGTGTTCATTTTATTTGGTGCTTGTAAAATTAAGAATAAAAAATAAAATTTTAAAAAGAATTATGGGTTGAGATAGTATTCATTCAAATGAAACCAGGGATTCCTGATTTACCACAGAAAATCACTTTGGACTGTTTAAAATCAGCTGAAGTCAGCATGCTTCACATGAAGGCTATTCGTAATAGAAAAATTAAAGTATGTGATTCATGATAAGCAGAACAAAATAATAAATCTTTTACAAAATACCTCTGACAAATTCAGTTTTTATGGATGACTATTATCTTTTCTTGTTTTCAATTTCTAGGTCCATCTATCCCTCTCCAGAGGTTCCTTTGCCTATATATATATGCTCCTCTCTCCATTCAACAACCTTCTCTTGACTCTCCTACCCCTTTGACTTTTGCTCTTATGTTGGCCTTGCATTTTTTCCTCCTACTCACTCTTCAACCCTGCTTCCATCTTTATCACCACTACTTACCTGCCATCTACTTCACTAGTGACTGCATCAAATGCAGTAACCTTTTCTCCACCATCTTTTCTGATTTATCTGAAGCACCTGATAATGGTTTATATACCCTCTGTGTGGCTAAGCTCTTCTCCCTCCCTCAAGCTTCTCTGACCTTGCTTCCTTCTGGTTTCTCCTAAGCCTGGCTTCCCCTCAATACAGCAGTTAGTACTGGAGTCAGAAAGACTTTGGGGGGGGGCAGCTGGGTAGCCCAGTGGATTGAGAGTCAGGCCTAGAGACGGGAGATCCTGGGTTCAAATCTGACCTCAGACACTTCCCAGCTGTGTGACCCTGGGCAAATCACTTGACCCCCATTGCCTAGCCCTTACCACTCTTCTGCCTTGGAGCCAATACACAGTGTTGATTCCAAGATGGAAGGTAAGGGTTTAAAAAAAAGAAAAAAAGAAAAGAAAGAAAGACTTTGGGTTCAGATCCTGTCTTGGGTGCTTACTTGCTATGTGACCTGGGACATCACTTAACTTTTCTTAGCCTTAGTTTCCCTAGCTATAAAATGAGAATAATAATAGCACCCACCTCATAGATTGTAAGGAACAAATGAGATAAACCATATAAAGTGCTTTGCAAACCAAAAGTATTCTATGTGTTCTGATGGCAATGTCTCATTTTCTGGATCCTTTTCCTCCTTCCTAAATATAGATATCCTTCAATTCTCCATCTTTGGCCCTTTTCATAGATTCTGAGATTTAGAAGGGATCTCAAAGGTCCTTCTCCTTCAACTTTTACTTGATTGGCAATCCTATGTACACATCTATAAGATCTCTGAGAAGCATGCATGCAGCCTTTGAAAAACTCTAGTGTGGGGAAATTCAGAATCTCAAAAGACAACCCATTCCATTTTAGGACAGCTCTTGTCTGGAAATTTCCCCCTAATACCAATTTCAAATATGCCTTTCTGCAATTCTATCAAAGCAAGAGGGTAAAGATAAATCATTTTTTGTTCCCAATGCTTCCACTATTACCTTGATGCATGTCTCCCAAATCTTTACCTTTACTTATGTTTTCTCTTTTAATCTCCGTGACCCCTGCAGCTAAAGTTGTCCACTGGATATCTGCACCTAGATGCTAGTCGGTCACTTCAGATGTGACCAAAACCAAGTTCATAATTCAATAGTCTCCCTCCCAACTCCCAACCTCACATTTGCTACCCATCTAACTTGCTTTCTCTATTAATACCACTGTTTGCCAGCCACCCAGGCTCAAAGTATCAGAATGATCTTATCTCAAATATCTCATCAGCTTCTCAGGCTTATAAATTATAACTCTACAATGTCTTTAGTGCCAAAGACAATATCCTAGTTCAACCTTTTGTTTATATTTATCTATTCTTTTGCAACAACCTTCTAATTAATCTTTTTGCCTTCAGTCTCTCCCCTTCCAACCCATTCTAAAAGCTAACTGATTAACCTTCTTAAAGAATAGCTCCAGTCATATAATTGTACTAGTAAACACACACACACACACACACACACACACACACACACACACACACACACACACACCATTCAGTGGCTCCCTATTCTTATGAGAGCAATAGGCTCCATGACCCTGGGCAAATTACCTTCCCATTCTGAGTCTTGATTTCCTTATTCAACTCACCGAGTTACTCATGTGGAGCTAAGAGCTTATAGTGACATTCAAAGTCTGCCAACCAAACTACCTCTCTAGCCTTATTTCCAACTATTCCCACCTTCATATATTCTAGACTCCAGAATTTCCTTCCTCTCAATATTCTATATTTTAAGGTCTCGAATCACGAGATCTTCTAGCTAGGAGGGACCTTAAATAGCATCTAGTCCAATCTTCTCATTTTATAGATGAGGAAAATAAAACTTAAGAGATTAAGTCATTACCTAAAGGCATATAGGAATAAAGAACAGAGCCAGGATTGGAACCCAATTTTCTGCTGCTAAGTAGCTGGTTCTAGACACATGGTTATAACTTGAACGTTCTGTGGGGGACAGCAGTTTTGTCTCGTGCCTTTACTCAGGTACCGTTGCCCTGAATATCCTTCTCCACAACATGAAATTAAACCACTAGAAATGTCTTACCTCATACAATAAACAGCCCAAAGACCAGATATCAGACTTAAAGTTATAGCCATTTTCATGAATTCTCTCTGGGGACATGTAGTAAGGTGTTCCAACTGAAATAAAGGAGGGAAAAGACAATCACTTTTCTTTTTTTTTGGCAAGAGAAAGGAAAAGTCAGCAAAACCTAGGAAGGTAGCACTGGAGTAAGTGAAAACTAGAACTGGGAGTTAGAAGACATTTGCTTGAATGTGGGTGTGTGAATCAATGTGTGGGTGAATATGTGTGCTCACTTATAATCATTACTCTCTCTGTATATATATGTATATATATACATGTATATATGTGTATGTATGTGTGTGTATATATATATATATAGCTATCCATCCATTCTCCCTGTTCCTATGGAATATAGGAATACTGCATATTCTACTCCAGACAAACTAGCCCAATAATCTTTCCTTCCTCCCAGTATTCTATGTACACACATATATAACGATCATTATTTTTGTATGCATATATAACATAGACTATATCACCTTTTTGTATAAATACAAAAAACCATGCAGACATCCACAGAGGTCATTTTAATTCTATATTTTGCTATATACTTGAGAAGAGATGTAGGTTATATAAGATAAAGCCTTTAACGTACTCTGTGACCACCAAACTAAGATGCCAATCAGGAGGGATCACTTTACAAGAGGATTTGCTACACGATTCTTTAACCTAGCACGTCCCCTCCATGTACTTAAAATAAGATTTATGAATAATAAAAAATTGTTATAGAGAATTTTTTTTGAAAACACTTCATTTATGTAAAGTGATTTTCTACTTGCATAGAGTCAAGAGAGTTAATAAGACAAAGACCCATCCAGCCAGTGGCAGAGAAGGCACAGCCTATAGAGGAAGTCAGAGGGTGATTCATTATAGGAAGAAAAGTGGTTATTCAAGCTCGAGTTTATCCTCTGCCACATGCAACTCTGAGCCACAGTTACGAGTGTGAATGAGGTCAGAGACTCGTCCTGGGACATCAGCATCATCTCAGTTGCTTTGTGCTCCATGCACTAGAAGTGGGAAGAACCAGCATCCAATGCTACAAATTCCCCCATCTATTCCAGACGGGTTTCATTAGTGTGCAGAGATGCTGTGAGAGAGCAGAGCACACCACAGGTATGATGGGAAAGAAGGAAACTGTGCAGTCATGGGAACTTGTCCATCAATGGCCAGTAAATTAGGAGACTGTTCCTATGCTGGTATTTCTGTTCTCAATCTAATGGCTTGTTTATTTTAGTGATGGCTATACACCAGGCATTGTCATTACCAGATCCAAGGAGTTTCAGTACTCCTTCTCCACTCCCCTGACCCCCCAATAACATTCCAGAAACAGACTGAAGCTGAATTCTCAAAAACTGAGTTCAAAACCCAGCCCTGTGACTTGGTATCCATGAAATCCTGGCAAGGTCACTTTCTCTCTCTGGGACTTGGTTGCATTTGTAAAATGAAGTTGACTCATTTTGATTCAATTAAACAAATATGTATTAAGTTCCTACAGGCTTAATGTCCACAAACCTTTAAGAACAACATTAGGAATTATAGAAAGTTTGGATAGGACACAGAAATTGCTGCCTCCATAGAGCCTACAGCCTCATAACAGAATTAAGATACACTAACAGACAACTAAGAAACACAATAATACATAATACAAATTTACTAAAGAGATACAGGATATTATAGTTGAGTCTTTTTTTAGTCATATCTGACTTTGTGACCCCACATGGGGTTTTCTTGGCAAGGATACCAAAGTGGTTTGCCATTTCCTTCTCCAGCTCCTTTTACAGATGAGGAAACTGAGACAAACAGGGTTAAGTGACCTCCCCAGCGTCGAACAGCTACTAAGTATCTGAGACTGGATTTTAACTCCTAAAGATGATTCATCCTGATTCTAAGCCTAATATTCTATCCAGTGCACCACTAATACAGGGTATCATATGAGTGCTAAGAGGATTTTCATGACAATAATAATTTATATTTATGTAGTACTTTACAAAGGATGTAATATCCATTTTCTGGACTCTTGCTCTATGAAACTTGCAGGATTATTAGGGTTCAAAGGAGGCAATATCTGTAAATCAACTTGTAACCACAAAAGCTCTACATATATACGAGCTACTACAATTCTTGTTTGAGGGCTTCCAAATATTAAAAACTTCATGATAATTTTCTGTGAATGGTGTGCGCTCAAGCCCTTGTTTTTGATTTTGGAGTTTTACTATAATGCTGTACAGCTGCAGTACTGTCACATATAATGCCTGATGTAAATAATCATCACAGCTAGTTAGAGCTGGCAGAGCCCTTATTATAGAGAACGTGGAAATCAAAGAATGTTAGAGCTGGAAGGACCCTGGGATTATAGCATGTTAGAACACAGAATGGAAAACATAGGATGTCAAAACTAGAAGGGGCCTGAAAACATAGCATGTTAGAACTAGACGGGCTCTGAGAATATAGCATGTTAGAATATGGACCACACAATATCAAAATAAGAAGAGGCCTGAAAACAATGTTTCTCAGGGCTGAAAGGACCCTGCGAATATAGCATGTTGGAATATAGAACACAGAACACAGAGTGTCAAAATCAGAAGGGATATGAAAACAAAGAAGGTTAGGGATGGAAGGAACCTGTGAGCGTTGAATGTTAGATCAGAGGATGTTAGGGCTGGGAGAAATCTTAAGACATGAGCTAGTCCAGTCACCTGAGGGATTTCAATAAAGACTGCCTGACTGAATGACTGAACCCAAGCCAACAAAACTCAGGAGTTACTACTGACTGATCTTAAAATAGACAATTTGATAAGGGAATCTTTTATTGTTTCTGTTTCGACAGCACCTTCCAGCAAATCTCTAATCCAGCGCCCAAACATGGCTTCCCAATCTCTCACTTTTCTTTTTCACAGTGGGGGACAGAGCTCTGAATATGAAAGAGGAACCTAACAAATTCTGACCTTTCTCGTATCTTTACAAAGAAATCTGAGTTTCAAACAGAGCTATATCAGAGCAAAACAGGGACCTCAAAGGGGGAGCTGATTAAAGCATCTCTTCATTCCTGAGACATTCCGTTCCTGTCAAAACAAACTTCGAAATGTTTTGAAATACTTGTGGTTTTGTATATGAAAAAGGCAAAGCTTTCACCTAAGTTTTTTGAGTTCCTGTTCAACTTTTTTTGAGAATAAGAATGAAATAAAATAACTAACGAATATCTTCTGTTACTTATTAAGAATCCCTAACTAAGGTGGCTTTTCTGAGAGACCTCTGCTCACCTGTGGAGACCTGGTTACTGGGACAAGCTGATTTACATAGCATTGAAAATTAAACCCAGGCCACTTGGGAAAAGCAGGAGAAGAGGGAAGGAAATGAGAAGGAAAGGACGAGTAGGGAGACAGGGGCAGAACAGAATGAAGACAACATGAATGTCTGACAATGAGAGTGACAATAGAAAATGTGACTTCTGAAAAACAAAAATAATTGTTAAGAGTTGGAAGGGGTCTTAGATCAGAGTTTTAGCCCTGGGAAGTGTCTCACTGCCTAGAATAATGAAAACAAAAGAAGGTCTTAGAACATGCAAAGTTAGGACATAGAATGCCAGAACTTAATTCCCAAAGCCTCTCTCAATTCTAGCATTTTATCCTACAAAGATAAAATTCCCACCTCTGGAATCATATGAAACCAGTCACCAAAGTAATAAACAGCCTCTCAGAATGGCAATGGTCAAATCTTATTTTTAATGAAATGGGTCATGGCCAAGGTCTTTCTACAAAACCAGATTTTCTTTACAAAAAAGTAAATGGCCATTTACCCTCACTACATGCAAGGAGTTCAGAGGGAGAAGAATGGAAGCTGGAGGGAAAGCATGCACTTATTCGTGGCAGACTCTAGCCCCTGCTGGGACCTTGGTGACATACAAAGTCATTTGAAGACCAGATAATTTCACATGTGCAGGAATATTTCAACTCCCAGTTGGGCAGATGCCAAAGAAAGTTTCTGATTAATAGTCTCTGATTAGACCATCCTTGTCAAATTGGCTAAAGCAATACAATGGTGAGCCCAGATGATTAGGTTGGAAGTCCTGTGCAGTTCAGTAGAAGCTGCTCATTACAGGGGAATTCCTTTAGTCTGCTGGCCAGGCCAGGAAGAGAATTGGGCCAGTTTCTCCATTTCCCCGATGGTTATATAGAAATTAATGCATCATTTCTTTTAAACAAGGAGATTGGTGGAGGATGGGGGGTGGGGGAGGCTGTGCTATCCATTTTCTGTCAACCTCATAGAAACAATAACAGCTATGTTGGGGAGTGCTGTTTACAAGACTCATTTAATGTAATGGTACAACCCAAAGGCACCAGCTTCAAATGAGGAAAAGGACTCACTGATCTGAATCACAAGCCCATTCACGCTACTGTGATCTGAGGCTAGGCACTGGGCTATATAGGAAATGACAATTTTGAATCAGAAGGCAAAGCCATCATGTTGTTTGCCCTTCTCCATCTTAATTTTTATGCCAGGAGGTGGACACTCAGTGACCCAGACAAACTGGATTTGAGAGCACTTAAGGCCAGGAGCCTCTAAGGACTCTAAAGGGTTGTGGCACGTGAGAATCTAAAAGAAAGAGAACAATTGAGAGAAGAGAGACAGATAGAGAGTCTGAGAATGAGAGAGCAAGAGCCAGAGTTTGTATTGGAACACACAGTATTTTTGGGATCCCTAAACTCCTAGAGGAAGGGAAAATAAAAGAATGATGGTGGATCCTAATCGGCCAGAGACAGAATGTGAAAAACTACTTTAGGTGACTTCTTAGTGCCTTGGTTTCATCTTCTGTAAAATGAGGAGGGGTAGACTCTATCACCCTAGCTGGAAGAGAATGTTTTTTAACATTTTGTGTTCTAAAGACCTTTCCAGAACAAATTGTCTAGGTCCCTGACTTCAAGATGCTTAAAGTAGAAAAGTCAAATACACCAAATACTCTCACTCTCACTCTCTCTCTCTCTCTCTCTCTCTCTCTCTCTCTCTCTCTCTCTCTCTCTCTCTCTCTCTCTCTCTCTCTCTCTCTCTCTCTCTCTCTCTCTCTCTCTCTCTCTCTCTCTCCTCACCCCAAGATATTTTGCTAGTTTTAAAGACTTACAGTAAACCAAAAGAGGATGCAGATGCTAAAGCAATAAAGACACTGTATTGCTGAAATTTTTCTTCAATGCCAGTAGATACAACTTTCCTATGATTAAAAAAAAAAAACTCTAAATTCACTTTCTCTTCTCAAGGGAACTGTGGAATAGTGGTGAATGTGCTGGACTTGGGGTAAAAAGGATATAGACTTAAATGCTGCCTTCAACACCTTCTCCATCGATGGTAGTTATGAGTATTACTTCCCAACACATTGAAGCTGAGGAGTGATGTGGGCACTTCCTGTAATGATGCAGATTGCAACCCCTCCAAACATTCTCATCTGTGTGACTGTTCTCCATATTTTCCTCTAACTTCTTTGTAGGGAGGGGGAGAAGGTGTCTACTCAACTTGCTGAGGGGCTTAGATCTCCTAACATTAGAAGATATACAGCATAGAAAAATCTGTTAAATCTCACTCTTGGTACATCATGAACCTATCCCCCTTTTCCAGGCATACATGTCTTTGATGACATCTTTTACACCTTTTGTTACTGCTAATAATTTAATATGCATTTTTCAAATGAATGATAAATGGGTTAACAAGTGTCTGCACTATTTTTTCCTCCTAACGTCTGCTTTACATGCCTACCCATGGTAGAAGATGCCTCTTTGGGACCTGAGCCTTTCCCCCAGGTCACTGGGCATAAATACACTGGTTTTATTAAGATAGTTTCTCAGTAAGATTCTTCTACTTCTTTCTGGCACTTTTGATGTTCCTCTGATTGGTTTTGATGTTTTAGTTTTTGATCTGGAATCTTCAGATTTGGTTCTCCTGCATTTCAAAATCATTCTTGTTTGCAGAGTTAAGAGTATATTTCACAGATCTCAGGTGAAGAATCCTTGGAGATGATCTCTAAAATGACTTAGCTCCAAATTTTATGAAATATTTGGTGAATTAGGTATAAGAGGAGAGAATCCTCTTCATTCTATATCCATTTATTTATTAAATGCCTGCTATTTGCATTCCACTTATTTAGAGCTGAATGCTAAGCACTGGGGATACCAAAAAAAAAAAAGCAAAAGACAGTCTCTGTCCTTAAGGAGTTCCTGGGGAGATAACATAAAGCAACTGTTTACAAACACTAACACTAAAGATGAATAGGGCCATGACCTCCTACTCTCAAATCCCTGGGATGTATTAGCCTAGGAACTTTTCTGAGTTGATGTGTTGGGTCAGAAGAAGCTCCTGATGCTCAGGTCTCTTCACTGTCTTTCAGATACTTTCAAACTGGCTCTTTCCCCTTTTCTTTTCCAGTTCTCACTCTCATCTCTGACAAATCTACTACATCCAAGGGAATGGCTTCCCCTTCACACCCCATCCCACCCTTCAAATCCTACCAAGGTTTCACATGGAGCCCAGGAAGGAATGGGATGTCCCTAAAGGTAGTAAGCTGCTTATCCCAAGTTAATGCTGAATGACCGTTTATTGGGGTTGTTGCAGAATAGATTCCTCTTCAGCTATGGGTTGGGCTAAAAAGCCAGAGGTCCCTTCCAACTCAGATTCTGTAGTCCTTGGAGCTTTGAGGGACCTCGAATTTAGTGCATTGATATTTTCTGCCTGAACTTTACAGATTCCCAGCTGGATGGGAGATCACCTGTATTTGGACCAGAGGTCATGGAGTCAAAGCTACTACTCAATCAGACCACTTCTATCATATTCTCTACTAGTATCTGTCCAGTTGCTTGAATATCTGTAATAATAAGCAGCACCCAAGGCAGTCTATCCCAATCAGAGACAATCCTGATTATTAGTACCATAAGATTTTGAGCCAGAAGGGACTTTAAAGATCATCTAATCCAAACCTGTCATTTTTAAAGAAAGAAACTGAGGCTGAGAGGTTAGGTGGTTTTCCCAATGTCATGTAGTTAGGAAGTTGCAGAGCTGAACTCAAGTCATCTTGTTCCCCATCTAACAAATACTTTCTGTTTTCTCTTGCTGCCCCCAATGGCTATCCTCCTTCATAGGGAGCTAAAAGTATCTTCCCTGTGACTTCCTCACTTTCTCTTCTTAGTTCTGCCCTCTGGGGCCAAGTAGAACAAATCTAATCTCTCTGCTCCATGACAGCCTTTCATACACTTGAAGCCCAGGGATGAAGTGCTCCCCCTCAGTCTTCTCTTCTTCATGATGCCTTCCCACAATGGTCCAAGAGTTGCTGCTACTCTTCTTTGGCAGGTGGTGAGCTTGCCACTCCTCCCCTTGACAGGGCTCTCCATCCATCAGGTATTGGTATAAGTGGGTCCCGCCTTTCCTTGTCCCAGACATGGATTGCCTTGCAGCAGCCGGCTGCTCTTGCTCTAAGCAAGACACACGCTTGGATCTTGTGAGCTGTGTACGGGCAAATCCTTCATTTCTCTTTCATTACCCCGGCGTGTTCTGTCACTTATTTTTTCCTGTATGCAATCCTGCCTGACAAATATGATCTGCTGCCTGGTAATTCGTCTGACGCTTATTCTGTTCCTTGCTCTAATTATGGCTCCGGTCCTTGACACGAAGGCAGTCGCGCTGCCACCGCCGGGTAGTACACCTGTCACACTGGCTGTAGTACTGCCTAATGCCCTTTTATGCCAGGCTGATGGGAGCAAACACAAAATCCAAGGGAGTCAGGGGTAGGGAAGAAGAGAAATAGATGAATAGATTTGCATAAGTCACATGTTCAATTCATGGGTCAGTAGCTTTAGATATTAGAGTTCACCTAGGTTGCTACAGACACCATTATGACACATAGTAGGTCCATATTAAAATCAGGTGATGCATATTTTAATAGATGCATAACTATTCCACTGATCCCATCAATTCTAGAAACAGTCAAAGAATCAAAACTAGTTTAAAGCTGGAAGCAACCTTAGAACATAGAATGTTGGAAGACAGAACAGAGAACAGACAATAATTTCACCTAAGACTCAGGTTCTTAATCTGTAAAAGTAAAGGACTGGAATAGATCATCAGGGTCCCTTCCAACTTTAGATTGCAAGACAAAATCAAAAGGGTTAGCACAGAAAGGCCTTAGGGTACAGCTGCTCCAAATTCCTCATTTTACCAATGAATAAAATGGGACTCAAATAAGTAAAGCAATTTACTTGAGATCATGTAACAAGTTAATGTCAAAGGTAAAGATTAGAACTCAGATCTGCTGTTCAGTGACAATTAATTCTAGTTTACTAAGTTACAAATCGTTGGCTCATTATTTTGGTAAGTTTTATTGTAATGAGCAGAGAGTTTCTTTTTTTCTCCCCTTTTATCCTTCAGCTGGAAATTTAATAATAAAAATATGAACTGACATTTATATGATGGTTTCTGGTTTTAAAATGTTGGCCCTGTTTGATTCTCAAAGTCTCAAGAGGCAAGGTGTATGTATTGTTATTTCTGCTCCCCATAAGAGTAAACTGAGGCTCAGGGATTTGCCCAAGGCCACACAGTAAAGGGCCAGAGCTAAGATAGAACTCGAGTACTTCTCCAAATTTAGAGCCTCCTTCATTGCATGCCTTTTCTACTTTGCTCTTGTTCAAAATTGTTTCGATCTGCATTCAGAAGAGGAACAGGGCCTCACAAAGTAGAGCTCTCCTGATAACTACATGGGAACCTTCAATTAATCCAAGGATAAGGGTCGAATACTCAGACAGTCCATTTCCAAGTTCCAATTTATTCTTATTACTATAATAAGCGCAGCAGCCAAACTAGATAAAATCATATCATTGGAAAAAATCATGTTTCTGCCTGTTCCTAATGATGTGATCTTAACTGGCTCTGATGGTTGTGTGTGCATATGTGTGTGTGCATGTGCACACGTGAGTGTGCACAGGATATAAAGAAGAGGCTTAAATCTGACAGGATAGAACTAGGGACATTTTAACTGCTCAGGAGAAAAGGTTAGTTTCTCTCAGTTTCCCTCTTTTCTCCACATCTCTCCTATCACTGATGTGATCCTAGAGTACAAACCAAAGTTCCACCTGCTCTGTGTGTGTGTTGATATATTTTAAATAAATAGTATCGCTAATGTTTTGTAGGCAGAGTTGTATGCTTCAGTGGAACTTAGGGAAAAGGAATTGTGTGGTCATTGTAGTGGAAGGGGCTATCTGGATGCCTGGGTTTGAGCTCCAGCGCTACCACTCACTCGTTCTGTGAGTTTGATCAACTAAGAAAATTAGGGAACTAAGTTTCCACATCTGTAAAAGAGGAGAGTAGAACCAGATGATTTATCAGTCAAAGTGCCTACTATTTGACAATGCACATTAGGAACTGGGGCTACAAATACAAAAGTGACTCTACCCTCTAGGAGTTTAAATTCTACTGAAGAGATATGTGATCACAGAGAAGTAAATACAGGGCGTCCCAAAAATCTTAATGTACAATTTTAACTTTAATGGATGTACAGGATATATACAAAATAAATACATAATATTTGGAAAAGAAGAGGTAGGGCAGAACATTAATAACTGAGAGATTCAGGGAAGACCTTAGGAGAAACTTGTACCGAGTCTTAAGGCAGACAGGGGTTCCAAGAGGAACAAATAAGAAAGGAATATCTTCTGGGCATGGAGAAAAGACAGCCTGTGCAAAGGTATGGAGAAGGATGGAGGACAATAGAGTATCATAGAGGAAAAATACCAAGGAAGCCTGTTCAGCTACAGCATGGACTGTGGGAAAAGGAAAGGATTTGTTACCTGTTTAGTAAGGATGAAGCCAGAATGTGAGGGGTTTTAAATATCAGGGGAAGAGCTGCTAGGTGACTCAGTGGATAGAGTGCCAGGACTGGAGGCAGGATGTTCTGGATTCAAATATGCTATCTGAGTGACCCTGGGCAAATCACTTAACCTCAAATGCCTAGTCTTTACTGTTCTCCTGCCTTGGAAGTGATATTTAAATTTGATTCTAAGACAGGTGATAAGGGCTTTAAAAATAATTAAATTCCAGGGGAGTTTGTGTTTTCCTGAATGTAATAGGGAGCCAGTGAAGCTTCTTGAGCCTCTACCTACATTTTAAGAATATCAATTTAGCAGATATGTGGGTGATAGAGGCAGAGAGAACCTGAAAACAGGGAGACTGATTAGGAAGTCATTGCAATAGTTCACAGGAAGGCAACAAGTGCCCGAAGAGAGGCTCTGATATTCAGTTCTAAAGTCCTCTACAGCTCAACACTATGTTCCAATATTCAGAGAATTAGATCATTTGGAATCTAATATGATACCCTCATTTTACAGATAAGGAAATTGAGACTCAGAGTGGTTAGGCAACTTACCCAAGATATTAGCATATAGCAGAACCGGGACTAGGATTTGAACTGAGGTCCTGATGCCAAAGTCTTACTCTTAGAGTCCTTTTCATAACCCTTACACATTGTGCCCTATAATCCTTTCCATTCCTAATATAGCCTCTAATCTTCCATCTAGCTCTACCATTCTACATTTCAATGTTCCTTCCAACTGTCAAACTTTCTATTCTAATATCTCTTAAGATTCTTTAAGTTTCTACATAAATATCAGAAAAGCAGAGGGAATCTGAGAGACACTCAGATTTTTATCATGAATATAAAAGGAAGAAGAATAAAGGAGAAATTGGGGGAAACAACTATTATCTCCTGAGACCTACCCCACCCCCCAAACTACTGGAATAGTCCAGTATTGCTTGAGCCATAACAGTCAAAACTGGTATCATTTCTGAATGAGATAATAACCAGTCCAATGGTGAATGAGAGCAAAGCCAGCTTCCTAGTAATCCCCCTGTATGCAAACCTTCTGAATCAGAGGGGTATGACACAGGATTTTTTTTAAGCACTTTAAACAGCTACCACTGTTTGATCACCAGAATTAATAAATTTCACCAAATCATATGCTATCCGCTACAAGTTTCAGAGCCATCTGGAGCTATATGAATAATGCACACTAACAGTTTACATGAAGAAATCATATTTTTCAGAGAGCTCCTTCGCGTGAACCAAAAGACGCTCCCATATTATCATTCTGTTTACACTCAATGTGTGTCACTTGCACAAAGGTGTCGGAACATGAGAGACAGACCAGCTTGTAAGTTTGGGGTGAGACAGAAATGAATTGGGCCCAAAACCATTTTTAAGAGGTGGGGGAGAAAACGAGGAAGGAAAGAACTTTGCTGTAACTCATGATTTTCATTTCCTTTCCCCAGTAATATTCTGGTGAAAATTTTAATATAAGAAACCAGTGATAACACTGTCTTATTTTTCTGGTTCCATATTGGCTATAATGGACAAGTCTTTTCCCTTCTCTGGGCCTTAAGTTTTCTCATTTGAAAAATGGGGGGGGGGTGTAATTAAAATAGTGTCCAATGTCCATATGGCTCTAACAGACAATTTTTTGTGTTTATAATATTCTGTGTTCTAAGGTTCTTCCAGTTCTAACATTCTGTGATTCTATGAGCTTGAGAGGTCTAGTAGGAGCATCAAGCAAATTTAACTTTTACTAAAACCTGAAGAAAGACAAAACTCTTGCAGCAGTTGCTGGGGAATGTAGGGAAGTACCAGGAGAATTTTAAACAAGTAGCAGGAGAGGGCAAAAAATTCTCTGGCTTCTTTGTATTACCTACTCCAACACAGACTTTAGCAGAAATATCCCCATATTGGGTCCTATTGGGCACCTCTTGTCTTTCATGTTTAAGTGACAAAACCTTGCTGAGTTCTATGATTCTAACTAATTTTACATAGAAAATGATACTACAAAGTTGCATACAAATTGAATTCCTGAAAGTAAAATCCTATTTTATATTAAAAATATCCCTCCTCCATATTATATCATCTATTGCTTTGGAGAAAACACACTATGAGGTAAAGAATCATCCCCAAGGATATTTAGTTCCACATCAAAAACCCTGCAAATAAACAACTGCTGAAAGGCACCATTTGATTATCCTGAATTATCAATGTCCTTGGGAAACACCATTGTGGTGTATGTCTATACTGGAGTGAATCTTTTCCTGAAGTGAAGGAAACTTAAGAAGGTAAGAAATCACCTCCTAATTTCTCTGTTTTATTCATTTTATACACATATACATGCATGTATATATGGATACAGATATATGGAGAGGCAAATAGAGAGAAAGACAGAGTTAGACAAATAGACAAATAGAGGGAGGGAGTGGGAGGAGACTCCTTAAAGAAAGGCTAATACTAGTTTTTAAATCAAAAAAACACAGGAGCAACACTGCCCAATTCCAAAACTTGCCAAGGCTTTTGCAAGAAAAAGGGCTTACCTAAGGAATGCGCTGCAGTAGTCTTGGAACTAAAGAAGCGACCCAGTCCAAGGTCTCCCAACTTCACTACACCTGTGGCTGTTATAAACACATTGGCAGGTTTTATGTCTGGGAGGAAAAGAAAGTTAGAAGTCAAATTCAACAGGGATCACATAGTTTTAAGGTTTAATTTTAACAAACGCACACATACAACACCACTATCTAGGGAAACCACAGAGCACACGTTGGCAAGAAAAGGTAGCATAGAGAAGTAGAAAGCCCTGGGCAGAAAGGCAGAAGTACTGAGTTCCAGTCTTTATTCTGCCACTAACTTACTATATGACCTCAGGCTAGTCACTTTATTTTGCTAAGCGTCCAATTTCTCATTTGTAGAATAATAGGTTAGACTACATGGTGCAAAATTCTTTGTAGCATTGGCTCTGGCTTAAGAGAAACATGAGTTCAAATCCCGTGTCTGATGTTTACTTATTACCTGTATGACCTTAGTTTCCCTGACCCTGAGTCCTCATTTGTAAAGAGGAAAGAAAACTAAATGGTCTCTGGGGTCCCTTCTAGAGGCATAGATCTATCACTTTATATATTCTAACACTTTAGGTTCTAAGGCTTCTTCTCACTCTAACATTCTATATTCTATGGAACCTGAGCTCAAGGGTCCTTTCCAGGTACAACATTCTATGGTTTTAAAGAACCCAGAAAGGCTAGCAAAAAGGAAAATGTCTAGCCTGTTTATGTACACTGCAGAGGAACCAAGAAGATCCCACCAACTCGTCCATCATCATATCCCACTGAAGACAAGACAATGAAGTAGATGTTGCAGAGTTCACCACATCCCCAAGCTCCAGCCTTCTACTTCTGACACTCTGCTAATGGCAGGTTTGACACTCGACTTAATATCAGTGTCTGGAATACAAAGCAGCTCATCTTCATAATGCTCCCCTCATTCTGGACTGACTCCTTTAACAAGGAGGCAAAAAAAAAAAACAACCCACCAGGAGAAATCCATCTTGCCAGTGCTGCCGTCTCTCCAAACATGCGTTGGCTGCACATCAGCATAATTGTTTTTGAATGTAGCCACTTACTAATTGGAACATTATATTATTATTCAGTGAAAAGAGAGAGCGGATTAATGTTACCTCTGTGCATCACCCTGCGGGAGTGCATGTGCTCCACAGCGCTGCACAACTGCACAAAATACTTCCAGACCGTCCTCTCGGGGATTAACCGTTTCTGCTTTTTAAAAAACTGTGGAAGGAAAAAGCAACACCCAAAAAGAGGAAGGAGAAGAAGAAAAGGAGGGCGAGAGGGAAGGAGGGAGGAGGAGAAGGTGGAGGGATCAAAGGACAAAGAAAGACAGGAAGAAAAAGAAGGAGGGAGAAAAGTGAGGGAAAGGGGAAAAAAGAGGGAAGGAAAGAAAGTGGAAAAGGGAGGGGGGGAAAGAGAGGGAAGGGAAGGAAAGGAGAGAGGGAGAAAAAGAAAAGGAGGGAGAAAAGGAGAGACAAAAAGAAAGGAGGAATTAAAAGAGAGAAGGAAAGAAAGGGAAGAAGGGAGAAAAAGAACAAGAAGAGAAGGAAGAGGGAGGCAGGAAAAGAAGTAGAGAAGAACAAAAGAGAGTAAGGAAGAGAGAATAATGAGAGATGTGAGACAGGAGGAGAGAAGAAAAAGGGGAAGAGAGGATGGAGAGGATGGAGAGAAGAGAATAGGAAAGGTAAAAGAGAGAAGGCATGGAAAAGAGAAAAAGAAAGCAGAAGAGGAAAAGGTATGAAAAAGAAGTAAAAGATGTTAATGAGAGAGGGGGAAGGGCAAGAAGAAGAGAAGAGGGAGGAGAGAAGAGGGAAGGAAAAGAGTCGGGAGAAGGAAGGGAGAATGAGATACATACAATTAGTGGGGGGAAATCAACAATTCCACCCTCCCCAGTACAATGACAAAGTACTGAATATGGTGTCAGAAGACCTGAGCTGGGGTCCTGGTTCTACCACCTAATATTAGTGTGGCATCGAAGAATCTTAACCTCTCTTCACTCTAGCTCCCTCATTTGCAAAATGTAGAATATTTTCAGACTTCTTTACATCATATAATATAAAAGCTTGAAGGGAGGCTCTGAGATGAGCTAGTCCAAACTCCTCATTTTATGGATGAGGAAGCAAAGGCCCAGGGAAGCAGTGACATAATGCAACACAGCAAATCAGTGGTAAGGTTGGGGAATCGAACCCAGGTTTTATTTTTGTTTTATCTTGGTGAGATGAGGCAAATCATGAGAATACCTCATACACCATAAAGCAGCATATAATTTCTAGTTTTTAAAAAAACTATTCAGGTTAAGTCACCTGCTGATCCTATCCTATCTCTATCAACCGTACAGAGAAGCCAGATCTGCCCAGCCATTACCATTTTACTCCTTGTGTGTGTGTTGAAGCCTCCTACAATCCACTAATTAACAACCATTATGAAAAACACGCTTAAATAGATTTGACATTCTTCAATGGACACCAATTATAATTAGCATTAATCTCCGTAATTACCTTGTGAAACATATTTAATGCCTCAAAACAACAAATGTTGAGGATATCTTCCCTTAAGTAATAAAAGGACACTTCTGTGGGGGAGATTAACTAAAGGGTGTGTTTATAGAAAGGCAGGTAGGTAGGTAGACTGATTTTCCAAAAACATGAGTTTCTATGTGATGGTCAATGAACAAATTCAAGAGTCACCATTCCTCCACCTCCAACAAATATTTTTTTTTCCAAAGGAACCATAGACTCAGAAGTCTAGTACAATGGAAAGTGCACTGACTAGCTATTGAGGGACTGAGGTTCAAAACCAAGTCTTGGCTCTGACATTTATAAGCTACACAACCTTTGGCAAGTAACTTCTCTCTGGGTCAGTTCCCTCATCAGTAAAATCATGGGTTCAGACTAGGTGATCCCTCAAGTCCCTTCCAGCCCTTCTAGTTGATGTTCTAAGATCTCTTCCTGTTCTAACTTGCTACGACTAAGTATGTCCTAAGCTTTTAGGCATTAGCCAGGATCCTGAATTTCAACAGCTCAGGGACTAAGAGTAAACCAAACAGAACTCACCACTCTGCCTGGCAAAGGACACTTGGATACCATGGAATGCAGGTTGGCCTTCTCTGATAGGAATGCCTGCCAGGGAAGTGCTTGGGAGCAGTAAGATGATATGTGGCATTCTCAGGCACCAGCCAGCCCTGGCAGGAAGCTGCTTATAATCCTCAAACTGTAAACTGGGACCTTATTGGCAGAAGTTCATCAAGGAACAGTGTGTGCAGGCAGTGGGCATCTCTATAGCTCATGCAGTGTCAACAGCAGCTTCCATCTCTTTTTCTCTCCTCGACTTAGCGTGGATGCCAACTTACTGCCTCTGGCCTGAGTTTCATGAATAATGTCACTGCCAGGCTTGTTATCTGATTCAATAGATGTTCAGACCAATAGCAGTTGTTGACATCTTCACCCTCTACAAGGTCCAGCTCATTGAAGGCCACACTTTCCAAGAAGGCTTCTCTGGTGGTCCTTTCATTTGGGAAATCTCTCTCTCTTTCCTTCTTGAGTCCCTCTTGGTGTTCTGGCTAGTACATCCCTGGAACTACTCTACACTTAACACAATACAGCAATATCTGTTGACTTCACCCTTTCTACTGGGCGAATCCCAACCCTTTCAAGGACTATGGGGCTCTTAATCTGGGGTATATGAACTAGGCTTTTTTTAAAACAAATTTTATAACAATATCTCAGTACAAATAATTTCCTTTGAAATCCTATATATTTTATTTTACTCTTTTAAAATCTTACTCTGAGGGGGCAGCTGGGTAGCTCAGTGGATTGAGAGCCAGTCCTAAAGACGGGAGGTCCTAGGTTCAAATCTGGCCTCAGACACTTCCCAGCTGTGTGACCCTGGGCAAGTCACTTGACCCCCATTGCCTAGCCCTTACCACTCTTCTGCCTTGGAGCCAATACACAGTATTGACTCCAAGATGGAAGGTAAGGGTTTAAAAAAAAATCTTACTCTGAGAAGGCATTTCTATGCTTTAGCAGACTACCAAAGAGGTCCATGATACAACAAAGGATAAGAATCTTTGCTGTGAAACATGAATTCATGAATTGCGATGGCTAAAAAAAATTCACCTTCTAGGGACAAATTTCTTTGCCCTGCTTTAGACAGCAGATATAAGATCTGTGAGCCAGCTTATGTGTGACATGTTTCTGGCTTAGTAAGACCTTCTGGAACCTACATTCTATAAGCACAACTTAGAGAGCAATTGAAGAGGGCTTGAGGAGAGTGGCATTTATTTTAATACACTATTTTATTCAAACTATAGCTTTGTGTCCTAGTGAAAGAAAAATGAAAGACAATGGGTAAATAGCCTGAAGAATACAATGATATCCTCAAGATACTTAAAAGAACTAGAGAACTGAACACAACCATTAAAAGGAAAACCAGGATGGTGAGGTGACTAGAGACCAGGATGATGCCTATATAGTTGCTGTCACTGAGATCTCTATCTAGTAGCAACCTCAGAGTGCTTTGAAGGCAACAGCAGAGAATGTTTAGCCTGGAAAAATGAAGACTCTATCATCCTTGCCTCCTCCTCTCTGGAAGAACATTGGCTTGAGGTTTGAGAACACAGCTTCAAATCGTGTCTCTGATGGTTCCTACCTATGAGACCTTGGGTGAGTTACCTAACCTCCTTGACACAGGTCTCCTCATCCATAAAACAATGGAGTCAGCCAAGATGGCCTCAGAGTGATAAATCTATGATCCTGTGACTCTATGGGCTATCTTCTAAATGGATGATAAGACTTGCTCTGCTTGACCTCAAAGGGCAGAAATAGGAATGGTGGTGGAAACTGCAGGGAGAGATTTGGGGTATCTATGAGAACTTTTCTAAGGGAGGACAAACTAGCTCAGGAGCATTAAGTTCCCCATCACTGGAGACCCTCCAGTAGAGGCTTGTAGAAGGGATTTCCCGCTTCAGGAATGAGCACCTTCCAGCTCTGACATCCTGAGACTGGGACTCCCACGGCAGTGCTCTTTCCACTACACTAGTCAGTAGAGCCTACAAAACACCAAAATGCCATAAATTATAGGCCAAAAGAAACAGGAATGTTGCATCCACTATAAGATATAGTTGCTTTATTGATAAGTTTTGTTTCACTGTCTTTTGTTGTTGTTATTAAAAGGAAGGGCTCTCATACTTTTTGTGGTGGCAAAATTGGAAAATGAGGGGAATGGCTGAACAAATTGTGGTGTCTGTTAGTGATGGAATATTATTGTGCTAAAAGGAATAATGAATTGGAGGAATTTCATGTGAATTGAAACCACCTCTAGGAATTGATGCAGGGTGAAAGGAGCAGAACCTGGAGAACATTGTACACAGAGACTGATACACTGTGGCACAATCGAATGTAATGGACTTCTCTACTTGCAGCAATGCAATGATCTAGGACAATTTGGAAGGACTTATGAGAAAGAATGCTATCAACACCCAGAGAAAGAACTGTGGGAGTAGAAACATAGAAGAAAAACAACTGCTTGATCACATGGGTTGATGGGGATGTGATTGAGGGATATAGACTCTAAATGATCACACTAGTACAATTATCAATAATATGGAAATAGGTCTTGATCAATGATATATATGAAGCCCAGTGGAACTGCATATCGGCTGGGGGGGAGGAGGGGAAGGAAAGAACATGAATCATGTAACCATGGCAAAATATCCTAAATTAATTCATTAAATAAAAATGGACAATAAAAAAAGGAAGGACTCAGGGACAGAGGTCCAAGAGGAAATGACTGTGGTATTTATTTTTAAAGGGAACCAATGAAACTTTGAAAAACAATAGTAGTAACAACAAAAATAACAGATAGGGAGAACTCCTCCATTCCTCTTCTCCTAGCTACTATGGGTCATAGGATTTGTAACTGAATTAGAAACACTTCATTTAAAGGTAAGGAAACTGAGGTTTAGAAAAGGGATGTGATTTGCCCAAGATCACATTAATAAGTCACAGGAACAGGCTTCAAACCAAGGTCTTATGACTCTAAATCCAGTGCTTCCCCATACATCAAACTGCTCTGGCTGGGCCACATAACCATGGAAATCCTAGGCCTGTGGGGACAAATCCAAAAAGAAGTGCAATAGCTTTAAGTCCCAAATGGAGACACAGATACAGCCAGACTGCAAGGGGAGATGAAGAGTATTATTTATGCCATAATATTGGTTTAATTCTCATTAAAGTATTTAAGAAAGGAGATCCTAGACTGCAAGTGGTAATTTTCTAAATGTCATGTCCAATAAGCCTTGCCTGACATTTACCAGGAAGCCACAAACTCTCCAGTGGATTCCTACACCAGCCGCACAGCTCCGGTACTGCCTTTACAGTCACTCATAAATAATGTAGACACGGACTGTACACCACCTCCCCCTGCAGCCCCGGCCCAGCAGAGCTGCCTGGCTTTATCAGCCTCGCACCTTCTGAACAAAGATACGCCTGTTTCTGCTGCCTCTTGGAATCTGCTGGTCTGGTCCTGGGCTGGCAGAGAAAAGAGGGGCAGGCAACATAAGGATTCAGCATCCCTGCTGGAGCCACATTGAGAGAGAGCTAGGAGGGTGCTAGGGAAGGGGAAAGGCCCAGAGCCATAACTAGGAATTCTTGTGTCTGAGGTAATTCCCCCAAACCAAGTCTAGGAGATGAGGTTTGGAAGAATGGGGGAGGTAGGGACAGATGCTGGTCCTGGGGGCAGAGATCCTAAGGATATATGAGGAACAAGGACTGTGTTGCCCCCAGGCACAAGAGCTACTCTAGGCTAGTAACTTCTCACTTTAAATGATTATTCTTGATAATTTAGTACCAAGGGTAGTCACTGTTTCATACATAGCACTGAAGAAACATGTTTACTGGAAGGAGAGGTAACCCCTGCAGCAAATGGGTACTTTGGGGATAAAAGACGGGCTGAAGCAAGTTCCTCCTATCCTCCTTCCCCCAAATCCCCTCTAAAATGTTCCATGGATCAAGACAAAATATAAGATCTGGAAGGGACCTTAGGGATCATTTAATCAAACTCCCTTTCATTATAAAGGAGGAAAGTGAGGCCCAGAAAGGGAAGGTCCTTGTCCAAGGTGGGCAGGGGAAATCTCATTTACCTCTCACAGAACCTGAGGCTGAGGTGAAGTCAAGTCAAACGAAGCCCAAACAATGTGGACTCAAGATCTGTTAAAGCTAGAAAGAAACTAAAAGATGTCCAACACTACCATTTGACACAGAAGAAAAAAAGGCTCTCTCTGCCTATTCACTGGCCAATCCTGCTTTCCTTCTTAAAAGAGGAAACATTTACTGTCACATGGGCAAAGCCCCAGGTCACTCTGCCCTAGTTCTTGTTTGGGGTACATCTAATTTTGGTGTCTGGCTAGAACCCTAGAAACAAGGGACTTTGACACAAGGAAGGAGACATTCTCTACTAAATAATTCAAGGACTTCTAGGGTTGGGTACAAAAAGCTGGGTAATCTTTGCACAGATACAGATCACAACCCCTCTAGGTCTTGGCAGATAGTTGTCATAAACTGCCACATGCAAAAATACAGTTCAATTCAAAGCAGGTTTGGAGGGAAAATATTATGTATATTGAGACCAATGCAAGAAACATTCACCTTAGTTCAGCCCCTTATGCTCTTTCAATAGCTTCTTATGCCGGTCTTAAATCCTTCCCTCTACAACCTATCCTCTATATAACTTTCAAAGTGATTCCCCCAGAACTAACCATGTCTAACCAGGTTTCCTCGTCTAACCATGATACTCCCTGATTGAAACTATAGTGGCTCCTTAATACCTCTAAAGTTAAATACAAACTCCTCTATTTGGCATTTTAACATCTTTCACATCTGGCTCCAACCTGCCTGTCTAACCTAATTACATATACCTTTACACTTCCTACAATTCAGCTAAACTGGCCTTCTTGTTGTGACTTACTGTGCCCACCTCCATGCCACTGCTCAGGCTGCTCCCCTGCCTGGGACATGCTGCCTCCTCACCTATGCAGCTCACTTCAGAGTTCTACAGAAGCCCTTTGCTGATCCTCAGAGATACTACTGCCTTCTGCCCCCACCCCTCATTAATTTGTATTTATTTTATACATCTATACATACATACACACACATAGCTCCCTCCCTCACCCTCCTCCCAGAGAACATAAGATCCTTGAGGACAAAATTCTTATTTTAATCTTCAATAGTAACCTTGTAACCACAGTACTTAATACAATGCTTGACATATGGTAGTATCTAATAAATGCCTGTTGACTGATAGTTGTGAGAATAAAGAGATAATATGTATAAAGGACTTTGTAACATTGAAGCACCAGAGAATCGTAGGCTTTGATTATCACCCCCTAAAGCTGCATTCTTGAGAGGAGGGAAGGAGATGCACCACAGAAAGAAAAATGTGAAATGTCTGAGAACTCAGTAAAAGTGAAGCTAAGCTCCAGTATAGGACACTACAATGGGTTGGCTGTAGTTGTGGTGTTTTGTGTAAAAAGAAGCTGAGAACTGAACTGACTTAAGTTAATGTGAAGTATGTGTAGAGAACTGGAAGGAGGAGGTTATATGGAATGAGAGAAAGAAGGAAAAAGAAAAAGAGAAGGAAAGAGAGAGAGAGAGAGAGAGAGAGAGAGAGAGAGAGAGAGAGAGAGAGAGAGAGAGAGAGAGAGAGAGAGAGAGAGAGAGAGAGAGAGAGAGAGAGAGAGAGAGAGAGAGAAGAAACAGAAGTTGGGTACAGAATGCTGGCTGTAGCTCATGTCAAGGTTCTTAGCTCTGCTGTGACATTAAAGGCACAGCCAAGTCTATCAAAGACCAGATAATATTATGGGGAGACTGCAAGAAGACAGACAATTTTCACAAGGAAAAGTATGCATCAACTCCAACAAGTATCCCTAACAGTGATAAGAGCACTGGAGCTGGAGCAGAGTCTAAAGTGTTGGGGATACTTACATTTATGGGATGAGAAAAAGAAAAGGATACAGAGGGCACAGTCGGGCATAAATAATAAATACCATCATACTTTAAGGTTTGTCAAGTGCTTTATAAGGAAGGAAGAATCACAAAAACCAAGGTGGGGACATACTAATTTCTAGAAATAGAAGATGTCTAAGGCTGAGAGAAATCACAGAAGAGGACTAAGAATGGCCATTGGACTTGGTGATTAGAGTGTTTTTAGGGTCCTTGAAGTGAGCAGTTTCAATCTCAGAGTGAAGACTCTTAAGAAATGAAGGGACAGGTGGTAAGGTAAAGGAGGGGGCTACAAGTATAGAATATTCACTTGAAAGATATGTGTGGATAGGAAAGAAACAAAAGTTGGAATGGGGAGAAGGGTAAAGTAAACTTTAACATGGTGAGACAAGATCTGTGCATGTTTGACAGCCATGAGAGAAAGGCCAGCAAAGAGTGATTCGATTAGGTTAAGTACTCTGCTGGACTCTGGAGATACAAAGATAAGAAAAAGCAGTCCCTCACTTCAAGGGCATCCTACATTCTACTGGGGGGGCATACACTACTTATATAGGAAGATACTCAAGGTACTAGAGATGAATCAGGATTATTATGAGAGTCTTTAAAAGAGTTTTTTTTTAAAAAGACCCTCAGAGATAATGGACAAAAAGACTTGTACAAAAATATTCATAGCTGCGCTCTTTGTGGTGGCCCAAAACTGGAAAACGAGGGGATGCCCATCAATTGGGGAATGGCTGAACAAACTGTGGTATATGTTGGTGATGGAATACTATTGTGCTAAAAGGAATAATAAAGTGGAGGAGTTCCATGGAGACTGGAACAACTTCCAGGAAGTGATGCAGAGCGAGAGGAGCAGAACCAGGAGAACATTGTACACAGAGACTAATACACTGTGGTATAATCGAACGTAATGGACTTCTCCATAAATGGTGGTGTAATGTCCCTGAACAATTTGCAGGGATCCAGAAGAAAAAAACACCATTCATAAGCAAAGGATAAACTATGGAAGTGGAAACACCGAGGAAAAGCAACTGCCTGAATACAGAGGTTGAGGGGACATGACAGAGGATAGACTCTAAATGAACACTCTAATGCAAATACTATCAACAAAGCAATGGGTTCAAACCAAGAAAACATCTAATGCCCAGTGGACTTACGCGTCGGCTATGGGGGGTGGAGGGGAGGAAAAGAAAATGATCTATGTCTTTAACGAATAATGCTTGGAAATGATCAAATAAAATATATTAAAAAAAAAAAGACCCTCAGAGACCATCTAATCTAAACTCCTTATTTTACAGATGAGGGCCCCAAGACTCAGGGAGGTTAAGGGACTACCCAAGGTTACTAATTAGGCCCAGAGGGAAATTTTTGGACTCCAAAACTCTTTAGAAGGTTTGGCTTTTGAAAGGAAGAAGATTACTTCTTCAGTTGAGATAGTAAAGGAAGAAGAAAGAATGAGAATAAAGATGGAAAGCTACCAGAAACTTACAGGTAGAGGTAGGAAAATATGAAAACAGGCTAGAGTAGGAGAAAGGGTGAGCAGAGGAGACAGAATTCAATTAACCAAAATATAATTTGTGATTTTTCAGGGACACATCTACTGTATAAAGTAAGGTACCCCAGCATTATACATTTTAAAAACTCTAGGCAAGCAAGAGAAAAAAATGATTGCCTCTAGAGATGGAAATTGTGGGTAGGGATGATGAAAGTCACAAAAGAAGAGTCAAGATGGGGAGAGGAGAGAAGTACACACTAGGCTGCCCCACTCTAAGGTGCCCTTCAGTTCTTGTACTGTAGGTTCCTTCCAGCTCCACTATTCTATGTGATGTCAATTGTGTCAAAGATTTTCCAATAGTGGGAAGCATGATCAGAGATATATGTGTCTATATGCTGTGTAAATTTCTTACAATCATGATCATTAACTGATCCAAACCTGCTACTGTACACCTGGTCTAGGCAGGCAGGGAAAATTAGGGAAAAACTTTGTGACTAAAAAGCTAATAAGAAATGCATCTCAAATTAATGAAAGTTTCCCTCTAGGCCACATTCTGGAACACAATTCTACATTATAAGGTTCCTTTTGGTAATGATTTTCTATGTTCTATGTGTTCTCCCAGCTCTGACATTCTATTTTCTATGGTTTCACATTCTATGTGCTAAGATCCCTTCTAGCTCTGCTATTCTAATAGCCTAACATTCTTTATTCTACAGCAGTGGCATCACACTCAAACAGAAACAGGGGACCCACTAATCTGTGCCTAAGGATCCCTGCAGGCTGCATATTGACTTAGTTTAAAAATGTAATATTATCTAAGTTTTATTGTCCTTTTTAAAAAAAATTCTAAGTATTCCCCAATCACATTTGAATCTGGTCTGGGCTGCAGGTGGGAGTCCTGTGAGTCACATGCTTTGTTTGATACCTCTATTTTACAGTTTCTTTTAGCTTCGACATTCTATTTTCTATGTTCTAATATGCTATGCTCTAAGATTCTTTCCTCTCCTATGTCCAAAGTTCTCTTCCAATTCTAAGATTCTATCATTCATTCGACAAACACTGACCCACGGTGTGTGGCTCACTGTGCCAGAGAAGATACAAAGATAAATACGACCCAGTCCCTGCTAGGGAACATGAGTGACTGGACAATTTGCTCTGGAGTACAACAGGCACCATCAGGCACACACTGAGAAAGACAAACTGCTGTGACATGATGATGATTTAGTACATGACCAAAGCAGGGAGGTGAACTTTTCGAAAGTGTTCATTTATAATAATCATTGAATAATGATGGAAGGAAACAGGTAAAATACAGAGAGCAGGCTGAAAGTGCGAACAAACATGATATACCACATCTGTTCTCACCGGGGATGCGTCTGAAGATTAACATCTCTGAGAATGCATTAATATGTCAACGAAAATATAGAAGCAGGTGATGATGGTTCAACTAAAGCTGCTTTTCTGCAATACAAGTATTCCTCCGAGCAAAATAACAGAAGAGCAAAGCAGTGAACATTTTCGCAAGCCCCAGTCCCTGTGGGGAAGAAAGTCAGTAAACTTTAAAAAAAATGCTTCTTGAGCCTGATGAAGGACAACATAGCTGGGATTGCAGAGCTAACCTAGAGAGTAGCCCAGCACCAGCTGCCTGCAACTGGGGATGGAGACGGCGCCCAGGTCAAAGACTTCTGTTCATTTCTAATCCTACTGGGGCCCCAACAAGAAGGAAGGAGATGGAGTCAGACACAGAACTGAGGAAACAATACCTGATTAGAGAAGGGAAATGCATCTTCCTCCCTTTTCTTTTCTTTATTACCTTATCTATTATATATATATATATGGAAGCCTAATATAGTAGAGAACCCTGGATCTTAATCCCAGTTAGTGCCACTGACTGTGTGTCCTTGGAGCATGTCACTTCTCCTGTGCCTTAGTTTCCTCCTTAGTAGAACTAGGAGACTATATCAAATTATGGTTCTCTGATGGTCCTTTTCCAGGTCTAACATTCTATGTTCTATGGATTTTCTAAGTGCTTATGTTCTGTGTCCTAACATTCTTTGTTCTCAGACCCTTTCCAACTCTTAACATTCTGTAGTCTATGTTCTAACATTTTGTCCCAAGGTCCTTTCCAGCTCTAACATTTTCTGATGTCTGTTGTAACATCCTGAATTGTGAAGTCCCTTCCAATGCTAACATATTTTGTTTTAGCATTCTATTCTCCAAGGCCCTTTCCAGCTCTGATATTCTATTTCAATTTATTCTGCCCTTGGGTGCCATGTCCAAGGCCAATTTCCCATCTCTCACACAGAGAAGAGGCTACTACACGGTCTGAATGCTGCCAATCCATCACCAGCTCTCTCTTGACTAGCTATGATATTAATGATGTGGGTGTCCCCTCTATCTGCACAAATCCCAGTTCCAACATACCGTGACATTATTGTCTGTGTTCTTTCACAGACTTTCTCTAGAGGATCCACCTAACATACTGGACAATTTCTTCCAGGGTATTGGGGTCAAACGCAATTAGAAAGAGAGACCACTAAACCATATATGAGGATCCTTCAGGTTACATATTGACTTAGAAACTTTTGTGTGTGTGTGTGTGTCACACACACACACACACACACACGTCTTGGATTAGAAGGAATTTCTATGTAGTAGAGAGAGAATTCCTGTGTCAAGATATAGGATCACAGGCTCCAACTAGTTCATGGACTTTGTATTTTCTTTGCTCTTAGCAATTTCAAGGAATGCTTTCCTTTGAACAAAACCTGGTTAATAGGTAAAAGGAGACAATGATTCTCTTCCTGACCAGTGACCCCCATCAGTTATGAGGGTGGGGGGGTTAAAACTCTAATGGACCACCTCCTAATTAGCAATTTACCAATTAGAGATGGCTTGGCATTTTCAAAAGAGGGGCTCAATAATGAGCTCTCAAAATTGTATTTATAGATCTGTCTAGGGACCTGTGGGATCTTTAGTCATTGAGGAGGCCACTGACCTATCAATCTATTGGTTATATGCTAGCCTAATCAATAAACTGATATTCTTACACAAAATCAGTCTCTCAAAATATTTTGATCATTATATATGTATATATAATATATATCTACATATATCAATACATTAATATTAACATATTAAAACCAGGTAAGAACTACAATTTACTCTTATTTGGACTTCACTCAGAAACACTGTGGGTTACATGTGGCTCACCTGTTTGACACCTCTGCACTAGGATTCTGTTTTCGTATATCATAAGCACCAGTAGAATACCTGGGCTACCCTTTTAATTATACCTTCCTCTATCCATGTGACCAGCCTACTTCCTTTTCCAATCATACATTCCCTTAGATAGTTTATGGTGCAGAGGCTATTACTTGAAACATGGGAAATATTAAAGCTATGGCTTTAATGGTTTAAAACCACACCAAGATTTTTGGAACCCTTTTATATTTAAGATGTTTGTTTTTTAGTTGTTTTTCAGTCATGTATGACTCTGTGATTCTTTGGGGGATTTTCTTAGCAAAGATACTGAAGTAGTTTGCTATTTCGTTCTCCAGATCATTTTACAGTTGAAAAAACTGAGGCAATCAGGGTTAATTGATTTGCCCAGGGTCACCCAACTAATGGTATCTGAGGCTAGTTTTGAATCTGAGTCTTCCTGACTCCAAGCCCAGTTCTCTATCACTGTGCCACCTACTGGATACAAGGTAATTTTGAAGGGAGGAAGACTCTAGGAAAAAGCCAGGGAAGAATCAGAAAATGTTTTATGTGCTGTAGGAAGGCAACACCTAAACTGAGTCTTAAAGAAAATCAAGGGTTCTGGGAGGTTGGAAGGCAGGTATTCCAGATTGGGAGGGGGGCACAGGGAACAGCCAGTGCTGAGTCACAGACAAGAAGATGGCAGGCACGTAAGAAGGTATATGTGTCTTCATTTTCCTTTCAGACACCTGCAATTTTGATTCCTCAGAAATCAGGGTTTTCCAAAATTTGAAACCATATGGCACTGCCAGGAGAACATTTTTTTGTTTGTTTTTTAAAGACAGGTCTATATAACTGACTATTAGAATAGGCTAGATAATGAGAATGAAAAATACTTGAACACAGTAACCCAGTTTTGGATAAGCCCCCAAACATAAATTCCCCAGGGAAGAACTCTCTATTTAAAAAGCATTCCTAGGAAAACTAGAAAATAGTTTGGCAGAAATAAGGTTTAGATCAACAACTTATGGTGTAAACGAAAATAAATTCAAAAGGGTTATGTGACCTAAATATTAATGATCATACCTTAAAAATTTAGAAGAAAAACAGATGCAATATCTGGGGTGAATTCTTAATCAAACAGGGATAGGTACAACTACAAAAGATAAACTATATAATTTCAATTATATGAAACTGAAAAGCTTTTGCAAGAATAAAATTAATGCAGCTAGGATAAGAAGGGAAATAATCATCTGGGGAAAAAATTGTGTATGACCTTTGACCATGGAAGAGCTAGGCAGGATGTGATACATGAAGGTAATAGAACATTACTCTACTCTAAAAAAAAAAAAGACTAATATGATGACCACAGAAAGATTTGGAAAGACTTATATGAACTGATATAAAGTACGAAGAAGCAAGGAATTACTATATACAATGATTAAAATTATGTAAATGGAAGGAACAACAAAACATTCCAAATTGAATGCTGTGAAACTGCAATGACCAAGTTTTACACCAAAGAAGAGATATGGGTAGGTACCTCTCCCTGCTTTTTTTGGAAAAGCACTGCATATAATAAAAGGCTTTATCAATATATTAGTTTTGCTAACCTGTGTTCATTTTCTCTTTTTTATTCTTTTGTTTCTATAACAGATAGCCTTCTGAGAAGGAAGAATACACTGAGAAATGTGACATAAAATTTATTTTTAAAGAATATGTCTTGGCACTAAGGACTATCAAGGGATCATTAAAAACATGAAACAATTTCCTAAATACAATCCAGTCAGTGAACCTTTCTCATAATCAGTTTGGTGGTCAATTCATTGTCTATCCTCAGTGCCTATTTGCCTATTCCAGATCACAGATATATGTACTGATGTACTAACTTAATGCACTATTCATCTAGCAGTACCCAGTATAGACGTCTGGTATTCATCATCTAGTCCATTTTGTATGCATCATTAAATTGATCTTTTCTGCATAATATTTGATCTCATTGGAGAATCCCTACAGTGTTCTGGGTTTGATGTAATCAGCACATTATCACCAGCAAACCAGGAACATCTAGAACAGAGGTGTCAAACTCACAGGCCCACAAAAACTCTCAAGTACAGAAGAACCAGATTAAAGTGTAGCTGGGAAATGTTTAACAAAATAAAGAAAATATAATGCAACAGTGATAATGTTAATTTGGGGTTTTTTTCTAACAAAGAGCCATCTCTATTTGAGTTTGACACCACCAATCTGCAAATTCTTATGCATATAAAGAAGCCTTCTTCCATCTAGGCTCTGTTTGTGTTGAGACATTGTCTTTGACAATGGTGAACATCTCTAGTGAACAAGCACCTCCTTATTTTGCTTTATATGAATAAGAAGGCCAGAATGACAAGAATAATTCAGAGGTTACTCTGAATAGCAACTGTTATAAAAAGCTCCTGGGATCTAATATATTGAGGAAAATATCCATATCAAATCCTCTGTATGGCAAAGAGCTTCTCAGCCCTTCATAAAATGTTGTATCTTGATAATTATAGCATAATCAACCCACAGTTATGGAGTCCCCAGCATAAGAAGCCATACATAGCCCAAGGCAGAGGCAACAATCTCCTGTCAACCCTCTCTCTTTCATTCCATACCACTAAGAAGATAAGTGCTTGACTTCCATGACTCAGGATTCTGAGATTCCTCTGACCCTAATCTCCTTTCCATTCTATTTCTCCTCCTATGTCTTATTCCTCCTAAAATCATTCTTCATTCTCATTGTGATTTCTAATCTCTCCACCTCTCAGAGCTCTCCCGAGCCCTCCTTCCTGCTCTAGCTTCATTTGTCTCTCTTCTTAGTCTTGGTATTACATCTAACCAAATCAACATTACATCATCCTCTTCTCTTGAATTCCTTGCCCTCTTGCCCTACCACTGCTCTTATCTTGTCAATCCCAGCCATAGATCATCCCCAACATCAACCTCTACTGATCCTGGTCATAGCATGTTAGATGGTGCTAGAAGAAGTCACCAACTCTGCTAACTGAATCCTACAAAGCTATGTTATCTTATCTCAATTGGGCCCTCACTGCAGTAAGGCAATGCCTGTACTCTTCAGTAACTAACTTTCTGTATCATATCAGATTGTCCACTGTAGCTATTCTAAACTTTTCTTTCTTTCCTTAAATGTTTTGTATCATTCTCTGTCTTTTTCTCAGCAAAATCCCTAATCTCATATTTTACTCATTCAACTTGAGTTCCCTGCTCTCACCCACACTACATCACAGACTTGATATCATCGCCTATTTTCTCCTCTTCTATTCTAGTTTCTGATGAAAAGACAGTACACTTCAAGGAGGTCAACTCCTCTACCTTTACCCCCGATCCTATCTCCTTCCAATCTACTGCCCCTTCAATCACTTCTTTCTTCTTCAATCTTCAATCTCTCCCTTTGGACTTGGTTTTTTCATTACTCCTAAAAACATTCCTAGGTCTCCTCCATCCTATGTCTCTCCTCTTTTATAGCCAAACTCTGAGAATAGCTTCCCTGTACTTTCTGCCTTCATTTTCTTTCCTCTCCTTCACTTTTTAACCCTTTGCAATTTGCTTCTGATCTCATCACTCACTGAGACTCTTCCTTCAAAGTTATTAATGATATTTTAATTGCCAGATTTTATGACCTTTTCTCTATGAAGTATCTGACAACATTGACTACCTTTTCTTCTTGGATACTCTTTCCTCTCTGGGTTTTTATGACATTGCTCTTTCTTGGTTCTCCTCCTCCCTGTCTGTCTATTACTTCTCAGTATCCTTTGACTGATCATCATCCATTTCTTACCCTATATTCCCCAGGGCTCTGTTCTAAGACCTCTTCTCTACTCTGTACCAGGGGTTAAGCTTTTCAGTATCACAGACATCTAGGGCAATCTAGTGAATCCTATGAATCCATTCTCAGAATATTTAAAATATATATATATATATATATATATATATATATGAAAGAAACTAATTATACTACAACTGGGGTAGGAACAGAAAGGTAGCACACTGAATAGAGAAACACACCTTGAGTTGGGAGGACATGGGTTCAAATCTGGCCTCAGACACTTCCTAGCTCTGTGACCTTGGGCAAGTCACTTAACCTGGACTGCCTAGCCCTTATTACTCTTCTATATTAGAATCGATACTAAGACAGAAGGTAAGGGTTTAAAAAAAGAGAAATACAATCATAAAATATTTTTTTAAAAACAAGTTTACAACCACCCATACTAAGAACTCCTGCTCAAGATTTACATGGGAATCTCGATTCAGCTACAAGTTGCAGGAAAAGGGAAAGATATGATTGCAAACACAAGAAAATTCTTGGTGTTGATTTATCAGTCAAACTGCTTCCAAGTTGGGAAAGCAGTTAACCCAAGGGCATGGGCACAGCTGGGCCACTTGTGTGGTCATTTACAGCTTCTACCATCTGCATCCCTGAGCACCCACGCCTTTTGTGCCATAAAACAAAAAATGCTCCCCTGCTACTACCAAGCTCTGGTAATGACAAAGAAGTACTTTAACAGAGTGAAGGAGAAGACAATTAGCCTCTTTAATCTAAAGTGCTCGTGCCCCGACATTTATAATGTTAGTAAGGTCCCAGGAAACTGGCACTTGGGAAACTCTAAGACACTCTTCAAACATCTTGGGCAGCCAAGATGCCCAAATGGTGACTACATAGCAACAGCTATTTCCCTCCCTGACACACTGAAGAGAGTTCAGTCGAAACTGGTCAGGGAAGAAAGAAGGCAGAGCAGGGTGTACACTCTGAGGAATAAAAACATGCAAGTGCCTGAAGGATGGTGAGTTTTCTGTGGTTTCCACTGGGCCAATGCCTCACACCCTCAACCAGAGGGAAAAGGCACTGTTCTCTGGGAAAGTGGGGATTGTCAAAGGACCCATTATTCTTCTTGGATCTTTATTACTATAGCTGTATTCAAAATTTCTGCCAGGTTTGATCCTGACCAACAAGAAGGACCAAGTTGTTGAAGTAGGAATGCTGGGAACCTCTGAAGGAAGAGTAACCATTCCATCTTATGACAGAGAAAGAAAGGAAAGTCAAGTATGTTTGGATATGTGTTCTAGATTTGGAAATAGATTATTTCAAACAGTTCAGAGAAAAGACAAGGTAGAATCTCAGGGCCTTAAATTCTTCAGAAAAGGTTGGCCCAAGAGGGAGGAGAAATTCTCAAATAAGGCATTCTGATGACACACAGATAGAAAAGATTCTGATAAGGAAGAAACTAAAAGTGAATTAGTTGTCTAGAGACAGAAGTGGAAGCCCAGTGAACTTATCCACAGAGTTGATTAAAAAATAAAGTCAAGTGGGGAACAAAAAAGCAAGGCTGAATAACTGAGGATAAATATAAAATAGTATGGCCAGGAGCTCTGAAACTCAGCATGAACTGGCAGACTAACAGGGAAATGTGAAGGACTCTTCTAGGTTTTTGCCTGCTCTTCAAACTTTGATGATCTTTGATATTGACTCACAACTGATTCCAATCTGAACCCTCTAGCCTCTGACCCTTGTGATGAGTACCCCATTTCTCTGGGATGCAACCACTGTTTTTTTGTTTTGTTTTGTCTTTTTTAGCACAATTATCCTAGATTTCTGGTCCCTTTATGCTGCCTGAATCATGAAGCCTCAGCTCACACCATGGGAAATTTCTTCCTCTGAATCCTCATCATGGTACACCCTGCCATTATACTCAAGAAAGGGACTATAGCTATATGTTCTATCTTGCTTCAGTTCAGAGGTAACTTACCTTAATCATCTGAGAGAGATCACCTGCATCAGCCAGTTCCAGGACAATGTTCAGCTCACTCTCTTCAATGAAAGAATCCAAATACTTAATGATATTTGGGTGGTTCAGTTGCTACAAAGAAAAAAAAACAATAAACAGCAAAAGATGAGGGGCACATTTTGTCATGAATGTCATGACACGTCATGACGGAGCTTCAGAATCAACTGAGGACAGAGTTCCTAGCATGGGGACCTTTGGAGTCTTGGTTGAAAGATATTTCCCTAGTGCGGGAAAATGGACACCTATTTAATCCTAAATTCATGTCCTCATCATCTATCACCTGGACTTTTGTAATCACTTGCTATCTGACTTCCCCTCTCCAGTCAGTTCTGCCCACAGTAGCCAAAATTAGCTTTTAAAGGCACATGTCTGGCCATGTATTTCTCCTGCTCAAGAATCCTCAGAGGCTCCTTTCTGCCTCTGAAATAAAAAACAAACTTTTCATTTTGGCATCCAAAGGCCTTCCAAATCTAATCCTAGACTACATTTCCAGACTTACTTCACACATCATTTCCCTTTACATTGGTTGTACTCTTGTGTTCCGGCCAAAGAGACTCTAAACTTGGCATTCCATCTTCTGCTTGAATGACTTTGCAGAATGTTCCAAAGCCCTGGAATGCATCCCCTCCTCACCTTTGTCTCTCTTTTCTTTAGTTTCCTTCAAGCCTCAGATAGGGGTTCCCTCCTGTGAAAAGCTTTTCATGATGACTGCCCAAGTTGTTAGTGCTCTCACACTCAATATGTCCAAAACAGAACTCATTTTCTTTCCCCTCAAAACTAAGCCTCTTTCAAAGTTTCCTATTACTATAAGGGGTAAGGCACTTACACTTATCTAGCTTCCCTTCTTCAGTGACATCCTCAGTTCTCCATTCTTATTCATCCCATATGTATAACCAGTTGCCAAATCATGCCATTTCTACCTCCACAACACTTCTGGCATCTGTTTGTTCCCTTTTTTTTTTTTAAACTCACACAGCTGTCATCTTAGCTTAGTTGCTTCACCACTTCATGCTTGGACAACTGCAACAGCTTCCTAACTGTACTCTCTGCCTCAAGTTTCTCCTCATTCCAATCTAGCTTTCATATAGCTGGCCGGTGATTTCTCTAAAGTTTCTATCTGACCATATTACCTCTTATTCAATAAATCTCAGTGTCTCCTCATTTTCTCTAGGAACAACATAAACTCTTCTGTTTGTCATTTAAATGACTGGCCCCTTTTTATCTTTCAAGATTTCTTAGATGCATTCTGGAGTCTAGACAAACAAGCCCACTTGCTTTTCCTCATACATAATCCTCCATCTCCTATCTCTATGGTTTTAGACTTGATATCCTTCATGCTAGAGTGTTCTTCCTGCTCACTTCCCACTCTTAGAATCTCTGGCCTTCTTCAAGACTCAGTTTATGAGGTATTTCTTGATCACCCCAACTGCATAACCTATATAAGGTAGATGCTGATTATCTCATTAAAATATGAGCTCCTTAATGGTAGGGACTACTTTTGCTTTTACTTTTTTATCTCTAAAACTTAGCACATAGTAAGAGCTTAATAATAGCTTACTGTTTGACTGAAGGCAGAATGAATTGGTGGAAGAGCTGAGTCCCAAGACCCAAACTAATTTTAGAGGTTAAATTTTATTTATTCATTCCCAACTTAGCAAAACAAATCCAAACAACTATAAATAAAACATCATACATAAAAGCCTTAAAAACTTCAGTATTTGTAGTCTGTCAAAATATAGTAACATTAACAGCTAATAGCCAAAACATCCTGTTTATTCCTCATCATCTTCTAAACTTTTTCTTTTTGTGTGTTTTAAATTTTGTTGTGGCCATTGTTGTATTATTGTTTTTGTGGCATCATGGTGATTTCTTCACTGTGTTTTATTCACGGTCAATATATATTTGATGCTTGGTTGTTTTGTCAGTCATGTCCAACTCTATGAACTCATTTGGGGTTTTCTTGGCAAAGATATTAGAGTGGTTTGCCATTTCCTTCTCCAACTCATTTGACATATGAGGAAACTGAAGCAAACAGGGTTAAGTGACTTGCACAGTCATACACCTAGTGTCTGAGGCCAGATTTGAATAAAAGAAAATGAATCTTTCTGATTCTAAGTCCTGCACTCTATCTACTGTGCCACCTAGATGCTTCTAATGTATTTATTACTTTTCTGATTTGTTTTTTTCCATTATTTAGCCTAAGTCTTTGAATGTAAATTCAGTGCTTTCCACCCCAAGTATATAAAGTTAACTCTTTGATAAGAGAGGCCAGAGACAAGAGTATTATGGGGGGAAGCATAACAAAAACCTTGCCAGGAATTTTATCTCCACCTATTCTTGGCAGTATTTAGAGACTTGAGCCCCCATTCTCCATACTCTTTTGGTGGAAATCTCCCACCAATCTGTCCTTACTCCACACTCCAACTCCTATTCCACTCCACTGCATTTCATCATACCATTAAGAGGACCAGAGAAAATTACTGTCTGAAAAGGGTTTTAGATAGACTAGCCAGTGTGTAAAGGGCACCCCTTCTTCCCAGGGTCGTGAACTTTCTTTTCATCTGACCCATCCCATTAGTGTGGCTGGAACGCTCCAAACAGAGGTCATGGGTTAAGAGCCCTAAGAACAATGCCCAGAACTAAGGGTTATGGGTCTGGGGCAGAGAGACTTTGATTGGTTCCTGAGATGTGATAGACCAGTTCAGAGAGATAGGAAGTGATGTGGGAAAAAGGGCTATAAAAGATGAGACCATAGAGGAGATTGGATCCTTGGTGTGAGTTTTCTGGGATTGATTCTTCTACTCCATTCAGCATTGGTGGTTTGGGCGGAAGACACCCTCATGGGCTGGTAAGACTCTTGCTCCAAAGAGACCACTGGGCTTCCACGTGGAGATTGGGGAGCAAGCTGAAATTCTATAGACCAGACTTTAGAGTGGTAGACTAGGAAATAAATTTCCTACTTCCTTCTTTCCTTATACTATATTTATATTAAACTAAGTTATTAAAAGCTACTATCATTCTCATGACTTAAGAGTTAATTTTATAAATGGCAACCACAACACTTTTTTTACTAGTATTATTGAACAAAACCAATGTCTAAATATTACACGTAGCATTTCAATTATCATATATTACATTTATTTTCATTATTACACCAGTCTAATCCACTCATTTGATGGATGGTGAACTTAAGGCCCAAAGACCAAGGGAAAAAGCTAATTAATGGCAGAGATTAGAAGTCTTAACTTCCAAAAACAACAGTCTTCCTCCTATTCCACTGGGTCTCTATGGTTGGCTTAACCAGGACCAACGTGTGTGCTCTTTTCCCCCTGAGAATGTAAACTCCATGAAGGCAGGTACTATTTCATCCTAAAACTTTTTATCTCTTCCATTCACTTAATAAATGTTTGTGCAACTGAAGTGAGTTTGAATGGAATTAAAATACATTGAATGGAATTGACTTTGTATAAGATCTTTCTAGGTCCTAGTTCTTCTGACTCCAAATCCAGGACTTTTTCCATTGTATGCCAACTGCCCACGTTTCCTAATTTATAAAATGAAGGGGATTATATTATATAATCTTCAAGGCCTCCTTCAGTTATGTCATTTTGCATTCTAACTACTATCATCAATGAATCTCCTAGTTCTTACATGCTAAGGCCCATTTTAGCTCTGAGATTCTAAAACACACTGCCAATTACAGATCAATCAGAAATTAATGCAATGTATCTCCAGAATAATCATCTAATTCAGTAGGAGGATAGGCTTCAATTTACATAAAACTTTTCAGGAACCCATCTATTATGTGAAAGGGGAAGCTCTGCCTACAAAAAAAACAGGTAGCAACACTGACATTTCTTTGGCGTGGGATCATCCCCGCACATCCCCTCAATGTCCTTGGGTTATTTAGACATAGCTGTAACAACCACCAGTGTGGGAGCTATCAATTAAGGAGAGAGATGAGTTGCAGGTATTGATTTGACAAGTTATTAGCTTCCCAGCAGCAAGGAAAGCGAGAGCCTACTGCTGACGCTGACAGAACTATGGAAAATGGTTTCTCCAACTCCTCCCTTGTCTACCAACAAGACCTTGAACAACTCTGCCCTCCGGCTCCTTGGGGGCTGGGCTCACACCTGCATCCAGTTATCTGAAATGCTGACCAGCACAATGAAAAGAGGCTTCCCAAGTAGACATTGAGAACTTCCCTCCGTGATTCTCAGTTCTCAGTGATTGGCTGAGCTCCTCAGCAACCCAATTCTCTCCATAGCCAGGAAGATCTGTCATAGTTTGTTGTGTCATTCACAGAAGGACCAATATACATTTGAAAGAAATGCCCTATAGGCAGCATTAACAAAGATATCCCCTGTGATTTGGCAATACAATTTGATTTGTCCAACTGGCTTCATAGTCTACAGAAAGCTCCAGCTGCTGGGAGAAAACAAAGGGAAGAACTTGGAACTCAGAGTTATAAGGCTTGGATTCAAATTCTCCCTCTAACTAGCTGTATAACCCCAACCAAATGACTGTACCTTTTTGAGACTCAGTTTCCTCATCTAAAAAATTGGAAAAAATAATCCTAGCCCTGACAACCTTACAGATTTCCTATCTGGAAAAACTTTTGAAAACCATAATGTGGCCAAGAAATGTGACCCTTGAGCATCATTTTGTTTTTATTCACCATGAATAATAATAAGTGCAAGGATTTTAGAAATATCATTACCAGTCATTTCCAGAATGATAAAACAGGAAGAAATCTGTATTGGTTCAAATCTCAGATCTACTACTTGCTAACTCTATGACTGAGCAAATAACTTAATCTCTGTAGTCCTCAGTTTCTTTATCTATAAAATAAAGGGGTTCCTTCTAGCTCCAAATATATGATCTTGTGATTCTTTTGGTATAGAGCTGTCACCAAGATATAGGGTATATATGTAGAATAATAGAAAGCACAGTGGCCTTAGAATCAGAAGATATGGGTCCAAAGTTCCAGGATTCACATTTATTACCTGTATGACTCCAGGCAAGGGGAAGTCTCTAAGACTCAATTTCCTCATCTGTAAGATGGAGATGATATTTACACTATTTATCTCAAAGGGCTGTGAGAAAAACACTCTACTTACTCTAAAAATAGATGGAAAAAAACCCTTCTAAAAGTGCTACATAAAAGTGAACTATTATTATTATCTTGGAAAGCATGAAAGAAGAAACAGAAAATATATCAGAACTGAAAGGGACCTGAGAGATCATAGAGTCTAATTACCACCATTTATGGAAGAGAAAAGAAGAGGAGTTAGTGGCTTGCTTAGAATTGGGAGATTGGGGGGGTGTCATATAGAACCTACAACAGAACCCCAGTTTTCAGCCTGCAAAAGCCAAGTCCTTTCCCCCTTCCCCTTCTGGTGTATTATTTCTTCTGCCCATCTTAGTCCCAGGTTACCCAGACTAGCTTTGCCAAACTTCTGGCCAATTAACAAGCTATATCTCCTCATGGAAGAAAGAGGTAGGAAAAGAAAAACAAAAACCACAAAACAAAACCTTATTGAATATTCAAATATCTGTGTGCTGTCACAATGGAAAATAAATAAATAAGATGGAGAAAGAGTGCCTCAATCACACATCTAAAGTCCTGCTCTGAGCCATGAGCAGCCAAACCCTGCCCTTAGGCCTAAGCAGAGCCAAGCATACATTTTTGATGTTCCCAGGGAAGGAATGTTTCAGAGCCAAAGCACCTGTCACATTGCATGCAGGACTCAAGAGGGGGAAGAAAATAAATCCATATGTATAAGGTAGGAATGGAGGCTGGACCAGGACTAGGACTAGGAAGGGTTTGGTTTTATATTGACATTGTTATTTTTTTGTTTCTGAGGAAGAGACTGAAAGAGATAGCATAGGGTAGTGGAGTGAAGCCTGGATGGAGTCAGAGAATTTGGGCTTGAATTCTAAATTCTGCCAATTACTAGCTGTGAGACCGAGGCAAGTCACCCAATCTCTCTAATATTAGTTTTTATATCTAGAAAATGAAAGAATTGGATGATTTCTAAGGTCCTTTTCAGCTTGAGAGCCAAGATATTTGAGAACTAGCTCTTCTGATCATCAACTGCTCTAGAGAAAAAAAAAGAAAAAGTAAAAAGGGACAATTTTTGCCCTCACAATGTGGATTGAATGATGCCTAAACCATAATAGTGCCACAGAAAGAGCCAAAGAATTTCTTAAATCATGGAACCTCGGAGCTGGAAGGAACCACAAAGAACATGTAGTACAAGCCCTGCCTAAGCATGAATCCCAACCCCAACCACCCAAACACTCACCATGCTTCAATTTAAAGACCAGGGAGCTCACTGCCTTATAAAGTAGCTCATCCCACTTTAAGATCACTCTGGTTATTAAGAAATGGATTGTACCCAGTAGAGTTGCTCATTGGCTATGGGAGGGGGTTGGGAGGAGGAGGAGGGGAGGGAAAGAATATGAATCATGTAACCACAGAAAAATATCCTTAATTAATTAATTTTATTTTATTTTATTTAAAAAGAAGTGGGTTGTAGGGGGTTTTCTCCTATGTTCTGAGCCCAAACCTGCCTTCTATGGCATGTCTATCCCCAGTATTTATGATATGACCTTACATAAGTCACTTCATTGTCTTAATTTCATTTCCTTACACTACCTCAAAGCATTGCTGTAACGCTCCACTAAAGGAGTCAGCATGCTCCAGTAAAGAATTTTTTTGCCTTAGAATCCTAGATTCAAATCCCACCCCTAATTCTACCTCCCTATGTTGGTTTTGTCTTTTGTTTTTGAAGAAGACCAATGACATTATGGGTGATGTCTTGATTCAAACATGAACTGGATTTAAGTGAGGCAGAATTACACAAAGTCATCAGGCTCTCTCTCACTTCCAGTCATTGAAGTCCAGCAGTAAAACAAAAGTCAGGATGCCTGGCAATAGCCTAGGATGCAGCGGATGACCTTGGCATCTTCAATGTCTGACCAAGCTCTAAGCATGGCACAGTGCCTGCTTCAGCCACCTTTATGGTCTTTGAAATAAATTGTTCTGATCTTCCCATTCTGTGCGGGGAAGCCTACGTATGCTTAGGATAGACTTCCCTCTAATTTACCAACAGCTTTAAAGCCTGTTGGTTACCATCAGCCTGGTTTAGTTGGTCTGCCAAGATGGTTTTACTAGAATGTACATGCTACCGCTTCCCCTGTCCGCATGTAGACAAATCACCTAACTTCCCTGGGCTTCCTTTTCAATTCCTATAAAATGAGGAGGTTGGACAATATGACTCCAAGTATACAATCCTATGAAATGTGAGTTGTTGTTGCTATTATTGACTTTTTTTTCCTTCTAAGGTCCAATTGGGTACCACTGCTTCAATTTTCCTGATCCTTCAATTGATAGGATTACTATTTTTATAACTATGAGACTTTGCGTGAGTTCCTTTCTCTGAGCAAAAGTTTCATCTGCTGATAAAATGTGGATGATATTTGTATTTCATACCACACAGGACCACTCTGAGGATAAAATGTGCTAATTCATGGATGTGGATTTGCTCTGGACTCATGAAGTACTATTATAAATGTCAGCTCAAATATGTCAGACACAAGCTCATCTGGGAGGATGACAGGCTTGGGGACATTTCCTGGGGTAAATTAGAATATCCTAACACTTTGCATAAAAATTCTTACCTTTAAGAGGTCAATCTCTTTAATGCAGTCTTGTCTGGCTTTGGCATCCATCATTTCAAATATCTTTAAAAGAGATACAAAACACCTACTTTAGAACCAAAGAAAATAACAGCAAATATAAAAGATCATAGGTAGAAAGAACTTCACAGTTCACAAAGTCCTTTCATCTCCTAGTGAGACAGTATGCTAGAGTAGATAGAGGGTTTCAATGCTAAGAAGACCTGGGTTCAAGTTCTGACTCTACCAATTCTGGTAGTGAGAGTTCAGACAAGCCTAGTGAACTCTTGAAAATTATAAATTCCAGAAAAGGTATCAATCTGCCCTGATAGAGGAAGCTTTCTCATCTGGGAAGTCTCTATATTAATGAAATTACAAATCTAGACCCTATCCCTTCATCCCTGTGAGGTAGGGTAGTAAAAGTAATATTATTCCTGGCTTACAGATTAATAAACTGAGGTGAGGGCAGCTAGATGGCTCAATGGATAGAAAACTGGGGCCTGGAGTCAGGAAGATCTCAGTTCAAATTTGGCCTCAGACACTGAAATTCAGGACAAATTACTTAACCTCTGCATTAATCCATTGGAGAAGGAAATGGCAAAGCATTCCAGTATCTTTGCCAAGAAAACCCCTTGGACAGTATCGTCTGCAGGGTTAGAAAGAATTGGACATGACTGAATCGCAGCAACAAACTAAGGTGAATCAGTGAGTCAAATTTGTCATAGGAGGCACTTAACAAGTGCATGAGAAATGGATGACTCTTTTGATTCTCAGTTCACAGCTTTTTCTAATGAAAATAACAGCAGTAGCAGCTTACGTTTACAAAGCATCAAGTATAATGAAGAGTGCCATACTGGAGTCCTTGCCCAAGTTCATATGGCTTGAAAGTGGCTTAGAAGTGTCCAGGGCTCAAACCCAATTATTTTGACCTCAAAACCATGACCATTTGAACCACCCTGGGCTGCCTGTCAAAAAATGCTTTCCAAACATACCGATGCTATTTATAGGTGACAAAAGTTTACAATTCCTTCGATCCAGACCTCAAAATGCATTTCATCATACTAACGAATGAAAAGGATATCAGGCATTATATGTCAGTCAGTTCAGTTTGGTCATGTTTAATTCTTCACAACCCCTTTTTGGGATTTCTTGGCAGAGAACTAAAGTGGTTTTCCACTTCCTTCTCCAGCTCATTTTACAGATGAGGAAACTGAGGCAAACAGGGTTAAGTGACTTGCCTAGAGTCACACAGCTATTAAGTGTCTGAAGCCCAATTTGAACTCAGGAAGATGAGTCCTCCTGACTCTGGGCCCAGTACTCTATCTACTGTGCCACCTAGCTGCCCATTATACATAGGTATTGATAAACCTGTGATCAAATTTACAACTGAAACACCAAAGTCATCCATGACATGTTCTTTAAAAAGCATCAGATTATGGGATTTTTGCCCATTTGGTTCAAAATGGCCTTTTTCTTTCTGAGGTCCAGTTCATAGAATTTAGATAGATATGGAAGGGATCTCAGAACAGAGAATGGCAGACTATGGGATGTTTAGAGCTGGAAAGGGCCTCACTATTCAGCACAAGTACACAGAAGGGTAGAGCCCTCCCACACCTTATTGATCACCTCTCCAGGCAAACACCTTTTCTCTAATGGACACCAAGAGAGAGGAAATGACTTGTCTCCTGACTCCCAATCCAGTGGTCTTTTATCTCCATCATGTGCTTCTGCATGAGTTTTTAATTAGCAGAGTAATAAGCATTAATATTTATTCCATAACTCTGTATAAGCAAATCTGAAGATTGTAGAAGCTCTGCTGAAGGATTAAAGGGAGATTTTGTTGAACAAAATGATGTTTAAAATGCCACATGTGCAGTGAGTTTATCATTTCTTACTCATGGTTTATATATGTATGTCTGAAATGTACAGAGAAGGATTTCTGTTTTCTAAAGGGGAGTAAGAAAATTATTTTACATAAGAATGACGATGATATCTAACATTTATGTAGTATTTTAAGGTTGGCAAAATGCTTTATAAGTATTATCTCATTTTATCCTCACAACAATCCTGGGAAGTAGGTGTTTTTTGTTATTTCCATTTTTATAGATGAGACTGAGAAAGAATTTCAGTGACTTGTCCAGGATGACCCTGCTAGTATCTGAAGCCAAATTTAATTAGGGTCTCCCTGATTCTAACCAACACTCTATTATTCCTCCATTTTCCTTAAATTTATTCTTTGACCTGTGTCTAAAGAGAAAACAAATCTTGAACTAAAACTGCTTTAATGTTCCTTCTAAATCAAACATGTCAGTCTTAATATTCCTTCATTTTCATTTCCAATTTTCATTCCAATCATTTTCAGTCAAGTCCAACTCTTCATGCCCACCTTTGGGGTTTTTGTGGCAAGGATATTAGAATGGTTTGCCATTCCCTTCCTCTGTTCATTTTACAGATGAGAAAACTGAGGCAGAGTTAAGTGAATTACCCAGAGTCACACAACTAGCAAGTATCAGGGCCAGTATTTGAACTCACTCCAGGTAAGGCACTCTATCCATTGTGCCATCTACCTGCCCATTATTCCTTCTTGTATAAACATTATAGGTTCTGAATGGCTATCTTTCTTTGTTCTAAGCTTTCCCAGCTCTCAAGGTGTAGGTAACATTATGTTCCAAGGTACCCTTCAGGTCTAACATTCTATTTTATGTTCTAAAGTTCCTTTAAGATATAATAGTTTGTAATTCTACCTCACATTCCCATATCTTTTCCTTGTTGGTAAAGTACTAGACTGAATGAAGCTACCCTAGGGAAGTATGTTTTATTTCCTCCTATTCACAAGGACACTTTACTTTCTATGTGCTAGCACCAAATATTCTAAGATCCCATTCAGGTATAACATTCTACATTCTCTGTGTGTGTAACCAATCTGCATTGTAAGGTTTCCTCCTTAGTTCTGACAGTTACACAATTCAGAGCAAGTAGATGATGAAAGTTCAGGTTGAAGGGAAGCTGAACTCAAAGTGAAAATTTAAATAATTTCCTTTAGAACGATGTAGAGAAAGGATCCCAGTGAAGAAGACAATAATCTCTGGAATTGCCAATTACCAAGGTCTGCCTCTAATGGTAGGAAAATTCAGAGAATAATGGAATCTCAAGGTCAGACCTCAGAGATTACCTTATCCACCTCCAATGCCATATAGAAACTTTCCCTTACTGCCTCTCTGACAGGTGGTAATCAAGCTGCTAAATGAATAATTTCAATGACAGGGAACTCATTACTGTCCAAATTGGCACATTTCAAAGTCAGGAGGTTCTTCACCTATACAGATGTACCCAGAACAATATTAAGGGGAAATTTATTTCTTTTTTCTTTTTTTCTTTTGGTATGACGTGTTCACACACAGTGACACAGTGGACAAGAGGAAAGAAGCATCCATCCTAAAAATGTTTACCTGGACTTTCTTCAGAGCAACAGTTTTCCTGTCCAAGAGACAAGTTGCTTTGTAAACTTCACTGAACTGTCCTCGGCCTATCTTCTTCTCTATCTGGAAGTCAGCTAAGGTACAGCGATAGGGAAACGTAGTCAAGTGTCTCTGTTTGAGAAAGGGGGAAAAAAACAGAACAAGAGTGAGCCAGTCTGATGAGAGATTCCCAGCTCCATTGTACCAGGCAACCATTCTGTCTGTGTGGTTCATTCATTCAGGACAAGGCCAAGGTCAATCCCCATGTGAGTTAGTGAACTAACAGGTATGGACCCTTGGTCAAAAAAAAAGGCTGAAAGAGGTTAAGGGAAGAAAAGGGAAGGATACAGTGGGGAAAATAACCACAGGAACAGCACTATAGGGTGAAGAACCACATTTCATCTGATCCTCACCGTGAATTTTAAAACTACTCCACCCTACTCAGACTGTACTTTAGAAGTACAGTCTATTTAGCTATTTCCTGATTTGTAACAATGGAGATACTTGGTCTAACAGAATCAGGTCTTGGGAACTCTTCATTGCTAAGGTCAGGAATGTCTGCACCCATACTCAAGGATTAAGCATCTAAGAAGATGGCCTTCAACAGACATGTGCAGAAACAGCTGACAGACCCCTGGGCTGTCCTAAATCAAGCTAAGCTAACATTGGTACAGATGAGATGCAGGGAAGTGACGTAAAACCATCTATATAGGGCACATGACTTCTCTCTTTGCTCTCTTTTCCCAGAGAGGTGGCTCTGGCTAGCAGTGTGCTAAGCGTTTTGACATCTTGGCGTGGTGGCAGCTATTTGTCATCTTGGCGTGATGGCAACTATTTGTCTGGGTTTTGGCGGTGAGTTTGCCCTTGAGCTGATTCAGGTTCAGGCATCTTGGTTGAGCCCTCTTGGAGTTCAGGCTGATTCCTTCCTCCTTTACTCTCCAAAACCTTACCTTCTTAGAGCCTCTGGTCTTACTCCTGGCACAAGTCAGGCGGGAGAAATCCTACACCCTTTCCTTCTTTCTTCTTCTTAATTTCTTTCCACTATATTAATTAAATCACCATAAATTTTCAGTTGACTTGGGTTTTTTTTATATTTGGAATATCCATGGCAACCAAATAATTAATATAGTTTAGGTCACAATGCTAAAATTATCCTTTATATCACAACAGCTGTATGATGTAGGTAGCGTGGCTCTTGTCTGGTTCAAATATTCCCTGTTCTATGCACTGTTCCTATGTTCTTGTCTGGCTCAAATATTCCACTGTTCTATGCACTGGAACACTATTCTGTGTTCCAAGGTCTCTACTAGCTGCAACACTGTTCCCTGGTTCATGGAATCAAAGGGGTTTAGAGCAGGAAAAGCAACCTCAGTGGCTATCTAGTCAAATCCACACCTGAAAAAGAATCCCTTCACAACATATCCAGTGACAGGGCATCCAGCCTTTGCTGGAAGACTTCCAAAGAAGGAGTAATAACTAGTTTCCAAAGTAATCCAGTTCACATATGGCTAGTTATAATGTTTAGGAAATTTTTTCTCATCTCAGAACTAAATTTGCCTCAACTCCCACCCAGTGCTCCTAAAGCTATACTTGGGAGCCAAATAGAAATTTAATATCTTCCAAAGGACAGCTCTTCAAAAACTTGAAAACAATATTTATTCCTCCCTCTCCAAATGTTTTTTTTTTTCTAGGCCAAACACCTCCAGAACCTGTGAATATTTGTAATAATGGAGAACTCACTACTATCTAAGTAAGCACATTTCAAGATTTAGAGAAAGTTCTTTATCCACACAGGTATGCACAACAATATAAATTGCTTGCATTTATATAGCATTTTAAGGTTTGCACAATGGTTTTGCAAATATTAACTAATTTTATCCTCACCACAACCCTGGAAGGCAGATACTATAATTAAATCCCCATTTTGCAGGTGAGGAAACCAAAGCAGATAGAAGTTAGATGACTTGTCCAGGATCACATAGCTATAGCTAGTTAAGCAACCAAGGTCACATCTGAACCAAGGTCCAATTCTCCATCCACTGCTCCCTGTTTTGAAACCCTTTACAATTCTGGACTACTCAATTTATTATCAGAGAACTTTATAAAATGTAGTGATCTGACTAGGGCAGCCAAAACAAGTCACTACACCTATCAATGCATCCCAAGGTCAAGTTCCTTTGTTGGCTGCCATATCACAATGCTGACTCATACTGAATTCATGAGACACTAAAAATTGCCAGACTTTTTTCCAGGCAAACTGCAGCCTAACTTTATGCTTATCAAGAGCTGATTTTCTGAACCTCAATGTAAGAATTAACATTGATCTGTATTAAATTTCTTATTCGATTCAGCACAACATTTTAGCCTGTTGAGATCTTTTTGGCTTCTGATTCTTGTCTTCTCTTTGTTGCTCATCACTTCCAGCTCAATGTCACCTAGAAATCTGATACACATGCCATCTAGTCCTTTATCCAAGTTGCTAATCAAAATGCTAAACAGCAAAAGGACAAGCACGGATTCCTGAGATACTGGACAAGAGAACTCCTTCCATTTGACAATGAACAATTAATAACCACTCTAGCCATTCAGCCAATTCAGCAGGTTCTTCAGTAAACTATCTTCTGGCTTACATTTCCATATCTTGACCACAAGAGGAGCACAAGGGACTTTATCAAATAGTTTATTAAAGTTTAGGCAAACATGTCCAAGAGTCTAAATTCAATATAATTCAACAAATATTTGTTCAACAAAAAATTATAATGTACAAAGCACTAGGGATACAAAGACAAAATGGATAATGTTCCTAGCCTTGAGGAACTTGCATGCTACTGACCCTATCAGTCTAGTCATTCTTGCCCCATAAAAGGAAATGATGTTATTCTTATATGACCTATCTTGAAACCACGCTGGCTTTTTGTTAGTGCAACTTCCTTTTCTATATGCTCATTAACTATCCATTTGATAATCTAGTCTAGTATTTTGCCAAGAATCAAAGTTAAGCTCACTAGTACATAGTTTTAAAATTATACTCTCTTCTCTTTTTTTCAAAATTGAGGTGGTATTTCCCCTTTTCTGGTGATGTTTCACCTCTTTCATTTTCCATCATTCAGTGATAGTGGTCATGTAATTACAGCAGCCAGTTCTTTCAGTAAGCTGGGATGTTACTCACCTGAGCCTGATAACTTGTTCTCATCCAGCTCTCTTGGTATCTCTATTTCTCTTGGACTTCAAATAATTAATTTTGTTTTGTACAAAGATCAGTCTTCTTGGAAAAGAAAATAAGCAAAAAACCCTGAAGAGCTAAAAAACTGCCTTCTCTCCAGTCATTAATTATCACTGTTAAATCTACCCTGAGCAACAACCTTATCCTCTCTCTTTTGTTCAAATATATTTTTTTAAAACCTCAAAACCCTTTTTTTGTAGTTGGTTTTTCTTTCTAGCCTTAGTTCACCCTGAGTTTCAGCATTCCTAACACTGTTATTATAAGGTCATTACATGCTTTTGAATTTGTCCTTTGTTGTCTTTCCTTGTTTCTATGTTTTAGACACATCTTTTTAAAATCTAAGCTGGTCAATAAATTCCTCGTACAACTAGCTGCACTGGTCTCTTTAAGAATCCTCCCGCCCCTTTTTATCAGAATTATTTCTCCTTTGTATCTTCAAAATTTCATTCTCAAGTTTTCTCATCTTTTTGTACTGTCTTCTTAGAGAATTTTAGTCCATGAGAACATACCTTTCTTTCTCTGAACCTTTAGAAATCTGCTCTTTCAAAATAGAGGATACAGTTCAGATTACATTTAGCTTTCTTCTCCTCTGACACTAATTTCACAATGTAATGGTCACTTCCCTCAAGGTTCCCATAATTTCTACTTAAGCAACCAGTGCTTCTTTACAGATGAGAATCAAGCTTAGAAAAGCAATTTTCTCTCACTGCTTCCTCTATCTTTTAAAAAAACATTTTGTGCTTCTACATTCTATGATTCTATTATTCTCAAAAAATTCTAATTGGCAGTCCTGCAAAGGAAGACAAAACTATCATTCCAAATTCTAGAGTTCTAGGATACAGGAAAATTATCATTATAGTAGACAGAAATGCTCACCATTACCATTTCCCCCAGAATTCCTTGCCCCTAGTCCTTTCTATAAAAAGGTTTCTGTGGACCCACTTCCAAGATATGTCCACATATTAGCTCTTTGTGTGATTCTCTAAGTGGATGTTCAAAAGTCCAAATACAACCAGAAAAGAATGCACCCTGATGGGATCTGCATACAGATAATTATCAATTCCAGCCAAGGCAAAAATGTCACTGTGTCAGAGAATTCTGTCAGAATGTTGTAATGAAGGGAGGCATGGAGTTGTGAATTTAACTTCAGGCCATCGTTTTCTTCATAAGCTCTCTCAGCTGAAGTGCCCACGAAGAGCATCTTCAAATAAAGTGACACTCCCGGTAATTATTTTCAAGACTTCAAAGTCAAGGTTAGCTCAACTTTTATCTTTCAGGGAGAGAGAGAAAGAACCATCTTCCTAAACGTCACTGATTACACAGCTCCACAAAATTGATTTTTATAATTCATGGCAGGAGGCCCAAGATTAGAATTTTAACTGACACAGAGCTTTATAGAAGCGGGTTAACTTAAAATTGGCATTTATATGGAAAGGTTAGTGCAGGGAAATTAGGAAATTACTTAGGTCTCGAATTTCTCTTTCAAGCTTAATGGTACAGACTGTTTTGTTGACTTCCTCAAAGGCAGAATGTCATAGTGGATAAACTGCTAAATTTGGAATTAGCAAGAGCCAGATTCAAGTTCTACTTCCAGATACTAGTTGTGTGGCCCTGGGCAATTCATTTAATCATTCAGATAATAATGCTTCTAGTACTTATCTCATGCAGCTGTCGTGAGGCTCCATCTTAACAGCATTAATAATAGACATAAAAGTCAGTTATTTCTTTCCTTTCTCTGACTTAGAATACCCTTTTGTACTTCTCTTACATACTAATTAAGCTTAATTCTGCATTATAACTATCCATATTTTCACATGGTGATTTAAGGTTTACAAATCACCTTATAATTTCTGCAAGGATATTATAGAAGATTTGGGGGACATATACCCTTATATCCTTTAAAGTTGAGGACTATGTTTTAATTAAATTCTCTATCTTCTCTAATACATACCTAGCAAATGATTTACAGTAGCCCTTACAGATAATCTTATCTAACCTTCTGATTTTATTTTATTTTGTTGATGGAGATTTTATTGGTGGAGAAATTGAAGTCTAAGGAGTTACAATGTTTAATCCAAAGCCACACAGAGCCAAGATGTGAGCCCAGGTCCTCTGACCTCCAAATCAAATATTCTTTCCATTAAACGGTGCTCTCTTACAATAGGAAGTGCTTAAAAACAGTAAGTGAATAGGCAAACATCTACCTGAACAAAGACAGGAATGGAAATTTACAGCCACTTATGGCAGCTAGATGTCTGCTTTGGAATGACAAAGACCTGAGTTCAAATTCAGATTCAAACATTTACTATCTGTGTGAATTCTCAGCCTCAAATGAAATAATACATGTAAAGTCTTAGCTATGTGACCCTCAGTAAGTCACATAACCCCCACTGCCTAGCACTTACCACTCATCTGATTTGGAGCCAATACTAGTATGGATTCTAAGACAAAAGGTAAGGGTTTAAAAATAATGATAATAATAACAATAATACATGCAAAGTGCTTTACCAACCTTAAAGCACCATATAAATGCTAGTTGTCATCATGGCATTTATTACTATACTGCCCTTATAGTTCAGTTGATGTGTTGGACTAGATAACATTTGAAATTCTTTTTCAAATTGGGGGTTTTGTGACTTTAAAAGTGTACTAGATTTAAAATGTTTCATGTTTCTTCGAGTTTGATTATTGCCAAGATCACATAGCAATGAATGTCAAAGCTTGGATTTGAAACCAGGTCTTCTGAAATCCAGGGCAGCGATCTTTCCACTTGTCATTCAGTCATATCCAACTCTCTGTGACCCCATTTGAGGTTTTCCTGAAAAAAAATACTGGTGGGGTTTGCCATTTCCTTTGCCTGTTCATTTTACAGATGAAAAACTGAGGCAAACAGGGTTAAACGACTTGTCTCAGGGTCACAAAGCTAGTGTCTCCAGCTGGATTTGAACTCAGGATAATAAGTCTTCCAGACACCAGGCCCCACACTCAATCCATGGCTCCACCAGGCTGCCTATCTTTCCACTAGAGAACATTATATCTTAGAATAATTTGCCCATCACTAGAGGATCTCTCCCCAGGCTCTCCTGCCAAGCCTTCAACTTTTTTACTCCTTTATATTTTTTCAATTAACAAGTATTTATTTTCTCTCCACTCCCAATTAAAATTAAAAACCTTGCAACAAATATATGTAATTAAACAAAACAAATTCCCATGTTGTCCATGTCCAAAAAATGTGTCTTGCTCTGTATCCTTAATTTGTGCTGTCTATTGGGAAGGTAGCAGCACAGATTATCATCATCCTGTGGAAACACCATTGGTCATTGTACTTGTCAGAGTTCTTAAAACACAGCCTGGTTAACCACCTGTCAAAGGCTGTTAGTGGAAGAATTCTTGTTCAACTAAGGGTTGGACTAGATGCCCTTTAAGGTTTCCTGTTCCAAGACTTCTGACTTATTCAGTTATAAAGCAAGGGCAAAACCAGAATTCAAATCTACTCAGTAATTAATACCCAATAGCTTCTTATTACAGAATGTATTCATACACTCCAGGAGAAAACAGATATGGTGTGAATTTAAAGTTATTAGCTTGTGGTCTAAAGGCAAATCACTTTATTGGGCCCCATGTTCTTGCTTTGACACCTCCAAATCTCATATAATCCTATAGGTGCTATTCTGCATTACTTTCATAATGTTATCCTATTTTTTTTAACTCTTACCTTCCATCTTAGAATCAATATTGAGCCTTGATTCCAGGGCAGAAGAGTGGCATGGGGTAGGCAATTATAGTTGTGACTTGCCCAGGGTCACACAGGTAGTATCTGAGGCCAAATTTGAACCCAGGACATTTTCCATCTCTCAATCTACTGAGCCACTTAGCTACCTCCTGTTGTCCCATTCTAAAGACAAGGTTCATCCACCCCAAGATCCCAGCTTAGTATCCACTGTATGTGCTGAAGAGTTCACAATAGAATATGTGTCTAAATTCTGGCTCTACCACTTGCTGTCTGGGTGACCTTGGACAAGTTACCTTCTCTGGACCTCTATTTCCTCATCTGTAAAATGAAAGAGTTGGACTTAATGACTTCTAAAGGTCCCTTTATAGCTCTTAATCTGTGCTATGGTCCTCTGATCTAAGATGATCCACAACCCACACAACTGAGTAACACTGTCAGTCCATCAGTGGATTCATGTTTCCAGATGTTCTAGCATCATTAGAGTTAGAACTCCAAGGGACATCAGAGAGCCTCTTATTATAGAAGGAGCAAAAGTTCCAGAGACATGACAGCCTGTCCAAAGCAGTCCCAGGACCCAAATCCAAGTCCTCTGACTCTGTCTATTTTTGACTATCCTACATTGCCCATAAACTTAAGGAATTATATAGAGCTACCTGGTATAGGGTTTAAGACTTAATGATTCCCATTATCAGCAAGCAGCCAACTCTACCCTATAAAAATAAATGACAAGTTATAAAAATAAAATATTTAGATGGAAAAACTGTTCAATATAGGTTCAAAACTGTTCAGATACTTTTGATAGATGTAATCAAAAGTATCTTCAGGGGACAGCTGGGTAGCTCAGTGAATTGAGAGTCAGGCCTAGAGACAGGAGGTCCTTGGTTCAAATCTGGCCCCAGACACTTCCCAGCTGTGTGACCCTTGGCAAGTCACTTAACCCCCATTGCCTAGCCCTTACCACTCTTCTGCCTTGGAAGCAATACACAGTATTGATTCCAAGATGGAAGGTAAGGGTTTAAAAAAAAAAAGTATCTTCAGTGATGAAATGAAGCTCAATTATGAACTTCCCTTAGGGCCAGGCGCAAGGTTGCTAAAGAGACTCTTATTATAAAAATAAATTATTTATTGAAATATATAAGGATAAAAAAGGATTTCTAATTCTAAGGGATTCTAAATCCACCCAAATAAACTCCCTGGTTCTGCAAGGAACCACTTCTCCTGTGTTTCACAAGCTACACTACTCCTCCCTGATCTGACTAACCCAAATTTATGCTATCTAAATAAAAACTACCACTATTATCTTTAAAATTCTTAACTTCACCTTCAAATTATAAAATAGCAAAGGCTAGCTGGTTGAATCTCAACAAGAATCAAGTTAGGACTCTGAGTCTGTAGAGTCCAAACCAAAGACCAGGTTTTTGTTTGGTCTTCTCAGAGTTAAATCAATCTATAAAAACTGTAATAGTCAATAGTGTTTTCCCAAGCTGGAAAAGGAAAACACTGAGCTCCTTCAGGTCTTTCCCCTCAGACAAAGAGAGAGAGAGGCAAAGATGTTACCTCCTCTAGCCCTGAGAGAGTCTGTGTGTGTGTGTGTGTGTGTGTCTGCCAACTGCCAGATAGAGTAATTGACACAGAAAAATGGTTATAACTGTCAACATCTGAAATTAACATTCTCTCCCAGCTCTGCTTCAAACTCCACTTCTTTCTCAAGCCAGCACTCTACTTTTTATCCCTAAACTAGTAAAACAATACTTATTTTCTAATATCATCCTTACAACCCCCAAAGCCTTTCTGGAGTTAACCTCAGGAGGTTTCTAGACACTTCAGTGGCTGACACATTCTGGAACCCTCCAAGACTACAGATGCACATTTACATATGCAATGGTCCATATGTAATATTCATAACAAGATACAGAAAACAGGAACCCCTGTCAAGCATCAACTCTTATGAACTTTCCATAATCCATTAGAATAGAATGCGCCAATTTTCAAATTAACCATAGATTTTAAAACCAATAAACCTGCATGAACAATAGAAAAGGCTTTAAAGTTGAAAATCACCCTAAAAAGAGAGAATGCAAAGATTTTAAGGGTGCTCACAACTCAGAATGTTAAAATACAGAAATATGATCCAGGAAAGGATCCTGGAATACATAAAAAGTGGTAAGAGTAGGGGGTGGGGTGGGGGAAACTCATCTCTCCTCTATTCAGTTCTGACTAGAGCATTTAGGAAGAAAGAAGGCAGTAAAATCATGTAACTGCATTGAAGAAAGCAGTAGTTTTCTGCAGTTAACATTTTTCATGCAAAACTGATTTATCGTCCTTAAAAGGAAGAGCATCCTCCAATGGTGCTCAGGTCTATCACAAAGTTTCTAATACAGAAGGTATGACATTACCTTAGGAGGTGCAATAAGATCAATACCTATCATTTAGGTTAGGCAATTTTTTTTCTTTCTTAAAGGACTTAATTAACTCGAGGTACCTTCAGGCCCTTGACACAGCTTCCTGGTGACCTTAGTACAAAAAGCTAGTAAATAAGAAGTCACTACTAGTTTCTCCCTCAGGCTTCTGAAGGACCAACATGGTTACCACAGTTAATAAAAGATGCATATTTACATATGCCAAATATGTATTATTAACTGCCAAATGGTCTATGAAGGTCTCATTTTGTTTCAGGTTCAAACCTGGACCTTCCTGACCTGACTACCAGAGAGAGTGCTGAGGAGTGGAGTAAAGAAATTCGTGAGCGAGGAAGGTACAAGATCTGACTAGACTGGAATAGTTGGAAAAATTTAAGGATGCACAGATCTCATGCTCAATTTCTCCTTTGAATGCTTTCTCTTCTTGGTAAGCCAAGAAGCAACAGCTGGAGGCAACATGCTCCTTTCAGTTCTTCTCCAGTAGCCACAGCTGGACCCAACTGGGCCCAAGACAGATATCAATTTGTAATGAAATTCCATCACATTTTCAGGAGTGCTTGTGAGTCTCTGTTTATTACTGTTAAGAATTATATTCAGAATTTAGAGAAATCATAATGATGGATTTACATTTTTACACAAAGCTAGAAATTTCTCTGAAAGTCCATATTTTGGACTTGCAAATCCAAATTATGGACCTCTCTTCCCCTCACAAAATTAATGGTATTCAGCCAACCAAACATCTTTCCTTAGAGATCTCAAGTTACTAAATAGGGGACCACTGTGCCCCCTAATACCCAACTCTGACAAGTGCCCTTTAAATATCTAATGGAGAATAAGAGCAGAGAATTTGGAAGCCTGGAGTACCCTTTTCCCAGAACATATTGGGAAGTGTTTGTTTCAAGACATTTGCTAGACATTGAACATGGAGTTATAGGACCCAAGTCTGAATTATCAATTCTATACTCAAACTTCAAACAAAGCACAGGAAAAGCAACCTTTACATTTGAGTTGAGGAGAAGGAAGAACTTTTTAACATTTATAGCTCTGTCACAATGAAATAGGCTTGACTCAATGGATATGTTCCAGTGGAGGAGAGGGGGGTATGAGTCACTCTTTCTTCCCTCAGGCTTCTGACCAGAAGACCAGTATGGTGAACACAGAGGCTACATCCTAGAATGATGCTACAGAAAGAGTTCTGACACTGGGATGAAATTGTATTAGATGACTTCTGACAATCCTTTCAGCTCTGCCATTCTATGTTTTATGCTCTAATTGTCTACAATCTAAGGATTCCTTCCAACTGTAATATTCTATGTGCAATTTTCTAACAGTCTGGGTTCTAAAGTCCCTTTCAGCTATAGCTTTATTTGTTCTAAGATCTACTCTAGCATTAGCATTCTATGACTCCTCTGGGCAGATTAAGACCAGACTCTGGGGATCCTCTTCTTTGGCCATGGGGTGAGAAAAGGACACAAGGATTTCCCATCATCTTGCACTGCTAAAAATCCTATTCTTGGGCTTGGACTAAAGACACAAGCACCTGGTGCTAGAGTGGATTCATCAGAGTAAAAAAATTTTGACTCATGATAATCTGTAGTTATGATTAAATACCTTTTTTAGGTTTTGAAGGAGCATAACATTAAATTTTAAAAGAAAATAATATACTCGCCCAATTAGTTTTCTGAAATCTCATTAAAAAATTTAGCCTGACTAAGTCGGACTTCTGACCTGAATTTTAATTATCTTTACGCTGGCTGGAGATCTTTTTTTCCTTGATATTTGCAATGCATCATTAATCTTAAGGCAACTGTTTCTCTGATTTTAAAATGCATATTTCATCAGAATGACATTTACTGTAAACTAATTTCACCTTCAAAGACATATGACATTTTATAGAGGGGGAAATCCTTAACAGATTACAAAGTCTTATCTTTGTAAATGGGTTTGTGTGGACAAAAAAACTCCCACTATTTTCTTCTCAAATCAACTGTACAAACATCAGTTGCCACATCTTTGGGCTTTGTGGTTTGCAAAGCACTTTCCTTTTAACAGCATAATAGGGTACCTCCTCCAGGAATTAACATCCTCATTTTACAGATGTAGAAACTGAGGCTCAGAAAGCTAAAGGAATTCCCCCATGGTCATATGACTAGTAAATGTCATAGTAGGGACTTGGAACAATTTCTTCTGGTTCAATCCAACATCCATGCTTTTTGCACTATATGAAGCTGCCTCTTGATTTGTCAAAAATAAAATTCAATTCTGACCAACTAATTTCCCTGAGTATCTCATGAAGGAGCATGTTGTAGTGAAAAGAATACTCCCAAATTCAAATGACAAACTACTTACCCACAGCATCAATATGGGTGTCATCTTCCCTAATTCATCAATACTCTATGTAATGTTCTAAGTCTGGCACTACCCATTACTAGTTGATTGACCTCAAGCATGTTAATGTGAAGGGACTCAGTTTCCTCATCTGCAAAATGAGGTAGCTAAACTAGTTGACTTCTAATGTTATTTGTTCTAAGATACCTCCTGGTTCTAACAAGTTATGTTCTATGATCCCTTCTAGTTCTAACATTCTATGACTTCAAGATGCCTCATTTTTTGCTTTGTTTTTTAAACAGTGAGGCTTTACATAAATCAGAAAACAAACATTTGATGATCTTCCTCTCCCATTCCTACCCTACATTGCCCCCAGGAAAAAAAATGCCCTGCTCTCAGAACTCATTACTAAACTCTGGACAGATGCTGGCAGGCCTGGAGAAATTTTCACCCAATAATAGCCACATGGAGAAGCACAGCAGCTCAGAATCTGGGTAACAGGCGAACACAGAGTAATAGTTACTAATTACACTTAACTATGGCATTACCGATTTTAACATGTGCTACAAGATGCCACAAATGTATCTGTGGCAGCAGAACACTTCCTCATCTTGTTCATGAAATAATTACAGGGGCTCTCTCCTGCCAAATGAGGCAGTAATTAACCCTAATTGCTCAAAATGCAACTGGCTAATTCTAGGAGATTAATCAAGGGGATTCAATTATTATTGAATGACTTAATATGACAAATTGGTACATTACCGGAGGAGGCACCATTTGCAGAGAATGCAGGAAAATCACCAGAGTAGTCAGTGAACAGGAGATTGCCCAAGAGGTGTCCAAGAGAGTTACACCTTTCTTGAGTTCCAGTTACCTAGCTTACTCTTTGAAAATAAGCCTCCTTTCCCACCTTCCATCAGCAAGAAGTGGGAAGGCTGAGAATGGAAAAAATAAAGGGATGATGGAAAGGACCTTGAATTAGAAATCAGGAGACTAAGGTAACCATTTCATATCTGCCACTAACCAAATAAGTGGCCTGTCTCTGGATCTATTTTTCACTCTGTAAAATGAGATGGATGGATTATTTGATACCTTTGGTTTCTCCAAGCTCCAGCATGTTTTAAGGTCCCTTGTAGCCCTAATATTCTATGTTCTGTGTTCTAATACTTTGTATGGTAAACTTCCTTCTAGGGCTAGCATTCTATATTCGAAGATGACTTTCACCTCTAACATTCTATAAGCAAAATTCCATGATCCTTTCTACTGCTAGTCTCTGCTCTCAGATTCTATCCAGCTCTAACATTTGATTTCCTAAGAAATATGTTCTAATGGCTTTAAGAAACCTTCTTATTATTAAGACCTTAAAGCTGGTCTCTGCTAGGAAAAACAGTCAATGATTATATTATTTTTCAGTCATTTAGTTGATCAAATCAATATTTCAATTCAATAATCATTAAGCACCTATATGCATTTACTCTTCTAGGTAGTAGTTTTTAATACTGATTTACTTTTTTTAAACTATATCTTCCATCATAGTGGAAATACATACTGTGTATTGATTCCAAGGCAGAAGAGTGGTAAGGGCTAGGCAATGGGATTAATTGACTTGCCCAGGGTCACACATCTAGGAAATGTCTGAGGTCAGATTTGAACCCAGGACCTCCCATCTCTAGGCCTGGCTCTCAATCCACTGAGCTACCCAGCTGCCCCCTACTAATTTACTTATAAGTAAAATATTTCATGTACTTAGAATAAACATGTATTCATAAAGAGGGGAAAATACTTATAACTGGAAGAATGTAGAAAGGGTTTCACAAAGGAAGTAACCTCTGAATTACTTGAAAACTTACCATCTTCTATAGGGTCCATAGGTCTATCTAGTGAGAATCTTCATGGAATTACAAAAAACCTACAACTGTTCTAGCTCCAAGAAGAAATAAACACTGTTCTATGCACCTAAATTCTAAGATGTGCTCTCTCAACTTAATAGCTAGGAGGAGAGAGTTAGGGGTCCAGGGGTCAGGGAATGGAGAAGAAACCAAACCAACAAAAACTAAGCCTCAAAAAAACTCAAAAAAGTACTAATACTAATTAAGGGAAATTCATATCCATGACAGGAGAACCTATAAAAATCTGTTCTATAATGGAAATTCTTCTATTTCTAGCTCAGGATAGGTTTCACTACAAGAGCTAGCTATCTTGAGCTAGACTTTGAAAAATGGTCAAGCTTTTGACACAATCCTAAGGTGAACCTTGACATGAACCACGGGTAGTTCACTGTAAAGAAAAAGAACTCGAGAATAATGCCTTAGTACCACAGTAGGTGCTCAATAAATATTTATCCTTTCCTACATTGAATCTTCCCAAATAAGATCAGGTCCTCCATTCTATGCTCTGATCCATTCTCTACCATTCCCTTTCCCCCACCCACCCACCCTCACTTCCACTAAGTCAGAAATAAACCTTCCTTGGTCAGACCCTATATGACACTGAAGCATCATCATGGTATAATGAAAGAAAACCAGATTGGGAATTGGCTGATATGGTTTGGAATATTGACTAGAATTGGTTATCTGACTGTGAACAAGTCTTGAAGTCTCAGCTTATAAATTTGTAAAATGGAGATAACAGTATTTGCATTATCTCCAAGCATTCTTGTGAGAAAATGAGCTTTATAAATATGAGATTTTTTGCACTTCATGTACTGTTTTGTAGTATATTATTTGCATATCTTATATCCTGTCTAGACTGTAAACTCCACAGAGATAAGAAATATGTCATTCCATCATTCACTTGAGAATTGTGGTCCTCACTTTGTACTAGAACTATGATCTGCCAGTTAATTTGTTATGCTGTTCCCCTTGACCACCATATACAAAGACTGGAAGCCCTTTGAAGGCAAGGGCAATTCTGTTTTATCTCTGTATCTGTAATGCCTACAGAATAGTTAATAAATGTTGAAATGGACAAGGGGTGACATTGTAAGTTGGGATTCTATAAGAAAGGCAAATTGCATCAGATCATTTAAGGACATTTTAGGGGTTTTTCAAAAAGTTGGGAGACATCATGGTATAGTGAAAAGTGATCTAGATTTGGAATCAAAGGACCTGGGTTTAAGTCCTGCATTTGCTGCTTGCTGAATTTCCTTAAATGTGTTATTTTCTAGGTTTTAGTTTCTTCCTCTATGAATGACAGAGGTGGTCTCCCTCCTTCAAGGATCTCCCACCCAGACCATCCTCCACTCAACTGCCAAGTTGGCTCCCTAGGATCAAATAAAAACCTTGTGTTTGGCATTTTAAACCCTTCTTAATATGGCCCTTTCCTACCTTTCCAGACTTCTTACATGTCATTGTCTCACATCAGCTGTGATCCAGTGACTCTGGCCTCCTTGTTGTTCTTCGTATGTAGCCCTCCATCATCCACCATGTCCCCTGCCTGGGACATTCTCCCTCTTCATCTCCATCTCCTGGATTCCTTTGGGTTTTATCTAAAGCCTTAAACTTTTGCAAGAAGCATTTCCTTGTCCTCTTTAATCTCAATGCCTTCTCTCTGAGATTACAGTCAATTTATTCTTAATATATCTTGTCTTATATTTTGTCTCCCATTAGAGTGTGAGCTCTTTAGAAGCAGAGACTATCTTACTGTTCTTTGTAACCCCCTTTGCACAGAGAAAGCATTTAATAAATGCTTTTGTTGTCTTATTATTAAATGGTCTCAGAGACCATTCTATTTCTTTTTTTTTTAATCCTTGCTTTCTGTCTCAGAATATATACTAAAGTATCAGGTCCAAGGCAGACAAGAGGTAAGGGCTAGGCAGTTGGGGTTAATTGATTTGCCCAGGGTTACACAGCTAGGAAGTGTCTGAGGCCAAAGTATGTCCTCCAGATTCCAGGCCTGGTTCTCTATCCACTGAGCCATTTAGCTGCCCCTGACTGTCCTCTTTCTAAATCTTATATATATGGATTGGAGGATGAAGCATACAGATTAAAGAAATATTGCCAACTCAGCACATACTTCCATTGGAAGAAAAGAGAAGTCGGAAGCATTTTGGGTTAGAAATGAAAAGGCAAAAACCACAAATGTGTCTCCAAATTTCATGGCAACATCCCACCCCCCAATACTTTTCAATTTCCATTAATTCATTTTATTATCAACACAAAAGTCCTGTGTTGTAATAAATCTAGGGCAAATGTTGTCTCCACTTCTCTGGGGGAGAAAGAGTGGAATATAAGGGTCAGCAAGTTCAACAGCTAGCTAGTAAGTAGCCAAGTCACAAGTCTTATCCTCTCTCTATAATCTCTCATTGAATTTATCACTAAGCAGATGGTTCACAACCATAAATTCAATCCTAATCTTTCCCCTGAATTCTCATCTCACACTGACTCTATCACCTTCTGCACATCTCCTGGATAAGCCCACCAGGACCTCAACTTCAGCAAGTCCAAAACAAAACTATCTTCACCATCCTCCCCACCTTGCTTCCTAATACCTGCTCTTCCTCCAAACTTTCCTATGCCTCATCACCAGCTTCCTAGTCAACCAAGTTTATAAACTTATAGTCATCCTTGACTTTTCCCTCTCTATCATTCCACATACCCAATCAGTTGCTAAGTCGTGTAGCTTTAATTAAATCTCTTAAACCTGTGTCCGTCTCTCTCTATATAACACCACCTCCCTCATTCAGACCCTTACCTGCTTTCACCAGACCTACTTGAGCTCATAGCTCCCAGTCTTTCTAATTTCCAATCTATCTTCTACACAGCTGTCAAAATAATCTTCCTATGGCTATCACTGGGTCATTTCTCTAATGAAAACATGAAAATAGCTCCTCATTGTCTTTAGGACAAAATACAAAGGAACTTATAGTCTCCAAATTCTGTCCCCAACCTGCCTTTTCCAATCTTATTTTATAATATTTCACAAATCCTACATTATAGCCAAATTGGACTACTCAAACTTGCCATCCAATCTCTCACCCCATTACCCATTTGCAATGACAGTATCCTAATACCCTCCTTCATCCCCCACCTCTCAAAATCCTTGGTTTCTTTCAGACTCCAATGTCACTCCTTTAGTGAAGCCCTCCTGGATGTTAGCACATTCTCCCTCCTCAAATAATATTGTATTATATCTATTTATATATACATTGTATCATTCCAGTGAGCTCCTTGGGGGTAGATGAATAATTTTGATTTATGTTTATGCCTACCACTTATATGTCCATAATAGGCACTTGATAGATATGAATTGAATTGAATTCTGTTTCATTAGAAAACATGGTAAACTCTGTAAAAGATCATCTTACCCTGTGGTCTATGTGACAGTTTGGGGATGTGGGGCAGGAAATGAAGTAGTTAACATAGGCCTTTTGAAGAGACATTAAAAGTCACCTCATATACCCTCTTGGATGAAGAAACTTGACTCTAATATATCTGACCAGTTTCTGATGGAAGACACCTATTAATGAAAAATGTAGTATTCCCCGAGCAACCCATTCCACTAATTGTTAGTAAGTTTTCCCTTATATTGTGCTGAAATCTGCTTCTCTACAATATCCTGATTGCTCCTAGTTTTGCTTTCTGAGGTCAAGAAAAAGAAAAAGGGTAATCCCTCATCCTTATGTCAGATCTTCAAATACTAGAAGGCAGATATCATGTACCTACTAAGTTTTCTAATGGCCAAATATCACTAATTCTGTCAACAAATTCTTAAAAGGCAATCATCACTCAACTCACAATTCTTGTCTATGAAGCACTATAGATCCAGAGGGTAGGGCCCTGGAGAGCAAATACTGCTTTCTGTTCACTGAAAAGGAAGTGGTTCCTGAAGAAAAGAGGCAATGTGGCTTAGTGTAAATATGGTCACAATGTGGTTTGGGAAAATATCCTTAAAAAGGAAGTCTCCATTCCTCCACGGATCCTCCCAGAAAAGGCCATTATACTTACTTGGGAATCAGGCTGATACTCTGTTCCTGGCATATGGCATCGGCTGCTGGTCTGATCCCCAAGGTGATGAGCATGGTTGTGTTGTCCTTCCATGGTATCATGCCAATCTGTACAAAATGGTGGGCTAGTGAGTGAGAGAGAATGAGAGTGAGAGAGAGAGAGAGAGAGAGAGAGAGAGAGAGAGAGAGAGAGAGAGAGAGAGAGAGAGAGAGAGAGAGAGAGAGAGAGAGAGAGGGAGGGAGGGAGAGAAAGAGAGAGAGAAGATAAATAAAGCCCTAGGGGCTTAGCAGTAGACTTAAGTTCCTTTTTAAAATTAATATTATTTTCATTAAAGAACCACTTATTTTCTTTCCCTCTTCCCTTACCCATTCCTTTAAAAAAAGACTTGTAACAAATAGGCAAAATCAAACCCATTAATTGGGAAATGATTGAACAAATTATGGGATATGACTATGATGGAATATTATTATACTGTTGGAAATAATAAAAGGAGAGATATTTAGAGAAACTTGAGAAGACCTGTAACTGATACAAGATGAAATTACTACACGAACAATTTATAACAACAATATAAAAACAAACAACTTGGAAAGACTTAAAATCTCTGAGTAATGCAATGATCAACCTCCAGGAAACAGCTAAATCTAACCATTCACCTACATAGGTTCAACATTGGATCCTTCCCTCTCTCCCATGTCTAGTCAGTTGTAATATATTATCTTTTACATATTAATATCTATCTCCTCCCTATAGTCACCAGCTTAGGGTAGACCCTACATAATTACTTCTTCAAACAATCTATTGTAACTTTCTCCCTGCTTCCAAGCTATACTTCTCTAATCTATCCTGAACAGGCTACAGCAGCAATTTCCTGCACAGGTCTAATCCTGCCCCTCCCTTGCTTAAAGACTTTCAATTGTTCCTTACTGCCCACAGAAAGTTGATGCTGGAAGGGACCTACCCTTACTATGTGTCAGACACTGTGGCTAGTATTGTGAGTACAGAACCAAGAATAAAGTAGTCTACACACTTGAGGAGCTTACATTCTACTTGTAGGAAACATCATGTACATAAATAAGTACCCAAAATTAATACCAAGTAATTTGGGGGTTTGTTGAGGAGAACTAACAACTAGGAGAAATCAGAAAGGCCCACCTGTAACAGGCAGCACTTGAAATAAGACTTCAAGGGAAGTCTTATCTTCGAGGGAGTTCCAAAGATCAGAGAAGAGGGAGCTGATAAGAAAGAACATTTATAGGGGGCAGCTGGGTAGCTCAGTGGATTGAGAGCCAGGTTTAGAGGTCCTGGGTTCAAATGTGACCTCAGACATTTCCCAGCTGTGTGACCCTGGGCAAGTCACTTAATCCCCATTGCCTTATCACTTAACCACTCTTCTGCCTTGGAACCAATAAACAGCATTGATTCCAAGATGGAAGGTATGGGTTTTTTTTTTTTTAAAGAACATTTATAGGCATGGAGGTCAGTCTTCTACAAAGAATGTGGAGGGTTATAGGGGAACAGCACATCACTCACATGAGAGAAAATAAAGTAAAATTGGTTTGGAAAGATAGGCTGAATCTTAAATGCCAAAATATAGATGATTAGAGCTGGAAGGACCATATGATATTCTTTCCACCTAACCCTATGATTTTGTGGATTGAGAAACTCAGTCCTAAAAATGGAAAGTGTGCCAAGAGTTACACAGCAAGTCAGTGGCAGAGTCCTGAGAATAACTCAGATCTCCTGACCCCTGACCTCAGGTTTTTCCCATAACTTCCCACTGCCACTTATATTTATTCCATTTATTTATCACCAGGAAAAAAAGCAATCACTTTGCTACTCACGTCCTTTATACCTCTTCTGGGGATTCTTATCCTGGGGCAGAATTCAGAAAGGGCACAGTCCTTACCCCACGCAGCCCCAAACTTGCTGCCTATTTACCCTCATGACAGTAAGACTGAGTCAGTTCTTGAATGGAATTCTGCCTGTATCTGAAAATCACTGGCAGTGTGAGTGCCACAGAGGGTAGGCACTGAAGCTCCAGTGTGAGGCTCTGGCACCATTATTGAGAGCAATCATGACGTTGGGACACCTCCACCACAGCCCACTCAGCATTCAAGGTTTAACCACAGGCTAACAAAGGCTTCTTTGGAAAAGACTGAATTCCTCTGCATGTCAGGGCATCAGGAGCTGTGCATTAAACTCCAGGAGGACAACACTACCACAAAGACTGCTTTTCTTATCACCCAAGCAGGGCCTCATAAAATTGGCCCAAAGTAAAATGGAACATGGTTCTAGTCCTCTCCAAAAATGGGGAAACACAAAGCTAAGCCAACCCAGGGGAGATGAGGAACAAAAAACTTTGTGTGGAATCCCAATCCTATCTTTGCCACTTGCTACTTGTATGACCTTGGGCATATCATTTAAGCTCTATGCATACACTACTTACTATACCTGTTATACAGTAAACACTTAATAAACGCTTCTTTTTAACTCACTCATTTATTTATTCATTCTCTGGGGCTTCCTCAGGTAAAATGAAAGGATTAGACTAACTGACTTATAAGATACTTTCCTACTCTAAATCTATAATACTATGATCTCTGGTTTCCTGTGTTTTAAAAGAGATTGCCTTCATTCTTGGGAATAAGACCCAGAAGGGAAGCTGGCTCTTCCCCTGATTTTCCACAAGTGACCCAGATATAAGCCTGACTCAGTGAAAAAACACCATCAGAGCTTAAGAGATCTTGAAACCCTAAATATCAAGGCTAGAAGGGTTTATCCAAGCTTAAAGATCATTTAATCACAGAATTAGAGCATCCAACCTCCTTATATTATAAAAGAAGAAACTGAGGCTCAGAGAGAGCCTCAGAGAAAAGGGTTTTTCCACTGTACCACACTGATTTCCATCACACCAACTTATCTTCCCTTCTGCCTTTCTTTCTCTACATGGAGACTGCCAGGAAAATATCATTAAATATCCATGAAATGCAAGCTATGTATGACAAAGTACAAGTTGAAAAAGTCAAGATCATAAATCTACAAGAGTTTAAATTCAGTCAGATGTCATCTGCTGAATACAATGAATCTTATTAATTTCTTTTAAAACATCTGGTCAACAGGAGAATCAACATATCTATTCATCAGTCAATAATTGTTTGTTGTTCAGTTGTTTTTTAGTCATGGCTGCCTTTTCATGACCCCACTTAAGGTATTCTTGGTAAACATGTTGGAATGGTTTGCCATTTCCTTTTGCAGCTCATTTTACAGATGAGGAAATTGAGGCAAATAGGGTGAAATGGCTTTCGTCTGGCCTGGAAGTATGCCACGTAGTTGCCCTCAATAATTATTAACATATACAATTTGTTTAATACATACCTCTTCCAAAATAGGTATATTGCAATTAAGCTCCTCATTAGCTCTCACCTAGACTATTATAACCAACTCATGTCTACTTGATCTCCCTTCAATCTATTCTTCAGAAGTTGCCAAAGTTACCTTCTTTATATTCAAATCTAAACAGGTATTCCCTTCTCCAAAACCTTTACCTACAGGATAAAATCCACTTCTTTAGCACTAGCTCCAATCTACTTCTCCAGACTTATCTTAGAGTGCATCTTTTTCAACACACCACACTCCAGACAGTTTACACTTCTTCCTCTGTGATTTAGCACAGATCTACACCCAGGACTTGAACACACTTCTCATCTCCATATATTGATATAAGAAGCAACATAATGTAGCTGAAAATGAAATAGATCTGGGATTAGAAAACTGGGTTCATATCACTGATCTTTTGGCTACTCTCTATGTGATTTGGATAGGTCACTTCTTCTCTTTGCACCCCAGTTTCCCCATGTGTAAAATAAGGAGGATGGACTAATATCCTAAAAAGTCCCTTTCAGTTTAAAATTCTATGATCCTGCTTGCAAGTGCATTCTCTGCCTTGAAGTTTTCCTGATTGCCTCAACTAGGAAAATATTCCTCCCTTTTTTTAAAACAACTCTTCTCTCTCTCTGTTTGACTCCTCCTTCACACTTAAATCATTTTCTTCCTGATCTCCTCCACTAAAGTTTCCTTCCAATGCCTTATTGTGATCCTTAGGTTTTTCAACTCAGTACAAGCTCTATCAAGTCTAGCCAAGATGAAGAGTCTACAAGTGTGAGCAAAGTGACCCAGATTATTGTTCAAGGACAAGCCTAGCTAAAGGCAAAGAGGTTTCTCACTAAGTTGTCTGCAAGGGTGCTGAATTTTTGGCCCACAGACACATTCAAAGACCACCTATTAAGATTTAGAAAAGTCAGTGATTTACATCAATGGGGAAAGCATCTATACTAATGTGATCATGTTGGTTTTCACTATTATATCCATTGTTTTGTATTTATTTAGCAGAAACTTAACAAATTGGTGAACTGAAATGAGAAACTAGGGCATGTCTAGAGATGAACAAAGAAAATTAAAGATATGAAAAGCTCTTTCAACAAGGAAAGGCTAAAAGGAGCTGGAAACATTATTCCAAGAAGCAAAGGCAAGTTAGTATTTTATTGTTGCCCAAGAGCTAAAAATAACAATCATTTCTCCAATATTTCAAGGTTTGCAAGTGAGATAAACATTTTTCAATAGTCAGAACACAGACCTTTTGCTGCTAGTAAACACACAATCATAAAGGAGACAATGTAGCCCAGATGCTCTATATCTAACTTCACTTTCATGCCAGTCAAGGTGAATTTGGGTGTGAGATAGGCTTTAGTTCTATAACCAAACAGCTTCTAAGGGGTTTTCTTGGGCAGTTTCCAAAATAGGTTTGGGGAACACAGGCTCATAATCAAGGATATAATATATCCTTGTTATAAGGAAATTCCTTATTCTAAGTCAGAAAGTTGTCTGAGACACAACTTCAAATTAGCACCAGACAAAAAGTGAAAAGCCTGGATACCCTTTACCTTAGACCCTGGGGTGTTCTGCAGACTTTTTTATTGACTGCTTTAGCTATGTCATTAGATCGGAGCAGAGAAGCCCAGCAGATGGTAGCAGAGAGCAGCTTGGTGACCACAAAACTAGTGGAGATGCCCAAGGAACAAAAGAAAGAATGGAGATTCAATATCCAGGAAAGAGCTACAAATATTAAAGCTATCTCACCTGGTGATATCTGCGAGCTTGGAGCATCACTGGTATGGATGACTTGAGCCATGTATGCTCTCTAAGCCTATACTTTCCATGAAAGTTTCTGGATCACACGTGTTCTTGTATGAATATTTTTCCCTGTTGGCCATGAGATAATCTGGGGAAGAATATACCCCATCCTTCCACCCATCCCCCACACATGGGTATGACAGAATATTTTCTTTCTATTTTTTTCCTAAGTATCTTTTGTTTTGAATGTGTCCTAGGCTGGTTGGTAAAAGTAAACATCTCACTCAATCACCAACTGGGGTCTGTGGTATTGGGCTCCAAAGCCCTGACCTCAAAATCATAGACCTAGAATTGGCAGGGTCTTCAGAAGTATCTAGTGCAGCCTCTGTATTTTATAACTGAGGCCCTGGAAGGCCAAGAGACTTGTCCAAGGTCACACAGGTAGTAAGCATATGAAGTGGGATTTGAATTTGGGCCCTGTGACTCCACAGTCAGCATTCTCCCATACCACACCACACTCCCAATGCTCCCTACCACAGCGCCTAGCTTCTCTGACACCACTAATTTTTCAAGAGCTGGTGCAATGGGGTGCACAGTCAGGGAAACCACTAGATTCCGGTGCTGGGTGGAACTGGTTAAAAAAAAAAAGGAAACTGAAAGAGTTGTTCTACAAGGCGCCTTGAGCAAAAGCATTGGAAGTTAGGATTTCAGTGTGACTGTTTTTTGCCAAGTCAGTTAACAATAAAACAGCTCTTGCCAGAAACACAGTCACAGGCCAATTATGTCAGGAATGTGGGAGCCTGTGCCTGAACAGCCTTCTTGCAAATGGCTAATCTCAAAGGCTAAATTCTCAAGAAGTCGATTCAATTCAATCAACATTTCTTAAGCACATTCTATGAGCAGGATCCTAGGCTCAGGTCTGGGAATACTAAGATGAAAAAACAACAACAATGTAGTTTCTGCCATTATGGAACTTACAATGTGGGGAAAAGGGGAGAAAAGGAAAGAGTTAAGAGTTTCCTGTAGTAGAAAGAACACAGAATTTGGAATCAAAGGATTTTAGCTAAAACCCTCTGTCACTAACTAGTCTTTGACCTTGACTAAGTCCACTTTATTTTTACAGATCCTTCCATATCTGTAAAATGAAGGCACTGAAACTTTCCCTGTAGAGTAACACTGAATATACCATCAGATACAGTCAGTGTTTTTACAGGCTACTTTTGCATAATTTTTCTTTGTTCAAAGGGAAGGTTCACTGGGCAGGGGTTGGAGATGGAGTGGTATATCCAGAGAAATAACTATGATATAAAAACAAAGGCATCAATAAAACTGCATTATAAAAAAGGCAAACAGAAGGAAATAATTCCCCTATAAGTCTCCTCTTATTATGTTAAGCCTTTAAAAAATAAGATTTAATAAAAAAAATGAGGGCACTAAACTAGATGATCTAAATTTAAGGTCCATTCAAATTTTAAATCCTATGATTTCATTCAGTCCATGCTTATTAGATACATATGCACAAGTAAACATGATACAAGGTGTTTTGTGACAAAAGCAAAGAAGAACTCCAAACCAGTTGCTCTAGGAATATCTGAGAAAGGCTAGATGAAAAACAATAGATTAGAGGCCTGTGTTCAAATCTTCTGCCTTCTGTATGACTTTAGCCTAAGTCTCTAAATTATGGGGTGGGGCTGAATAACTTCTAAGGTCCCCTCCAGCTCTAAAAGATCTTATAGAAAATGTTCCAGTGTGTCTAGGATACAGTTTGTGAAGTGGCATAGTCTTAGATGAAACTGGAAAGGTAGGTTGTGGATAGTGAAGAGTCTTGACTATCAAGCTAAGGAATCTCTTTTTTTTTGTGTTTAGTTCCTTAAAGTATACTCAAGTCTCAAGGAGGATCCAAATATAAGATATTCTAAGCATTTCCAAATACTCTTAGAAGCCCTTTCAATCACTCTTCTCTTTCCCCACCTTCTTCAACACCACCACCACCTTTTCCTCCAAAAATAAAAAATACATTTCTTAGAAGGTGATAGGGAATGAAGTGGAGGTGTGAAGGGAGAAGAAACACATCAAAAAAAATTCTCTTGGTCAAGTATAATTTATCTATTAGGCTTTTGCTTAGCTGTCAAAGAAATATGATAGTGATATCTAATTTACAATAGGTTAGATCAGTTAACTCATTAAAACTGGTCAAACATTTTGATTACTGCTTTTTTTGCTAGAGGAGTTTCACTCAACAGACAAAGTCATAGAATGTTCTAGTTGGGATGGACCTTAGAACAAAGAAAGTCCAAACACACACTATACAATATTAATATTAGAAGGAAATTTGGAATACAATGTTAGAACTAGAGAAGTGAGGGCCCTAGAATACAAAAAGTAAGAACATGGAATATTGGAATTATATTTATCCTTCTTTATTCTGAAGATGTCAGTCCTTTCCTTTTTAATAGTGTGGTAACACTAGCACATTTGTAAACTATCAAGAACAACAGAAGTGGAAGTTGGTCTCATTACTATGATGCTAGATACACTAGAGAATCATGGTGCAGTGGAAAGAACACTGAATCTGGAGTCAGAGGATCTAAGTCTGAATCCTACTCTACTACTTATTTATATCTATATGGCTCTGGGTAAATCACTTAAACTCTCTGAACCTCAGTTTCCCTTCTATAAAATGAAAGATTTAGATTTCTAAAGCAAAAATTATTCTCATTATCATTCTGTCCTTAAAGGCTATGTATGATGTGGGTTCAGAAGTAGAGTCCTTCTTCCTCCTCTCACTCAGTCTCTGGGGATGCCAGTGTGACATCTTAATCACTTGACAGGAAACAGCAAGATCTCAGACCTAATACGAAGGCAGCCTGGTCAAACCAGACAGTAAACTTGGAACTGATTACATCAGATTTCCCCCAACTATTCTGCTGTGAGCTGTCAGTTCCACAGAAAGTCATAGCAGAGAAAGGACTGGTCTGACAAATGTTTCATTGACATCAGATGTATAGGTTTTGGAGTCCAAGGATATGTAGACCATAAGTAGCAGAAATGGGATTCAAACCCAGATCCAAACCCTGGGGTGCTCTTTTCACAATCTAAAGAATGAATTTTTGCCTACAATCTGGCCCAGGAAATAATTACTAAATCCATGCCTAAAACAAAAACAATACAGCCCAACATATGTTCACATGACCACTTAAAACCATCCAGGTAGATTTTTAGTTGGTCAGCATTTAAGCACCCACCATATGCCAAGCACTGTATTATATACTAGGTATTAGAGAAAAAACACAACAGATCCTGTTATCATAGACTTCAATAAAGAGACAACAGGGTCTAGTGAAAGGGAATAACAGACTTGAAGTCAGGAAACTGAGGCTTAAGTCCCAGCTCCCACACTTACTAGCTGTGTGACCTTAAATAAGTCTCTTTCTTTATTCAGGTCTTTTTATCTACAGAAGGAAGACAATGGACTGGATGAGCTCTAAGATTCCTTGTAGTTCTAACAGTATATTAGAACAATAGTCTGAATGTGAGCAAATCACTTTATCTTCCTTGGGCCTTGTCTTTTCTATAATATTTAAGTAATATCATCAATCTTCCTCTAAATTATAGGATTCTTAAGAGTTATTTACAAAAAATCAAGTGCTCTAGGATCAGGGAGTGTAGAACAAGACTTGAGACTATATAAGTGTTTGGTGCCCTCTAATATTCTATGTTCTATGATTATGTGTCTTGGAATCACTCTCACTTATTAAAAAAAAAAAACACAATCCGGATCCCTTTTTGAAACCTCCTTCTCCTCATAATAAAATATTGGCACAGAAAAAAAAAAGACATTTCCCTTCCCCCTGATCCCCAACAATGGTTTTACCATTAAAGGTGACAACAGGAAATATGAGAAATTATATCAGAAGGAGTTCTCCCTGTTTCCTTGCAAAAGCCCATAACCAGTTCCATCCTCTCTGGAAAGGAGCCAAATCATTAATGTCCTATGAGACTGTAACAAAGGCAGGTCATGGTTGCATAGATCCAAGGAGGAAGAATAGGTTCCTTTTAAGCAGTGGTATAGAAAGAGGGCTAGCAAAGAGAAGAACTAAGGTTTCAATGGAGGAAAGAGGAAAGCAAAACAGGTGTTTTGAGTAAGGGGATAAGAAACAACATTTAGGCTTTGTGCATTAGCGTTAACACCAAAATCTGGCTGGCTCAAATTGTTTAAAAGTAAGCCAAAAGGGAGTGGTAAGATATATAGTAGGAGGAGCACTGGACTAGGAGTTGGAAAACTTGGATGCTAGTCCTAGCTCTAACACTGCGTAACCTCCAGGTAGTCCTATCATCTCTTTGATCCTCCATCTTCTCTATAAAATAAGGGGGTGAAATTGCAAAGACAAATACTCTTAAAAGATGAAGAACTCTTATTAATGAAATTGTTAACATAAATTGTTCCAGAGGACCAATAATAAACTGTGCTATTCACCTCCTGGCAGAGAGAAGCAGATATAATTTTTGACAATGCCAGTGTGAGACATTCTATTGCTTAACAATGTGCATTTGTTACAAGGTTCACTCCCACCCCATTAATGAAAGAGGTTAGAAGGAATGAAAACTATTACTAATTAACAAAATAAAATTAAGATAGGGATTTAATTCACTAGATGATCTTTGAGGTTCTTTCCAAGTTCTAACATTCAGTCATCCCCTGAACACTTCATAGGTATGGACAGATCATAATTGGATTGGTTGAGATCACTCAGGAACTGCTAGTCTTTCCACCTAGCACCTCATCCCCCTAAATTCCTCCATGGGGAAAACACACTAGTATTATCAGAAATAACGGAACTGGTGAGACATCAACATGAAGTTATCTCAAGTACATTAGTAATCCAGGACAGAAAGAAGAGAACAAAGACAGGGCAGAAACACTAAAACTACTAGAAGCCAGTCTGCCTTTGGAAACCCTATATTCCTCTGATAGACGTTCCCTACATAGACCTAAATATAAAAACTCGTATACAAAGCAACCCTGGGAAAAACATGACTTGAAAAAAGAAACAGGGAAAGAAGAAAAGAGGGAAACAACAAGAGAGTAGGGGGCTGAAAAGAAAGACAGGGAAGAAGAGGAGAGAAGATAGGAAACAGAAAAAAGGAAAGAGAATGAAGGAGGGAAGAGAAGTAGATAGAAAAATAGTTCCCTGAAGCTTGAAGCTATAGGTTATATTCCCTTTTTTGGAATATATACCCCTCTTTGGAACCAGTGGTCAGATTCCTTGAAATATAAAGTATATCACAAAGTCATAGGATGGAAAAAGTAAATTATACAACTACGCAAGACTGGGCCCAGAGTCAAAGACACAATCTCTGTGGGATCTGGAGCCAAATGCAATCATTTCCCTTCTGGAGGCAGGGCTAATGCCTGCCTGCCCTCTTATCCTAGAGTGCAGTATAGCTTTACCATCCACCTACCAATGAAAAGATAAGAACCCACCAAAAAAAGTAAAATGGTTCTGGAGAAATCCAGGGGATTAGTCAGGGTGAACTTAGACTCTGAGGGAAAAGTGAAAGTCAAAAAAGTGTCAGAACCAGAAGGGTCCTCTGACAGCATCTGGTACAACCTAACCCCAAAAAGGGTCCTGTCCTACAAAATCCTTGGTCATCTCATTGCCTAGCAATTCAGTACCCTCCTTGACAGCCTCTTCCATATTCATGTAGCTGAAGAGTCAGTAGACTTGAATTCAAGCCCTGTCACCCACTCACAGTGGGATGTTGGATAAATCCTAAATAGGCAAACTCATCTGTAAAAAGAAGTTGATGATTATGATGATGATCAAGATAAAGCTTTAAGATTTGAAAAACACTTTACAAATACTATTATTTGATCCTCACAACAACCCTGGGAGGGTGGTACTATTCTTATCCCCATTTTACAGGTTAGAGAACAGAGGTGGACAAAGATTTAAAATTTTACCAATGGTCACATAGTAAATATCTGAAGCCAGATTTGGATTTAGGTCTTCCTGACTCTAGATCCAGCATTCTATCCATTGGACCACCTAGCTGGTTGGACCGGATTATGGCTATTATTCCTTCAAACATGAATAATCTGTGATATTTTTTCCACAAAGCACTGCAGTTTACAAAGTGCCACAGAGACATTATTTTATCCCATATTTATGACAGCCTTTTCAGGTAGATAATAATAATACTACCTCATATTTCTATAGTGCTTCAAGGTTTACAAATCACATTCCTCTAAACAACCTTGTCAGATAGACAATGTAGGCAAATCTCATTTTACACATGAGAAAACTGAGACTACAGAGCAAAAATGACTTGCCCTAAAGTCACACAGTTAATAAAAATCAGAGCGAGGACTCAAATTCAAACCCTTCTAATTCCAAATCTAGGGCTCCTCCTACTATACCAATATACTTCCCTTTTAATATTTATAGTAAAATGTATCTATAGTACTACACATGGAACTACGTCACCATTCCATCTATCTTTCTCCAATCCCTTGCTCAATAAGAGTTCCAAGTCAGAGTTGGCATCATCTCCCTACAGTCTAGTTCAGTGATGGTGAACCTATGGCACAGGTGCCAAAGATGGTACACAGAACATTCCCTTTGGGCACATCCCCCTCCTCCCACTAAGAGTTCGTTACCAGAAAGGCAGAGGGACTTGGGTGGAACTGTTTCTCTCCCCTTCTCCACCATGCCTTTTTTTACATCCCCCACCCTCTGCCCAGAAGTCCAATGAAAGCCCATAGGGGGTAAGGTGAGTAGCTCACAAATGGCAGAGCTGAAGGGGAGCAGAGTGCCTGACCACACCCCTCCTCCCCTCTACAATGGCTGAGGACATTCCTCACTTCTCCCACCCCTCCATCTAGTAGCCCAATGGGAGTGCTTTTTCCCTTCCCTGTGTGGGCTAAGAGAGGACAGGGCACACCCTGCACTAGATGTGGGGAAGGGGTACAGCACATGGTATGCGGGTGGGGGTGGGCACAGCACTTCATCTGGGGGGAGGGGTTGGGCGGGGATGGAGCCCAGCACTCCATTTCTAAAAGTTTCACCATCACTGGTCTAGTCTTACCTAGAAGATATTGAAGCTCAGACTCTGAGCTGGTCACAAAATGGCATCTAGAGAGATTTTAGAGGGCATGGAAAAGAAGCAGAAATGAACCCCAAAGAATATAAAACTTTCTTGCCTGGAGATTTTATCTCCTCACCAAGCTATACCTCAGGAGCTAAGTTGTAAACCTAAAAACCAAGATATTCTTCCTTTCCTCTCCCACCAAACCCTCCAGAAACAACCTTAGCAAGACAGCTTCCAGTAAACTACAATCCACTACCTCAAAGACAAAGGATAGATAAGGACTTGGGTAAGGACTGGAATGTCATGGCACCAGCCCATAAACATTACAAAATCTTCACAAAGTTAGCTATGCTGAGCCAAATGAAAAATTAGAAAATTTAAAGCCTAAAACATAAGAGCAGGAAAGGTATTTCAATAGTATCCTGTTAAGAGTTAGAAGGGAACACACAATTTTAGGGCAGATAACAAAGGATGTTGAATATAGATTATTGAATCTAATATCTAAAAAGGAACATTATCTTCTCAGGAAGGTAGAACACAGAATGTGATATCAAGAAAGATACAAAAAAAACACATTCTTAGAATATAGAATGTTAAGTCTGAAAGAAATTTTAGAGAGGTCATATAGTCAGACCCTCTCTTTTCTAATAGTTTGGGAAAGTAAAGCTGAGAGAGGCCAGTGATATACCCCAGGTCACAAAGTTGAATGAAGGGCAGAGTCAGGACTAGAAACCAGATTGACCAACTCCCAAGCCAAGACTCTGCTACACCCTACATATTATTAAAGATTATTACACCCTGAAAAATAAAACTATTCAGGGGACACCTGGGTGGCTCAGTGGATTGAGAGCCAGGCCCAGGGATGGGAGGTCCTGAGTTCAAATCTGACCTCAGACACTATTGATTCTAAGACATAAGATAAGGGCTTAAAAAAAAAACTGCTCAATTATTCTAAATCACTGGAGTAACTGAAATGGCAGCAGTAACAACTATTCATTCAGCCTAGGATATGGGGGTGGGGTTGAAAAGAATCATAGACTCATTCCTAAAGTTTTTTAATGTTACTAAATACCCAAATTTCATCTAACTTAGAAGACACTGAAATTTCTACATTCTCTTTGAAAACAAAATTATTTCTTGCATTTGACTCTCTTATCACTTCCTAATTTCCCTATCCCTCTGGCAGTAAGTGCTCTCGCTCTCTCACTCTCGCTCTCTCTCCTAAAAACTTATTTTATTTTACCTTTTCTCTTGACATAGATTCATATTATATGTTCATTTGAAAATATATTATAACATATTCAAATAGCTATATAATATGATTTTTCCAATAAAGAAACACTGTTTAAAAAAATCAAGCCTTTACTTATATATGTAGAGGATGTAAGCTTCATGAAGGTCTAGATTCTTTTGTTCTTTGTATCTGCCAGCCAAGCATTATGCTTACTCAATATTTGTTAAATTGAATTTCAATTCATGGATCACAAATCAATTAAAATCATGAATCACCAGTGTTAGATAAGGGAAATGATTATGGTTAGAGGAAGCCTCAGAGGCTACTTGGTCCAACCACCCCATTTTACTGATGGGGAACCCAAAGTCCTGAAGGGGGAAGTGTCACACAGCTAACAAATGATAGAGGCTGTACTAGAGCTCAGGGCTTCTGACCAGGATCTTCATTCTATTTGGAGAATTCAAATATCTATGGCATTAACATCTTTTCAGTGGCCTAGGTTTGTAAAATCAGTTATCTTCAAAGAGAATTAGCCACCAAGTCTTGTGGATTCTTTCTCTACAACATCTCTAAACAAAGAGCCATCACTTCAGGTCTCCATCACCTCTTGTCTTAATTATTACCAAAGCCGGGGGCAGCTGGGTAGCACAGTGTTGAGAGTCAGGCCTAGAGACAGGAGGTCTTAGGTTCAAATTTGACCTCAGACACTTCCCAGCTCTGTGACCCTAGGCAAGTCACTTGACCCCCATTGCTTAGCCATTACCACTCTTCTGCCTTAGAGTCACTCCAAGACAGAAGGTAAGGGTTTAAAAAAAAATTATTACAAAAGCCTCCTAATTGGTCTTTCTACTCTCCTACCCACCCATTACCCAGAGGACAAATTTACATTCCTAAAATCCAGACATGACTATGTCATATCCTTGCTCACTATTCAATGGTTGGATTCCTGGTGTTGTAAAATAAAATACAAAATCCTCAATCTGGCCTCCACAGTATGGCTACCAGCCATTATTTTATATTGCTCCTTTCCATGTGCTCTTTGTTCAGTCAAACTGGTTCATACATGATCTTACCTTCCTAGCACTGCACAGGTAATCCCCTACACCTGTGACATACCTCTATCTCCTAAAATTCCTAACTTCCTTCAAAGCACAAACCAAGTGCTCCTCTACCACAAGGATCATCTCCACAGCTGTTTAAATGCTTTGCCCCTCCTGAAATGACTTTATATTGCTCTATATTTACTTACCTGTATCTATATCATATCCCTCCATTTCCTATTGAATTGAAGTTCCTCGAAAGCAAGGACTGTTCTGTTTTGTCTTTGTATACCTGGAACAGTGCGCTGCATACAGCAATAGAGTACTGGACTGGGCATGAGGAGACCTCACTCTAGGTCTGACTTTATATCTACCCCCTACCGCAAATGAGCAGGAACAAGTCACTAACATTCCTAGGGGCTAGATTTCCTGACCTCTATAAATAGGGTACTTTCTATCTATTCCGCTTTGCCCAGTATGGATCAGTAATCTAACATTCCATGTCCTAAGGTTCCTTCTTAGAGGTGCTAGGTGGCACAGTAGACAGAGAACTGAGCTCAGAATCAGGAAGACTCATCTTCATGAGTTTAAATTCAGCCTCAGACACATGCTATGTGACCCCATGCAAATCAATAACTCTGCCTCAGTTCCTCACCTGTAAAAGGAAATGACAACTCCTGTATCTTTATCAAGAAAACTCCAAACAGGATCATGAAGAGTTGGACATGACTGAAAAAAACAACACCCCCCCTCCCACTTAAAAAAAAGTCCCTTCTAGTTCTAACATTTTATGCTATTTTTTTCTAAAATAATATTAAGATAACATCTCTGGGCTCAAATTCAAATCTGATTTCGAAAGTTTGGTTCTGATACTTAATGACTTTATGATATTGGGCAAGTAACTTTTCTGAACCAAGATTTCCTCATCTGTAAAATGCATAAACAACTATTTGCATTAATCTGCCTAACAGGGATATTGTAAAGAAATTTCTTTGTCAATTTAAAGGATTATAGAAATGTTCATTGTTATTATTAAGTCATTGCTCTAAAGCCTCTTTTAGCTCTAACATTCTATGTTCTAAGGCTCTTTCAAGATCTACCATTCCACATTATTTACACTGTTCTAAACAACATAGTTACCTCTGCACTTAGCCCAGACTACTGTATCGATTCCCAGAAACGCAGTCTGAAAACGGAAATGAGGAACACAATAACCCTTCTCCACCCAGCAGAGGGCAAACCAGGGGTTTAAAGGTTATGGCTCAGACACAAGTCTCAAGAAGTAGCCCTGGGGTTCCCCCCCCCCCCCCCCCCCCCCCGTACTCCAGAGAAGGCCAATCAGGCTTCCACACGACAGCCTCCCGGAAACAGTGAAATGATGCCAAAACATTTTACCAAGTAACCACAAGATCAGTGATGTTGCTTTCTTAGTCTCTGCTGCCTGGTTTCTTTTCCTCCGCGCCACCCCCCCAATGGCTCTGCCACAATAAAATAAATCTGACAAGATGCTTGGGGAGATAACCTATATATTTAAATGACTATCTCTGCCTCATGATTACATTACCTCCCTGGTTCAGTATACCCAGGGCAAGAAAGGCAAGCTGGTCCTAGGAGAGTATTATTTGTGAGTGACTTTTATTGTCCATTATCTTACAGCATTTACACCACTGCCAGGATGCCTGGTAGGAATATTTCACAGCAGAAATATCTCTGTCGTTAGTATTCACATCGCAATTTAGTCGGATCAACCTTTCAATCCCATCCATCATGCTGAAGGGCTTTGGCAAAGAAAGCCTCTTTGTGGAAGTAAATTATTGCTGGATGCTGAGGGTCCCAGAGCCCCCTTCTAGAGTGTCCATGGCTGAGCATCTCACTAGTTAAAGAACAGTACTTACAATATGGCCTAGCCTTGGAATCATAGGATGCTAGTGCTGGAAAGGGACTTTAGAAAATACAATGTTAGAACTGAAAGAAACCCTTGAACATAGACTATTAAAATTGGAACCCATCTCAGAACAAGGAATGTTAGAACACAAAATGTAATTAGAAGAGACCTTAGAAATCAGCTAGTCTAAGAACTTTAGTATGGCTAAAAGATCTGGGGCTTGCCTAAATGATCAAACACCTTTGGTAAAAGACTACTGAATTCAACAAAACTTTTAAAGTGACAATATTATGTAGTGTTAAGACCAAATGGGTTCCAGTTAAGGTTCTGTTCTCATATGAGAAATGAGTTTGGCTAAATTCTTATTTAAATGTTCCTGCCATTTTCTACATTCTTTTTAAAAATCCCTTTTAGTTATAACATTCTATATTCTAAAGATTCATTCCAGATATAACATTTTGTGCTCTACATTCTAAAATACTTTAAAAAATGTATTCGTAAGCTTGCCTCAGTTACTCCAACTTGTAGTTATGTTTTTTCCATCAGTGCTGTCTCTTCTCAGAAATGGTGTATAATAATGTCAAAAACAATTTAGCCAATCAATCTTGACTTTGCAACTTTTAGTAAAAATTGACATTTATATAATTCTTTGTGGTTTAAAAATGTTTTGCATATATTCACATATATTGTCTCATTTATATTTAAAGAAATGAAATTAGGCCCATAAAATGTCCTTTTTTGGTTATTTATTCCAGGTCTGTCTCAGTATTTTATGTCCATTCATTCCCATTCTTTTTTTTTAATGTGAACACAGGTAATATGTATGCTGTTTGATCAGTTCTGGATTTATTTTGATTTGTTTGGCATTTTGGGCTTTTGCATTATTTCATAAGAATCCCTCTATATTCCCTATTTTCTTTTTACTTGTCCATATTTCATATTTTAAAATCTATGTTTTAAGGTATCTTCCATTTCTAACATTCTATATTCTAAAATTTACTGGCCAGAAAACCTTAGGAAAGACAGGAACTTCCTCTGTGAAGAGATAAGTATGACATGGCTTTTAAGGTCCTTTTTAAGTAATTAAATTAGTTTGAATGGAGACACCAACAAGATCATTTTATATATATTAACTTTTCTGATGTTCCTACAAAAAAAAAGAAAAGAGCATCTTATTCAGGTTTCTCAAGTAGCAGACAAACAAGTCTAGGAAAAAGGACACAAACATGGCCTTGACCTATTGCTCCAATTTCTGGAACAGCAATCAGACTTCTACCCTGCAACTGGAATCATGACACTGGGATTCTCTCCATTGCATTAAATCATCAGGCACTCACCTTCCAAATAAAGACCACAGATGTCTCCAGAAATGCTTCTAGAGACGTAATTGGTGATTCCCCAGCACATCTGCCAGGGCCCATATGGAGCCATTATGAAATGATGTGATTCCAGTAGCACAAAGTAGTATGAAAAGGTATGAGGAAGAAGAAAACTTCAAGAATGAGGGAGCAGAATATATGCTGCTACTGAGCATAAGCACAACATAGAAGAATTGTGGCTTAAAGTAATTCAAAGGGAAAAAAAACCCCACAACCTGAGGTTTTTAATGGATCACAAGTTAAGTATGAGTCAACAGTATGACAAAGCAGCCCAAAATGCCAATGTAATCTTAGATTGCAATAACAGAGGTAGCAGGGAATGGAATCAGCAGAGTACGTAGAGTTAGAGCATGAGTTTGAATCCCAGCTCTGCCATATAACAATATATTCAAAGAAACATTTTTGGTGGTAACAAAAAGTTTGAGATAAAAAAGATCCCATTAGTTGGCTGAATAAATTGTGGCATAATAGACTTGAACAGCACTGAGCCATGGGAAAAGGCATAAACTGGGGATGGTTGGACTACTAGATGGACTACTAGATACTAGATAAGAGCTCTCTCAGCTCTTAATGGATAAGGTTTACTATCCATGATAAAGGTGATAGTCTCACTGGCCTCTTCCCTAGTTAAGACCCATAGAATATCATATTCAGTTCTAAATACCATATCTTAGAAATGATGTTGGGAAGCTGGGACATGTCTAGAGGAAGATAATCAGAACAGCCAAGACTCAGCACCACATTCCATCAGAATTTGTTGAGAAAAAAAGAGATATTTAACCTAGAAAATACTGAATTGTTATTGGACTTCTGAATAGCATAGAATATTAGACTAGAGAACATAGAATGTAATAACTAGAAGAGTCCTTTAAACATAAAATGGTAATAGTAGCTGAAAGTAATTTTAGGTCATAGAATGTTAGAACATAAAATATAAATCTAATTTCTAGTTCACACGATTTGATCCTCTCTTTCAGGAAAAAAAGGGAAGACAAAGAGCAATAAGGCAAAAAATTTTTAAAAAGCAACAGATTACAACATTGGATTCAACAACCCTAGGGAAGTTTCAGAAACATGTGTGTCCAGGTATTTAGCTGTTCCTAAATCAGACATTTATTAGGTTCCATTACATAAAACAGAATTGACAAAATCTGAAGAGACTGAGGAAAAGAATGAGTTTTGTAGGAGGCAAGACCTGAAAATACCTGAGGTGGTCTCTTCTTTGGACATATTAATATTGAAAGGGAGAAGACCATGTCCAATCAAGACAGCTTCATTGGCAATGCTGGTCTTCTTACCTGCCCTAATGTTACCTTAAAAAAAAAAAAGGACATACTTGGAGCAAATGGACAAATAACTAATTTTCTTTAGATGGCATAGTGCTGTGGAAAGCATTATCATTTTTAGAAAATGAACCTGAGGATTCGTAGAATGAAAAAGACTTGATTTCACATCCTACCTTTACCCCTGATAACTCTGTTCTCCCTCTGAATCCCTTTCATCTTTCAAATTTCACATATCCTATAAGACTTTGGGCAAGTAATTTCGCTAATGTGAGCTTTGGTTTAGTCATCTATAAAATAGGGACAATACTCTTTGCCTTCCCCATCTCAGGTTTGGGGTGAAGATCAAATGAAATAATGAATGTAAAGCACCTTCTTTGGAACTGTGAGGTAATCATTTCACCTTGAAGGCATGGTGAGGCATACATGGCATTGGTGAGGGTACTGTTGTCTTTACCAATGCAATTTTCAATACCCCCTGAACCCTAGCACAATCCTCAGGAGTTCACGTGGCTGAAAAATTCATCTGTGGCAAACCTTCAAGCACTAAGCATTTTTGCACTTAGTGGAATAGGCCACATTCAAATCTCATCTAGTCTGATAGAACCTTTCTAGAAACTCTCATTTCTAGATCTTTGAGTCCATTTAAGTCTCCTTAGAGGTAAGAAGTACAAGAATTATTATCCCTCAAATGTTTTACAGGATTAAACATGTAAAATCTATATCAGACTGCATACCTTCTCAGGGAGGAGGTAGAGAAGAAAGAGAGAGAATGTGGTACTCATTTTTTTTTTTAATTTTTAAATTGTAATTGGAGGGAAAATATTATTTAAAAAATAAAAGAATTATTATCCCCATTTGACAAATGAAGAAACAAATTCTCAATGAGATCAAATGACTCACTCAAGATCACATAGCTATTAAATCACAGATTGGAGAGTCAAAAGTAGTTTTCCTAATTCCAGGTTCAATGGCTCTTCTGCTGCCTCCTCTGCCAACCACATGAAAATCTAGCCCCAACCATGTCACAATCGGGCACTAGGAGAGGATGATAACCATTTATGATTCTCATGATTACAGTTTGCATTTGTGGGAGCATTTGTGGCAATCAATGAAGAACTGAATCACTGATCAAACATTTCAGGTTTTTTTGAGATTCACAATGGCCTCTATGACTATGATCAAAAGAAGGACTAATGGTAACAGTAAAACTATTTACATTTCTAGAGTACTTTATACCATACTTCGTAACCCCATTTTGCAGAGGTCAAGGTTACTGAACTAGAAATTATAAGAGTTAAGACAAACTCAGGTCTACCTGACTCCAACTCTCATATCTTTTCTAATATATCAGGCTTGCCAATCCAAGAGAAAGCTCTCTTCACATAAAGGTTTATGCATTTTGTTCTGGCAAAGCTTTTCCCCAAGATATATCCAGTGGGCCAAAATTCCTCAGGTATTTACTGGATCTCTTTAAAAATGTCCATAGGTTCTTAACAGTCAAATTCCTTATGAAATATGACCCCACTCCTACCTCTTAAGTTTATTTCTCCAAAGTCAAATTCATAAGAGAACTTTAGTACTTACACATTTAGTGCTGGGCTCTCTTTTTGTCTCAGTCCTCTAGGGAGAGCTGAAATCATCTTCTTCCCTCTCCCATCTTGTTCTTTGCTTCCCATCCCTACACCCTAGTTTTCTGAATGTCTCCCATTCCTGTTTCTCCCTCCTCAGCTCCACTTCCCCCAACCCTTCTCTCTCTTACTTCTATCTCTCTCTCTCTCTGGACTCCTTTTTCTTTGTCCCTCCTATCTGTTGCTGTACTATCCATTTCTCTCTTGGTCTATTTCTGTCCTACTTTCTGCCCCCCTTTCTTACCTCTCTCTGCTCCCCCTCTTTGCCCTTTATGTCTAATGCCTCATTTTCTGCTTCTCAGCTTTCTCTGTGGCTGCTCTCCCTCTGAGTCCCTCTCATCTTTCAAATCACACATTTCCAAGTACCTGCTGCCAGTCATACAGTAGGATACGAAGGTGGTTGCCACTCTCAGTATATGAAGCTAAGAGAGGTCTAATGCCCTTCCTGAGAAAAAGGCCAAAAGCTCCAAATGGAGAAGCTAAAAGCTTCTCTCACTCAGAGGATAAAAGCCCCTCAAAGGCCCTGCCCTGAATTAATTCATTCATATACTCCCTCTACAAGCACAAGTGTAATTTCTTTTAAAAAACAAAATACTATAAAAGATCAGTTTCTTATACAATCCTTTTTTTGTTTTTGTATACTGGAATGGTTGTATTCATTGATAACTGCCAAATTCATAATGAAAAAGAAAAGTTAAAAACATAAAGAACACCACTGTAGATAGAACTCAGTCTGACCCTTTAAAGGCATTAAAACAGTTCTGGGGAGATGCCCAGTCCTTGCCCCTTGTCTGCCAGACACCAAAACCCATTAACTGCAAATGTTGGACTAAAAGAGGCTCAGTTCCCCAGAGTCTTCTTTCCACATTGTTATGTCAACAATATATAATCATTAAACAAATAAGTGACCTGGTGAGATTCACTGCTCTATAGCAAAAAGACCTGAGTAAGTCAATACCTTTAAAGTTGTTCCAGGCTCCTCAGAGACAATTGAGCAAGCAAGATGTGCCAATATTTGAATAATATCAATAATAACTTCCTCTTCTATGTGGGATCCTTCCCCACTCCTATACTTCAGTGTAAGGAGCATCTATTTCATCTTTAACCAAAGATGAGTTTCTCAACCCTAAAGATCATTGCTTGGGCATCAATATATATATATATATATATATATATATATATATATATATATATATACATATTATCATAGGATTTTTGGTCTATTTGTACTGTGGGGATATCCCAATCTCTGTCATACTTTCTAGCCCCAGTGCCACTTTTTTCCATAAAGCCTTTCTTGATCCTTTCCACTGACCTCTATTCCATAGTACTCTGTGGCCCTATCCCACAAGAAAGTCAGAATGTTGGAGATGAAAAAGACCTTGGAACACTAAACATAAGCACATAGAGCACATAATGTTAAAGTTAGAAAAGTCTCCAACTCATAGAATGTCCAGGCTAAAAGGAATCTCAGAACACAGTATGTTAGGATCATAGATTCTTTGGAAGAGAGCTCTCAGAGGTCCAGCATCTTCATTTAAAAAATAAGGAACCTAAGCCCCAGAAAGGAAACTAAGTCTAGGAGTCCAGTTCTTCAATTCCCAATTCAGTGGGCTTCCATATTGCTGGTGTATGGCTCATAGCCCTTACTCAACTGTCCCAAGGGCCATGCTTTTATTCACCTCCATTATCTTAAGCAGTACCCAATTTACCAAGAACTTTTTCAATTGAGCCATATACACAATCAGATGATGAAAAGAGTAACAGGTGAACAGATGGCTCCTTCTCATCACTTTTACAAACACTCAGTTCTTCTCAGCACCCTTCTCTGTGAAGAGTTAACGGTATTAGCCATAGTTCAAGAGGAGGTGACTCATGAGGCATGTTGACTAATGTACTCACAGGTGCACCAAGGATAGCTTTCATAGCAAGTATGAGAAGTTGGGATTTTCTGCCTCCTGAGGACATAGTTAGACTCTCCTTCTCCTTCCTTGATGACATTCCTTAACCCCTTCTAAGCCTCCCAGGCACTAGAAAAACCTGTTCTAATTATAAGACTTCTAGTTCTCTAATAATCCTTGCTTGATTTCATCACTGTGGGTACTTTCTCCATTGATGGAGATCTCAACCTCTCCATACTTTAACAGATACATTTACAACTTACTATGATCAAAACAACATAAGCTCATAGACAACCTTTTGGTGATGAGTATTTCCCCACATGGCTAGGCTGGTGTTCAGATGACAAGCACAATCTATTGCTACACCCACGACACAAAGCCTTTCCAGCTTCATGGGACCTAAATAGAGTTTCTACTAAGCTGCGTATTTTTTGATAGCCTGAGTCAACTCTAATTCAATAAAGATTTGTTGGATGTCCAACACAAGCAGGAGGTATAAAAGCAAATTTTTAAAAAATTCTTTACTTAAAGCCTACAATCATATGTAAACATACAAATATATACTTAACTATTTAAAGAAGCATAGAGAATCTCCACACCATGAGGAGGCATTGGAGGGCTGTGGATTTTTCCCATTTTATTTTTCTTGATGTTGTTTGTTTTTATAACATGGCAAATATAGAAATATGTTTTGCATGATTTCACATGTACAAATGATATCATATCACATGCCTTCTCAATGGCTGGGGGGGAGGCTAGAAAGAGGGAGAGAATTTGGAACTCAAAACTTTTTAAAATGAATGCCAAAACAGAATACATTTTTTTTTCAAACGAGAAACCAGGTTTCTTAGTTTAGTAAATAAATAAACAGCTGGCATTTCACTGCTTCCCGTCACAGATGAGGAGACTGAGGTTCAGACAAGGTATTACAAAGCCCTTACATACATCATCTCATATAATCTTCACAACTTTCCTTGGAGGCCAATAGTACTGGAATTTAGCTCCACTCTACAGATGAGGAAATTGAGGCCCAGAATAGCAAAGTAGCTGACCCAAAGGTTCCACAGTAAATTAGCAGTAGAAATGGGCCTGGAATCCAGGCTTTCTAACTCCCTGTCCATGGTTTCCCCCTCCCTGAACTGGGCTGCCTCTTCAAGCTACACTTATATTTCTTGTAAAAATTAAAATCAAGTTCCAAAATTATGTAACTTTAGCCATCATGTGATTGGAGGCCACAGCTTACTTCAAAGCTGCCTCATAAAACCTCCCTGCAAAACTTGCAAAGCAGCCAGATGCTGGGACTGCAAGAAGAACGTTCAAGAACATCTGGATCCTGCACCTCTTAGCCAAACGGAAGCAGATATTTTTCGCTTGTGTAAAAACATTTAATTTTTGCCCTAAGGATAACTAATGGAGCATGGGGAAACTATGAGGCCATTCAAGCACAACATGAGAACTGATATTCTGATGAGCAAGAAAAAAAATTTTTTCAAGTAATCAAATATGACAAATTCTTTTTCATAAGACATATTATACTCTGGGAAAAAGGAGCTATCATATTTTCAGCCTCAAGAGTTTAGAAATAAACTATGATATCAACTGTAGGCTAATACTCCCATTCTTGGAATGCCTTTTAATTCCATATGGGCAAGTAATGGTTCAAAGAATGAACTTTAGTCATTTATATTTACTATGTTGTAGTGAAAACAGAGCTAGACTAGGAAATAGAAAACCCAGGTTCTGTTAAGCAACTCTGGCATTAACTCATTATATGACTTTGACCTTGACCGTGACCAAGTCATTTCACTTCTCTATGCCTCAGTTTTCGCCTCTATAAAATGAAATAACTAGACTATTTGTCTTTTAGGTACCCTTCCAAATCTTACATTCATTCAAATGGTACTAAGCACTTGTGCCCATATCACATGCTAACTACTGAAACAGAAACAAAGTTTAAATGTAGTTCATACTCTCATGGAGCTCAGTATAGTGACAAGAAGACACAAATTCAGAGAACAATATAAAATATACAATACAATATTAGACATAAGAATAAAAGGCTTGTTACCAATAAGGATGGATCAGGGAAACTTTAACTTCTAAGATATGCTCTTATTCTATATTCTTATGCTAAAGTCCTTTTCTATTACCATTCTGTGTTGTAGGTCCTTCCATCTCTCCTATGTTTTAGATTCTAAGGTTCTTTCTGAATCTCAGAGAGTTCATGATTCTATAAAAATGTAACTCAAAGACTCTGCTAGTTACTCTTGAAATTTTCAGACCAAAAATTAAGAACTAAAAATTGGCAAAGTGAAAGTAAGTTGAAATAGGAGCTCTGGGAGATTAATGAGACAGCCTTTAAGTCTTCTGAAAATAAATGTATTCTGTAGCAGACAAAAATGGGAAGCCTCTCTATGTTCACCCTTCCCCATTATCTTTAACCTGTCATCCCAGAACTCAAAACAGTTTCTTTGACTAAAAAAATATACTAAGAAATCTAGAATTAGGAAACATAACACAGGGAGTATTTCTCACCCCCAAGAAAAGCTCCAAGAGCTTTACATATCTTCTAATTTATTCTTGCATCACTCCCACCACATTGCAATGCATCTTGCAGTGTTTTCAGGGAAGTAGGTAGAGTCTTGAAGTGGGAGGCAGGAAATCTAGATTTGAGCCACTTCTCTGGCACTTATCAGCCTAGTAACTCTGGGCAAACTTACTACACCCTTCTAAAGCCTCAGTTTCCTCAGCATTAAAAGCAGGATGATAATAATACTTTGCACTATCTATTTCAAAGGGTTGTTCTGAACAACAAAGCACTCTTTGTTGTAAATCTTAAAGTGTTAACTGAATTGAAATCTAGTATTCCTATTCCTTTACAGGAAAAATTACAATACTATGAACAAAGCAAGGACAGAGATCCCTAGATTGGGGTCATTTTAGTTCTGGCACTGAGGAGACTTGCATTGAGAACTGAAGTCAACAAGTCAAAAAGCATTTATTAAAGGATCTTCTACAGTACTATGTAAGCACTGTACTAGTCCCTGGAGGGGCAAAATAAAAATAGTAGTCCCTGCCCTTAGGGAGCTCCTAGTCTAATGGGGGAGATCAGAGACAAATAACTACATACAAATAAAAGAGAAACTGGATAAATGGGAGCTAAGTCTGATAAAGAAGGCATGAACATTAAGGAGGACCCAGAAAGACTTCTTGGGAAAGGTGAGATTTTAGCTGCGATTTGAAGAAAGCTAGGGAGTCAGAATGTAAGAATTCTCAGCTTGGGGGTCAGGCTCTGAAAAGGCCAAGTGTTGAGAAACAGAAAAAAGCAAAGAAACTAGTGTCAAAGGATCATGGAGTACAAAAGGGGGTGTGAGGTACAAGAAGACTAGAAAGGTAGCAAAAGACCAGGTCATGAAGTGCTTTAAAAACCCAAAAGAGAATTTCATATTTGATCCTGGAGGTAATAGGGAGTCAGTGATGTCTACTGAATAGGATGGTGACCCAGTCTTCCCTGGGCTCTAGGAAGATCATTTTGATATCTGACCAATGGTGGACTGAAGCCAGGAGAGACTTGAAATACGGAGATGAACCATCAACCTGTAACAATAGCATAAGCAAGAGATAGCAAAAGTCCACACCACTTTGGTGGCAGTGTCAGCCTCAGTTTTCTCACCAGTATAATGGGAAGAGTAATATTTGCATTATCTTTTTCACACAGTCTTCTGACTGCCAGACGAGGACTCCCTCCATGATCCCACTCCCATTTGGTGGTGGTGATGGGGGGGAGGGGGCCCTAAGGCACCTAGCATAGAGCCCTGAATATGGTATATGTTCAGTAAATATATGTAAGACATTAATAGTACTGCACTTTACAGTTTACAAACACTATTCCTACAAGCACCAGAGGGATCTGGTGAAAATTATACAGGATTAGAAGTGAGAAGACTCAAGATTGAATCATGAAGCTCTACCACAAGTACAAGTCCCTGGACCTCAGTTTTCCTCTTTGTAAAATGGATTCATTGGAATAGATGGTCTCTACAGTCTTTTCTAGGTCAAGATAATAAGAACCCAGTAAAGTAAATAATGCAAATAGTATTTTCCCCCTTTTACACATGAGAAATTTCAGCTAGCAAGTGATGGGACCTGTCCAAGGTCACAAATGGGTAAGAGGCAGAAATGGGACTTAACCCCAGTTTCTTTAAGACCCTATTTGTATGATTTTAGTCAAGTCAGAAATCTCCCTGGGCCTTAGTTTCACCAACTATAAAATGAGGGGTTTGGATCTGAGGTCCCTTTCAGCTCTAGAGCTACTATGCAAAGTCCAAATACAGTGTTCTTCGCCCTACACTGTGCAGAAAAGGTATCCAAATGCCAATATCTTGGAGGTCAGAGCAGGGTAATCCAAGCTGTCTGCTCAGCCTTCAAATCTGCTATTTTTCTTCTTTGATCTGTGCACCCACACTCCTTAAGGTTTAAGTAATCAATTTGAAAAAAAAAAGTTTTCCCTTCCAGAGACAAAATGGCACAACAGTTTCCCCTACTTCCCTCCCACCACCAATTCCAAAGGGCTAATTTTGTCTTCCAGAAGTTATGGCTGTAATTCCGTTAATAGGACGCAAGATCTATGGTGCGCTCAGCCCAAAGTGTTAGGAAAGCGGCTTTTTCTCCAGGAGAAGGAATATCACAGTTTCCCTCTGGGGGGGAAGAAAAGCATAACTGGAACACAGGCTCCTTGGGGGCCTTATTAGATCCTCAAAGAGCCGTCGCAGTTGCTAAAACCTGCTTTTGCCAGCAGAAGCTTCATTTTACAAATATACAACAGGAAAAGCATAAAAGGGTGAGAAAGCCCCAAAGATTAGGCTTCCCCATTGTAGAGAGCGACAGAAACACAGCTCTGTGCTGCAGCATTTAGCCTTCATGACTCCTGATTTTAATAGATGTGTTTAAGCGTTTTATAACCATTTGTGAATACAGAACGTTTCCTTTTTTATTTTTTTTTAAGTATTGTTTGCCAGTGGCTGGACAAGACAGTGCTTTAAAAAAAGAAAAAAAGCTTTTTCCAGACATGATAAAAAATCTTATCGTTCTCACAGATGGCCATGAGGACTCTTGGGGACTTTTAAAAATAACCTTTTCTGACTCAGTTTCTCCTGCCCCTAATCACAAAGACAAACAAGCACAGATCATCAATTTAAAAAGGGAAAAGTTTCAGAGAGACATCTGAAAGCTACTTTTTTTTCTGTCCTGAAATTCAGATATTAGCAACTTTCTCAGAAAATCCATGGCACAGTTCAAATATGATACAGTAAAAAGAGCACTGGACTTTAAGCTAGTCACTGATTGAGACTATATTGTAGCCTAAAGCAAGTTAATTCACCTTCTCTCAAATATGGATTACTGGACTAGACAGTCTCCACCATCCAGTTCTACCAAATCACGTTCTAAGACTCCTTCCAGTCCTAACATTTTTTGCTCTAAGGTCCCTCCTAGGCCCACCATTCTGTGTTTTATATTCTAGACCTCTAAGTCCTAAGATCCTCACAGCAATAACATTATATGTTTTAACAGTCTTTGTCTTCAATAGGCTAGATAGCACTGAACTTGGAAGTCAAAATACCTGGGTCTGAATCAAAGTGCCAACAATGTTCAACCTCCCTGTCTTACATGATGTTTATAAGGAAAGAGATCTACAAACTGCAAAGCTCTATAGAGATCATGTTTTTTAAATGAATTTTTAAAATTCACGTTCTTATTACAGGGAATACCAAAATGTCCCTTAGTGAATCTTACCAGAAGAAATGCCCCACTGAATTCGGTTAGAAAGAATTCTCTTGATTTCATTAAGAATTGGTTTTCCATCATTGAAGCCAAGCCCTTACAAAACTGACAGGATGTTATAAACTGAATGATTGATGTTTGAAAGAAGAAAGGAGCTTAGTCAAGTTAAAAATTACCCTCTAAACATCATAAAGATGAGTAGACTCATGATACGTAAACACCAAATCTTAGCCTTTGCTTCTACTGTGCCCTGGCATCCTCTGGTCAATCTTATTCTTTCTTCCTTCAAGGCCCAGCTCAGGTCCAATTTCTGCCATAATGTCTTCTCTAAGTGTTCTTTTTAAAGAATTCCCTTTTTCTTCCTCTGAGCAATCCAGAGTTTTTTTTATCTTTCTTATGAACTTCTTGTTGCTGTTCAGTCATTTCAGTTGTGAGTCCCTCTTCATGATTCCATTTGGGATTAACTTGGTAAAAAGATACTAAAGTGGTTTGTCATTTCCTTCTCCATCTCATTTACAGATGAGGAAACTGAGGCAAATAAGATTAAGTGGCTTGTCCAGGATCATGAAGCTATTAAATGTTTGATACCAGATTTGAACTCATGAAGATGAGTCTTCCTGACTCCAAGTCCAGTCCTTTATGCACCATGGCACTACTAACTGCCCCTTATAGATTTAATCAGGCACATCCTAATTGTGTGATCCTAGACAAGTCATTTAAACCTCATTTAGCCCTTACTGTTCTACCTTGGAACCAATACACAGTATTGAGTCTAAGGTGGAAGGTAAGAGTTTAATAAAAAAATTTTAATAGCTACTTATATTTTTATACTGCTATATTGTTCACAAACTACTTCTTCACAAGAAGCTATGAGAGAAGTGATTATTTTAGTCAACAAACATTTTTTAAGTCCTTACTATATTCCAGACACCATACTAAGTATTGAGGATACAAAGTAACACCATATCTTCTAGAAGCTTACATTCTACTGAGGCAACATATAAAAAATTGATGATATATTAATATATAAAAAGTGGATAGAAGGGAATCTCTGAAGGAAAGGCATTAGCCAACTTGGAAGAAACAAAAGAAGCCAAGAGGCAGAGACCAAGAGAGAGAACATTTTGGGAATGGGGAACAACCAAGGTAAATGCATGGAAATGAGAGATGCTCCTCGTGTGTGAGGAACAGCAAGTTTATCTGGAAAGGGCTAGGCAACTGGGGTTAAGTTGCCCAAGGTCATACAGCTAGGAAGTGTCTGAGGCCACATTTGAACCCAGGTCCTCCTGATTCTGGGCCTGACTATCACCACTGTGCTACCCTAGTTGCCTCGCACCTTTATTTATTTATTTTTGTATGTGTATGTATTTATGCATGGAGAGGAGTAAAATGTAAAAAGACTAGAAGGACAATAATAGGTTGTGATGAGTTTTAATAGCCAAATAGTGGATTTCCATGTTTGATCTTGGAGGTAATAGGGAATAGCCACAGGAGTATTCTGAGGTATAGAGATGGCATGGTCAGACTTGTTCTTTAGGAAAATTACTTTGTAGCTGAGACTGGATCAGAGTGAGGCAAGACTTGAGACAGGGAGACCAAACCAATTAGAAGGATATTGTGAAAATGAGGCAAAGAAAATTCACTCAGAATCATGAGGCCAGGGTTCAAACCCTGTTCTCTAGAACATTAGAACATGATGCATTAGAGTAGTAAGAAATCTTACCCAATATAGTCAATATGACTGTCTCATTTTACAGCAGAAGAAAATATTGCTCAGAAATTAAATGAAGAAATGTCAGGGCTGGGTCTCAGGTCTTTTTATCCCTAGCCCAGAACTCTTTGTAGCACTATTAGTAGTAGTCTGATAAATATTTGTTGAATTAACATAGTCCTGAATTCTAACATTAAAAGTCTGTTTTAAAAAAAAAGGTCCATAAGTCTATATAAATGTCTGTAAGCTTATATACTCTAAGCTCTGACCCCCAACGATTCATTATTATAGGGGGCTACTTGGTTTTGTCTACCAAAGAGCATTGGACATGAAATCAAAAGACTTGTATGCAAAACCTGGCTCACACTGTGACCCTGACAAATCATTTACCCTGAGTATCAGTTTTACTATCAAATGTAAAATGGAGCTCACCACCTCACGGAGTGCTGTAAGAAAAGGATTGTGTCAACATTCATGGATTACAAAAATGGGAGTTTTGGGTTTTTTTTTTTTTTTGCTATCCTTATATCAAAATATGATCTCAAGTCCAGGATTCATTTTTACTTGACAAGCAAGCAGTACAAATTGATAGGTAGAGCCAGCCTCCTGAACACAGTTAGTAGGTTCCAAGTCCTTCTTAGAACACCAGTTTTTATCTAAGCTCCAGCTGAGCTAAGGAATTCATTCTCATTCTCTCTCTCTCTCTCTCTCTCTCTCTCTCTCTCTCTCTCTCTCTCTCTCTCTCTAACTCACTCTCTCTCCCTCCCTATTTCCCTCCCTCTTTCTCTCTCCCTCTCCCTCTCTCTCTCTGACACTTGGCTAAGCTTAGTAGCTGGAGAGGGGAAAATCCTCAAGCCTATGCCAGGAACAAGGCAGCTTCTGTTCCCATCCCTGATGTGTCCCCTCCCAGCAGAGATGAGCAAGCAGACGGGTCAGGCAGCCAGACAGAATCATCCCAACTATCCTACATCCGTTTTTCTTGTCATGGATTGAAAGGCTCCATTTCACAAATGAGACATGTGTGACAGGCGTCCTATACCCTGTAACCGTGCCAGCTCTCCCCTAGGGATGCAGATAATAGAAGCTGGGCTTGCCTGGGAATAAGGAGATCCATGTTTCAGCACTAGCCCCCTGAGTAATCTTGGGCAAATCATTTCTCCTCTTTGGGATTCATTTTCTCTGCCCATAAATGAGAGTACTTAACTAGATGATTTCTGAGGTCCCTTCCACTTCTAACACTGTATGTTCTGACATTCTCTGTCCTAAGAACCCTTCTAGCACTAATATTCCTGTTATAAGGTCCCTTCCAGGTCTAACATTCTGTGGTAGATGTGCTCAATATGGAAATCCATGGAACTTCAAGTGGTCTGTGGATTGATTTTAGAATATATATTAAATTGAATGGGGGGTGAATTACATCATTATTTTCAATGATCTCTAACTGAAATTAGCATTTCCTCAAAATATTTAAAACATTATTCTGAGGCTTTCCCATACTGCCAAACTCTTGTACTCTGCCACTTCTCTAGGATCCTCCTAAGCTTAGGGCTGAAGGAATCAGAGAGTGTTGATGTGCTGGAGAAGTCCAAAGTTTCCCTGCCACCTATTCGGCATTCATCCCAAGAGGGTCACTGACCTGATTATCTGATCTTCGACCCTGGTAGTTAAAAAAAAAAGTGGAGCCAAATAGGAATGATTTCTAGTGCAGTCTTTTTCTGCAAAAGAATTGAAGGAATCAAACTGAGCAGCATTCTTTAAGGCAAGAGCTATGAGGAAGAGAAGAGAAGAGAGAAACACTACCACACATCTATAGTTTGCCTACAGCCAGAAACCCCGACTGCTGTCCAGAAGTGATGTCAAAGGAAAACATTCTAAGACTGGCAGGAGAGATGGAAGGAAACTAGCTGGCATCACCCACCTGCCTACCATGGTCCTCATCCCAGCTACTTTCATGATCTACATCAATAGTCAACTGGACACTCACAAATTATTATAGACAATTTTCCATCCAATTTCCCAACCAGATATGATGCACCTTTGGAGTGTCTATCAGCTAACAGGAATTTATGAAGTGCATACTATTTGCTGTACACCATGCTAAGCACTGGGGATAAGAAGACACAAACACAGTTCCTGCTGTCACCACATGTACATTCTAATATGAGAGATACCACATAAATAACCAGTTACATGCAAGTTATATACTAAGAAGATAAAAGGTAGTCTGTATATTCTCAAAAGGAAATTAAAAAGAACAGAATGTATCTGAAGATTAGAATAATAATGATAATGATGCTATAATAGCTTTGGAAGGTTATGGTTTACAAAGAACTTCTTTCACAACAGCTTTGGGAAGTAAGTAGTCAGTCAACAAACACCTATTAGTGTTTACTAGAGATTGTACTAAGTGATAGGAATGCAGAAAAAAGTAAAAAAAAGGTCCCTGTATCCTCAAGAAACTCATAGTAGGGAAACTAAGAGGCAGAGACAAGGCAGCATGATAAGTAACTCTGTTGTCATTCAGTCATTTTTCAGTTATATCCAACTCTTCATGTCCCCATTTGGGATTTTCTTGATGAAAGTACTAGAGTGGTTACTATGTCCTCCTCCAACTCACTTTACAGATGAGGAAACTGAGGCAAACAGGGTGAAGTAACTTGCCCAGGTTCACATAACTAGCCAGTATCAGAAGCCAGATTTGAAATTTAGGAAGATGTACCTTCCTGACTCCATGTCTGGCACTTTATTGACTGTGACACTAAGCTGCCCGATTTCTTACTAAATATCTACTAGTATGAGAACACAGAATGTTAGTTCTTAAGGGACTTTTAGAAACATCTAGTCCAACATCCTCATTTTATAGTTGGAGAATAAAGGTTAAGTCATTTGCCAACATCACAGCATTCGTAGGAAGTACAGCCAGAACTGGGATCTGTTTCCCTAGAGTCTAGTGGTACTCTTTCCACTATCCCACAAGGCTTCTTTTCCACCCGATAAGATCAATGTACCACCAAGCTTAAAAACAATGTGATATAGTGACTGGCAATTTCTCTCTGTGTGCCTAAGACCAGGATATATCCCCCAGAAACTTCAAATGATCTATAACCTGATGTGACAGCCTGAAGCAGAACATTTTAAAATCAAAGAATCTAGTGGAATAGTGAAAAGACAAGATGTCAAACCCACAGCTTTATGGGGCCCCCAATACTGCCTAGCCTCCAAACCAGATTAAAATATAATAGAAAAAACAACAAAATACAATAAAACATAGATAATATTACTTTTTAAAACTAAATCAATATACAGCCCACAGGGATCCTTCTATACTGATTACTTGCTCCCCATTTCTTTTTTTATTTTTGCACCATTGGTGAAGAGGATTTCCTCAATAAACGCTGCTGAGTTCTCTCTGCTGCCACCTTACCCAAATTTGGTTCCTTTGAGCATAAGTTTACAGACAGTATATATAGATACACATATTATAATTTTATAGATGCAAATATATTTATGATACCCTATAATTATGTACATGCACAAACATACAGATGGGATAACATGACTTAGTATATAGAAGGGGAGTGAGGTGAGGCAATGGAGAAAGAACACTGAGCTTGGAATCAAGAAGACTCATCTTTCTGAATTCAAATCCTGCCTCAAACACTTAAAGGTTGAGTGATCCCAAGCATGTCATTTACCCCTATTTACCTCAGTTCCTCATTGGTAAAATGCGCTGGAGGAAAAGGCAAATCATTCTACTGTCTTTGCTAAGAAAACCCCAGATGGGGACATGAAGAGTTGGACCTGACTGAAATGACACAATAGTGGGCATGGAACTCATGATGAAAAATGCTATCCATGGCCAAAGGACTGGTGGAGTCTAACGGCAGATTGTCCCAACCTCTGATTATGCCAGACTCTTCAAGGAGCATTGAACTACAGCAAATACTATGTAAATAATTATTTTTTCCTTCATGAGTTTTTTCTTGTAACTGTGATATGTCTTCTTTCATGACATGAGGATTATGGAAATATGTATTGCATGACCACACTGCTATAACTTACTATATCAGTATTTACCACCTCAGAGAGGGGAAGAAGAAAGTAAAGGGGAGAATCTGAATTGCAAAATGTCAAATGATAATTACTAAAAACTGTTTCTATGTGTAATTGAAAAAAAATTTCAAGTTTAAAAAAACATTGTGGACAGTGAGCTAACCTTGGATTCAGGAAAACCTGAGTCCAAATTCAGCTTTTGACACATTCTGGGTATCCCAGTGTTACAAAGTTTTCCAAATACACAGGTAGAGTTCCCTACAATGATGAAATTGAAGCTCTTGACCATAACTATACATTATGAATCAATGAAGTTTATTAAGTGTCAGATACTGTGCTAGGCTCTGGCAATAAAAAAAAAAACAAAAATGAAACAGCATGTGTCCTTAAGAAACTAAAATTCTATGAATAAATGAGCATCTTTTATTGTGTTTTTGTATATAGTTGTCTATGTACAAATAGCTGTTCCAAAGTATGTAAGAATGTCCTGTTTTCTAATATTCCACATTCTAAAATCACCTCTTGCTCTGACAGTTTTCCCTCATGCAGCCTCTTTACCCCTGATATTCTGTGATACCAAAAACTCTCAACTGTTACCTCCTTCTTGATCCTTCCCCTTCCATCAGTCAAAAATAAAGCTCTTCCTCAGATCTCACAAAGAACTTGTTTTTTGGAGTTCTGTAATACACAGAATATGCATTTCCATAATCTGAGTTGTGTCAACATCTCCCTATTTGTAAGCTCCTGAGGAGAGGGCCCATGTCTTATCTAGAATCTAGTAAAGTAGTCTATACACAATGGATACTTACTAAGTGACTGGACAGAAATGAATTATTCCAGCTGCACTCTTCATGATCACTGTGAATATAGGATTTCTGAGAGAGAAGGTCTTTGGGATTATTTCTGCCAGTGAGCCAAAGGAAGCTTTGGAAAGAAGACAAGAGGACTTCTCACCTAGTTGTGATGCCCTCCCCTCCCCTGTGCCCCCCATCTGTGACAGACAGCTGCTCACAGGTCCCAACCTCTGATTATGCCAGACTCTTCAAGGAGCACTGAACTACAGCAAACACTGTGTAAATAATTAACAAAACATCTGCCTTCTGAATTAAATACTGTTACTAAGGTTAGTTGTATACCCAGAGCCTCCAGTCTCTCCAAAAGCACTCATCTTCACATTTTCAAGTCCCATTTTTTAAAAGAAGTTAAAGGGACAAAAGCAAAGTAACTAGTTTCTATACTTGCCCCCACCCAGGCCACTGTGGGGACATTGAGAGTGTCTAGACATTTACATTCTGCCTCTTGCCGAGCAGCTGCTGTCTTGTTCCTCTCTATTTTGGGGAAGGCAATTTAGGAAGAATTAGTGGCATCTGGATCCAGTTTGGGGCCTCAGTGCAGATGGCCTTGGTCACCCTTCACACACCTCAAACCTGGTTTAAGTTTTAGAGATGAAGTCAGTAAGTAGAAAGTACACAAGAATAAGAATCAGGAGATGTTGACTTAAATCCAGAACTCTGGCTTTCCCTGGTTTTTTAATTCATTAGATAAATCAGTTAAATCTCTGGGCCTCAATGTCCTAATCTGTAAAATTAGAAGACTATACAAGATGATCTCTAAAGTCATTTATGACTGAGGTGTATAAAACACAAGGTCTCCTAAGTATAGACTGAAGTGAATTAAAAAGTAAGTGGGAAATATTAAATGCAATAAATAAAAATGCAATAAAACATAGCTAACATTACATTTTTAAATTAGTCAATCTCTAACCACAGGAATCCTTACATACAACTTAGTGGTCCCCATTTCTATTTGAGTTTGACACTATAGTCCTGAAAGATTCATAAACTGATTTCAAGGAAATTTAGGGTACAGAATTTTGGATGGAAGAACTTTAGGACATAACAATGTTAGAGCACAAAGCTTTCCTTTACAACTCTAATAAATGCATAGAATGTTAAGAGCTCAAAAAATTTTTAAAAATAGAATATCAGACCTAGAAAGAACCTAACAACATAGAATATCCAAAAATTTTTATAAAAAGTTAGCTGGAAAGGACCTTAGGCCATAAAATGTTAGAACAAAGAATGTTAGAGCTGGACAGACCTATTTAATATATTATGATTCCCTGGAAAAAAACCAAGCACTGTCAAGACATACAGGGAAGTAGGAAATGCGGGCTCATCACTGGAAACACACAAATTCAGGTCTGCCATGTCTGCCAGTTTCCACGATGGTGTGATGTGAACAGACGAGGTTACTCCCCAGTGCCACCCCCACTCCCACCCCCGTTCATTTCTGATAAGCCAGCTGCAGGCACTGATGATAGGGGACGACTCAGAGGCCCTCCGGCTCTTCTCTTTGGAGCACCACAGGGAGCCATGCGTCACTTCTGCTATTACAAGGAAGCCAGCACTCAATGGATTCAGAAACCCAGCTCATTTCTAAACACAGACTGTGCCCTGGCTCACCAATAAGGAACCTGAGATCCAGAAAGGTCCTGTTACTAGTCCAAAGTCACGCTGGTAGTATAAGGCAAAGAAGACATTACAAACTAAGCATTCTGGTTCTAAAGCCAGTTCTCTTTCCTTTCTATATTGCACTGCCTTTAGAATTATCATGCATTCCATTCTGGACTTCCCAGACAACACATACTCTTGTCTTCACCTTTTTTTACGTAATGGACCCCTCTGGCAGTATGGTGAAGCCTATGGTAAAACCTTCTTGAAATATTACCTTTAAAAACATAAAATAAAACACATGAGATTAACAAGGAAAGTAATGATATCTAAATATTTTTAAAACAAATTCACAGACCCTTAAGAATCCTTGTTCTAGCCTAACCTCTTGAAGCTGAAAGCAACAAGAGGCATTTAATGATCCTATTCTTTGTTCCAGGCACTGGCTAAAACTAAATAGTCCTTGCCTTCAAGAAGCTTACATTCTACTGTCTCATTTCATCCTCATAAGGACTAAATGAGACGATGTATGTAAAACATTATATAGACATGAATTATTATAATTATATCAACAATCCTGTGAGAAAACTTGGTGGTCCAACAGAATGGGAGCTCTTGGGGGCAGAAGCTATTTCACTTTTGTCCTTTATCCTTAGAACCTAGAATGATGCCTTGCATATAGAAGGTGCTTAATAAGTCCTTGATGATTGTCCTCATTTTATAACTACAACCAATGATGATAACCATGATGGTAGTTCAAAGACTTGTAAACGGTTTCAGAGCTCATAAGTGGCAAATCTAGAATTCAAAATCAAATCTCTTGTCCTACTTCAGGGTTTCCTGCTATACTTCAGATCTTGTAGAAAAAGAAGGCAAAATTCATGACAACTTCCAACTTTTGCAGAACCTGGAATGAGGTGGGTGGGTGTGTTTGTTTTCACACCAGAAGCCCCATTAGAGAGACAGATGTCGAATTGCTCGATCATGCCCCAAGTTCATTTTTCCAAATTTAATGTCACAGGAAATTACCCTAATGACTGACTGTAGCATGTAAATCCTGCTAATCTGTGTCTGGCAGCTAGGCACAAGAATGCTGCTTAATTCAGACCCAGCCAAATCATAGGATTGTGTTTACATCATGAAATTCAAACAGGAAAGGCTGAAGTCATCTACCTTTAGTTTTCTTTTCTTTTCTTTAAAATAACGTTTTTTTCCATGAAAGACTCTCATTGCTCTCTAAGATGCTAGAGTGAGGGGAGGAAGCCAGATGCTAAGGGTATAGGTGAGTTTTCCTCAACAGTTTAGCTTTTTCATCAGTCAAGCACAGACACTCACAGATACACATAGGGCATAGATGCCTCCCGGTAGGCCAGCAGCCATTCCAGAAAAGTCCCCACAGAATCTCAGAGTCATGAGGGTCCTAAGAATATAGAATATTGGAACAACATGGAAAATTAGCATAGAAAAGTACCTTGGAATATAGAATTTGAGGATATAACATGCCAGCCCTGAAAGGGTCTTAGAGGACATATGGTCCAAACTTCTCAATTTATTGCCAAGGAAAACGAAGCCCAGAGAGAGGGGGAGTGACTTAAAGTAAACACTTTAATGGCAGAGCTAAGATTAGAACCCAGGTCTTCTAACTCCCATTCAGTTTTCCTCAGAACATAGAATGCCAAAGTTTAGAAGAATCTTTATAACACAGAATCTGGTCAGATCTGGAAGGAACCTTTGATAACGCCAGGCATAATGGCCCAAGAGAGTTCTGTGACATGTGTGTACATCTTTTTTTTTTTTAAGGATGGCATCAGGATAAAAGATAAAAGATGAAAATAAAGACTATTTTTACCTCCCCAAATCACAGGCCAGACGGGAAAGAATCAATCAATGCCAGAAATGTGGCTGTGCTTTCCTGCAAGATCTATTATTTCACACCTTAAATTAGTGTATCTTGTAGCAATTTGCAAATGTTCGTCAATTTGCAAAATATACTTATGAGGGAAAGAAATACCTTTCCTTCTTAACAGGAAAAGAAACTTTAAAAGAGGCCCAAGGACAAAATGCAAAGCTTATTTCTTACAAGAGCAATGAATTGAGATATGAACAAATGAAGGGACATATGGAGAAAGTGGAAAAAGCCCAGGACTGGTACTTAAGAGGTCTAGATTCTAGTCCCAGCTCTGCCTCTAATGTAAAGGATTATAATGTTAAGAGCTAGAAAGGGACTCAAATCATCTCATCCAATCAAGTAATTAAGTATTCTCTCTCAGGAGAGTTAGAGAAGATACAAAGTTTAGATGAGGTCAGAAAGATTGTGACACAAGGTCAATTAAGTAATATGTTGCAGAGGTGATATTTGACCCCAGGGGCTGAACCCAAATCCAGTATCTCGCCATGCCACTACCACATCTCTGCTTCCCGCCAAAGATTACATATAGGAACAATGTTACAGAATTGGACAATTTCTAAGCTAGAAGGAATTGTAAAATATAGAACATTGGGACGTAAACTATAGGATGTCAATGCTTGAAAGGATCTTAAACACTAAATGTATGAAACAGAACCTAAAATGCTTGAACTTTGGAATACAGAATGTGAGAACTTTAAGGGATCTTAGAACATAAAATGTTGGGGAGAAAAGGACTTTTAAGAGATGGCTTCATCATCATACTTTGAAACTAGGGCCAAAGGAAGTTAATTGCACAGGAATATTTAAACCAAGCTCTTTTGCATATTGATCCAAGTCTCTTTCCATGGCACCTGTATTATCAGTCAATTAAGTAAGCAAGTCGTAAAAGTCCCTGACTTCAAGAAGTTTCCATTCTAAAGGGAAAACCAATATGTATATTTAAAAAAAGATAAACAGAAGATACATGTAACCTGGGATGGGGTAAAGTAGTAACAGCTGTGGGAAAAGGAAAGGCTTCCTACATTAGACAGAACCTAGCTAAGACTTGAAGGAAACCTTGGATTCTAAGAGTTGGAGAAGGAAAAGCATTCCAAAGAAACAGCCAGTGCAAAGAAATGGAAAAAGGAGATCAAATGTCAGGTGAGATAAATGGCAAGTAGGACAGTATGGCTGAAGCACAGAGTGTATGCAGGGATTTGGAGGGATATTTAGGAGATAATATTTAAGAACTTTGGAAAGGTAGGATGAAACCAAGATGTGAGCCTTAAATACCTAATGGAAGAATGTATTTTTTTAATCCTGGAGATAAGGTGATACTAGAATTAAACGAGTAGAGGATGACATGGTATTGTTTACTTATTCTATGTTCATAGTCTACATATTCTATGTAGCCTTTTGGCTACAACACTGCATTCTGAGGCCACTCCTACTATATTCTTAAACTCTAAAAATCACAAGTAATTGATGACAAAGAACACAAAAGGTTTCATATATTCTTACAGGCAAATAACTTCACTGGTCTCTCAAAATATCTATCTGAAATTTCCCAAGGAGATGTAGCTAACTCAACATGACTGCTAATCAAAAAGAAAATTTAAACTCTTGCCTTCTGTCTTAGGATCAATATTGTATATTGGTTCCAAGGCAAAAGTGCAGTAAGGACTAAGCAATGGGGATTAAGTGTCTTGCCCAGGGTCACATAGTGAGGAAGTATCTAATGCCAGATCTGAACCTAGAACCTCCTGGCTCTAGGCCTGGCACTCAATCCACTGAGCTACCTAGCTCTCCCCTCTTAATCAAACTTTAACTCATGATTAACCAATCAGGCCTCAAAAAAATCTTTCTTATCTCCCCCATAAAACCAGGAAGAGAACCATTTGGCAATTCTAAGAACTTTCCATCTAAAGATTAGCATTTTTGTATTATCTGCAAGTCATTTCCAGCTCAGAGAGAAATGAAGTGAGGTTGCTCCTCTAGTATTATTTTTTTAAACTCTCATTTTCAGTCAATTCCAAAGCTGACGGGACCACAGAGCTTCACAAACCACAGAGAGCATTCCAACCTCCTATGCCTTTTCTTCTGGGAAGTTGGGCAAGAACCTTCCCAAACCTTTGCCAGTGAGGATCTCTGCCAGCGAGTGACTCATTCTACCCCTCCCCAGAGTTTGTATTTTATTTGGGGGGAATGAAGACAGACTGTGCCATGGTGGAAGAGGTGGAGTTTCCAGCAAACACAGAAGTGCTGTGTGTTGGGGGGCTGGTGTTAAGGGAATCATGCTATTTTTTTTTTAAAAAGATGACATGGTACACTTATGCATTCTTTGGACTCAATCATCTGTGATTTATAGAATCAAAAAATGTTAGAAGGTCCCTTAGAATACAAAATGATGGAGCTTGCTTTTTTTTTTTTAAAGAACCTATGATCATAGCATATGGAGATGGAAGATCTTTAAATCTCATCTGGTCCAAAATGACTCAATTTACAGATGAGGCAACTGAGGTCCAAGGAAGGGAAATAGCTTGATCATAGATTTAGATCATAAAGGTACCTTAGAGGCCTTACAATACAGCCCACTTGTTTAATAGATGAGAAAACAAAGTCACAGAGAAGTTTTGTGATTTGCCCAATCATATAGCCAGTAAGTGCCTGAAGTGAGATTTGAATCCAAATCTTCCTAATTAAATCCTGGGCCTTCTCCACTACAGTCAAAAGGTTCTCTAATGGGAGTCCCTGAGACTCTCTATGGTGTCTACAAGGTCAAAACTACTTACATAATGCCAAAATGTTTTAATTTCTGATGTAATAAATTATTTATAACTATAAACTACATAAACAAATGTCTTTGGGGTAGGGTGTGGTCATCAATAATTCTTAAGAGTGCAGAGAGTTTCTGAGACCAAAATGTTTGAGAATTAGTACACTACATCGGGTTCAAGTTTACAAAAGTATTAAGTAGCAAAACCAAGCACACTCATTACTGAATACAAATCCAGGTCTCTTTCCCACTATACTAGTCAGTTTTCCCATCTGTAAAACAGAGGGCTCAATGTTTCCTTAATTAATCAAGACAGTATGACTTCCTCCATTCTGGGTCCCAGAATTTAGACCTGATTATCTTAGACCCATTTAATAGCCCAATATTCTTATTCTAGAGAAAAGAGAACCCAGACCCTTGAAAGGGGAACAACTTGCCTCAAGGCACATAGGCAGTTACAAAGCCCAGACCTAGAACTCCTCTAGGCTGCACTGTCTACAGTTGCTCTACAAAATAATCCTCCTTCCATTTGGGAAAATGTTTTTTAAATAAGTCATAGTTATCCATCTCAGCCATATTGTGGCCCCATAAGGCAGTCCTGTCCCTTCATAAAACCAAGTTTATTTTTTTTAATTCAAGCATCATATTTGCATATTCAAAGTATCTCTTCCTCTCTCACACCAACCCCTTTGCCTTTCATTACCTCTTCTGCCCCTACCCCAATTCTGAAAGACTCAAAATTGGGGATTTTTAAAGGAAACTGAAACATTCCACTGGACAAAAACATAAGCAAAGCAGCAACAGGTCATTTAAAAAGCAACAAGAATCTGTGAGGAATAATAATATGACTTCAATAATTTTAGGATCAATGATTTCATCAGTGTGCATACTTCCTCAACCAATGTAGATCTTGACATTTCTACTCCTCAAAAGCTGGTTTCAAAATTTGCTGGTATCAACATATATCAACTTCTGTTGGGGACAATTCTATAGCATTTCCTAGCGTTTCCAATCTGTTATCTCATTTGTTCCTCACATCCCTACAAGGGTCCTGGTGGAAGAATTATAATCCATGAAGAATCTGAGGTATCCTAAGTGACTTTCCCAAGGTAACAGAGTTAAATGGCACCGCTAGGACTTAAATCCTAAGCAATACAGTGGATATTGCTTCCCCAAATTGGGACAATTAACTTATGGAAAAGTTATACTGTTTTTATGGTTCTATCAACAAGACATTCTGGTGTAATGGAAAGAACCCTGGATTTGAGTTAGAAGATCTGAGTTCATGTCTTGGCTCATTTGCTTACGGATTGTATGACCATGTAAAAAGAGAGTTGGTTAGACTAGATGGTTGCTCTTTCCTTCCAATTTCAATATTCTTTGTTCTAAAACAATATTTCTATAGCAAAATACGGTTTCTAAAGCACTTTCCAGACAACTCTGTTAGCAGATAGTGCAAGACCCACCCCCTTATTTTACAGATTATACAACTATAGCTCAGGGAAGCTTCTACTGCTAGTATTAGAACCAGAATTCAAATACAAGTACAGAGTACTTCTATACACACACTGACATTCTATGTTCTGAAATCCCTTCTAGTCCTAACATCCTATGGCCTAAGTTTCCTTTGTAAACTACCCCCTTGGCAAATAGGAAAATATATCCCATGGATACATAGAGAAAAGTATTTCTGTAAATACCCCTTTCTCCTAATGTTAAGGAATCAGACATTGGGATGGGGGTGGGGGTAAAAGTTAAAAGCAAAGTACATCCTAAGAAAACAAATCCCTTGAGAATCAAGCAATCAGGTTGCATCTTCATCATTGTACACCCTAAAATTACAGGGCAAGTTAAAGTTCCATCCACATAAAGAAGTCCCAAGGAGGAATGGTCCTCTATCCACCCACAGCCTGATGTGGGTCAGGAGGGAAAGGACCACAGGGCCACGGGGTAAGGTGACAACAGTGAACTGAGATGAGAGGGAAATAGAATATAACATAAATATTTGTGTCTCTTTCTTTGCCTCCCTGTCTGTATCTCTAGTATCTTTATTTGCTTATATGTCTCTATATCTCAATGTGTCTCTTTGTGTTTACCTGAGACCATCATGGCATAGATTTAATAAAGAAGAGTCATGGATTCAAAGCCCAGCTCCAACATCTACTATCTGTGTTGAGGCCATGGATAGAAGTACTTCATTTCTCTGAGCTCAATTTACCACATCTGTAAAATGGGAAGAATAACACTTGCTCTACTTTTCTCACAGACTTGTGAGGTAAGCACACTGCATTAAAGTCCCAGAGAAAACAGCCTCAGCTATTATGAAAATCTACTTGGGTGAATCTTAACATATTGTTTGCCTCTAAGTAAATGTTGGTGTGTGTCCCTTCTGCCATGCCTTAAAGTCCCTCCAAAGTTTACTTTCCACCGTTGGTCTCTCATTTGTGAAGAAAAACAAAAGCCCTAAACCAACTTCTCTTTCTGGAAGCCTCCCCCCATCCAGCACACACAGCAATGGGCTGTGCACAGGAAGAGGAATCTTGGACTCTGCACGGCCCAGAGCAGCTGGGAGCTGTAGGCACTGAGGGAAACTGGCTAATGGCCAAGCCCCTTCCCGCCTGGAAGGAGGGAATGGGGACAACACATGGACGCGGAGACACGGAGACACTCGCAAAGAAACACGAATAGAATAGGCACACACTGAGAGACCCAGACACAAATAGGCACACACCGGCACCGACAAACACAAATAGGCACACAGTCAGACAACACCCCAGCAGATGGACACACACCCACAGACACACAGACACCCACCCACGAATAGAAGCACAGACACGCCGCCAGGAACCGGCACAAACAGACAGGGACACCCAGGAACACCCAAGCACAGAAGGGTCAAGTTCAGCCCCCACCATCAACACCCCAGTCCTCCCGCAGCCCCGCCTCCAGGGGCACTAACCGCCCAAGCTCGGGATGCTGGGGGAGGGGGGAACCCCTGGAGGGGGGGGGCGGTGAGGGTCCTAGAGCTGATCTCCGGAGAGGAGGGCTAGAAATGAGGGAGGGGGCGCGGGGTTCTTCTGCTGTCCCGAGCCTGAGGCGTCTCCTGCCTCCCCTACCCCCCAGCTCCCAAGGACCAGGGGCTGCCCCTCCCCTGCTCAGTCCCCGCCAGGCTCCCCAAGCCCCTAGGAGGCCTTACCGGCTTCTGTGGGCGAAGCGCGGTGCAGCAGGAGCCCCGGAGTCCCGGACGCAACTTAGCCGCGCGGCCACCACCACCAACTCCGCTGCCGCCGCCGCCGCCGCCGCCGCTGCTGCGGGGCCGCGCACGCGCGCCGCCTCCTCCACCGCCGGGACCGCGCCTGCCCCTCCGCGCGCTGTCTGCCACGCAGGCCTCCCGGGAGCGCGGCCCCGGGGCCCACGAGGACTGAGAGGGGGCGGGGAGCAAGCCCCACCCTCCCTGGGCTCCCCCGGGCCGCCCTTTGTCCCCTCCACTCCGCTCTCCAACCTCTACCGGGGCCCCACCTTCTATCTCTTTCTTGCCCGTCCAGCCCAGGGAGGTCAGCGACCTTGACCTGGTCACTTCCGTTGTCCTAAGGGAGCCTCAGTTACCTGATCTGTGAAATGAGAGGGCCGTGCTATGTATAATGTATAAGGTTCACTTCTAACTATCCAAGTTGCCTAGTTGTGTGACCCGTGGCTAAGTCACAGAGCCTCCTAGAGCCTCAGTTTCTTCGTCTATAAAATGGGAATAATAAGCTTCGTGGATTGTCTGCGAGGAAGATAAAATTTTAAATCCAGGATAAATATGAGCTATTTCTACTATAGTCAGAGTCCTTCCCGGTTGTGCCATTCCACATGCTAAAATCCCTTCCAATTCTCTGCAACTAACAGGCTTTTTATGGTCTTTGGGGGTGGAGGGGAGTCGCTAAACTTTTAGGATGCTGTAGGGAAGGGGATTTTTGTAACCCACGCAAAACCTCCTCACACATAAACAATTCTACGAAAATGACTAAATTAGTAATTTGTACTAAGGTACCATCCCCCCCTTTGGGGGCAGGGGGGATTCAGATCCTAACAAGATATTTACAAATTTCTGCCCGATATTCCTCTCAGTCTAGGTGGGAAACGGGAAAGGGTCAATCTGGTCTTTCTTACTTTTGTTTTTAACGTAGTGGGGTTTTTTCCCCAAGTCACGAGATGAGTCACGGTGGAGCTCCTCTTTCTTTGCAGTGATGTGCTCAGAATTAGAACTGTAGTCCTACTACCAAGGGAGGCTATAATTTTTCCTCCCACGGGAAGTCTCTGTGTCAAGTATTTGAATGTGTCAGGGAGAAAAAGCTCACATTGTTCTCCCCTGAGGGTTTAAGGATTAAAGAAGGACTCTTATGATTTCATTATTTCATGCTTTAAAAGAACAGATGGAAGGTGAAAAGGGAAAATATACAAGAGGTTCTTTCCTCTAAGCTCCACGGTAGTGGGATTCTACTTACAAACATATTTGTTAATAAATTTCATGGTATTTAATTAATGGCCCCAGCACTTAGCATGGTTCCTGTCACAATGTAGGTGCTTAATAATGTTTATTGATTGATTGGTTGGCTTAGGTGGGAAGGTAGTTTGGTATAGTGGGAAGAGTTGGCTGATTGGGTTTAAATCCCAGCTCTGCTACCTTCTACTTATGTGGCCTTGAGGAACTTACTTCTCTTCTCTGGGAAGTCAGTGTCCTGAGGGACCATCTGCAAAATGAGGCTAATAACTTTTATACCACTTGCCTGGGTTTCATAACTAGCAAGCATTGGAGTAGGCTCTTGAACTCAAGTCTCCTGGTGGCACATCTAGGACTCTTTTCACTCTCAAAGTGCTCAAGGGAAAAGGCCACTAGGCTTTCTCCCACCAGGAAAAAGAGAAAAAGAAAGAAAGAAAGAAAGAAAGAAAGAAAGAAAGAAAGAAAGAAAGAAAGAAAGAAAGAAAGAAAGAAAGAAAGAGAAAGAAAGAAAGAAAGAAAGAAAGAAAGAAAGAAAGAAAGAAAGAAAGAAAGAAAGAAAGAAAGAAAGAAAGAAGAGAGAGAGAAGAGAGAAAGAAAGAAGGAAAGAGAAAGAAAGAAAGAAAGAAAGAAAGAAAGAAAGAAAGAAAGAAAGAAAGAAAGAAAGAAAGAAAGAAAGAAAGAAAGAAAGAAAGAAAGAAAGAAAGAAAGAAAGAAAGAAAGAAAGAAAGAAAGAAAGAAAGAAAGAAATTTCTTGGGGGGGGGGGAACCTAGTCAATGTCTGTCCTTTCTTTTGAGGTTTGGGGTTTGGCATTGTATTTTGTACTTGAGCCAGATCAACCCACAAAATAAGTCTTAGAGAAACTTCAAATGAAATGTAGGGTGTCAGCATCTCTTTACCTCCTAAGAGAAACATTTGCACTGAGTATCACTTCTTATTGTTCCTGTCTTATGAAACTGACCGTGAGGACAACCATAATTATCATCATCTGGCCTAGCCTGCTTGTCCACACCACAGCCCTGGGAGGAATTATCATCCCCATTTTACAGATGAGAGACCAGTGGATCAGAGAGATAAAGTCACTTGTCTGAGGTTCCAGAGCAGAGAAAGGTCAGAGCCAAGACTCAAACCCATGCTTGTGGACTCCAAGCCCAGGACAGCTTCTACTATTCCACACTCTCTCTTCTGGGTCCCAATGCCTGCGCAGCACTAACTGTGCCAGGCAGCTCACTAGAGACAGTGATCATCAGAACAGATGGAAACTAAGAGGCCACCTGGTTTTAAAGCAAATTATATCATCAGTCCATCAATACAAAATCTAAAACATAAGGGAAGTGCTTAGAACAAAACGATGTGAATCCCATTTATCTTCTTACCCTCCCTCCTCTGATTTGTCAGGAAATCAGTAGGATTTTCCACTGGCAAAATGGCATGCTTGGCTCTTGCAAATCAACCTCCCAAGCCCAAGATCTGGACCTTCTTAAGGATTTGTTGACTATTGTGCTAGACTTATAGCTCCATAGCTATTGTCATAGTAGCCTTTCTTTGTACTGCATAGTAGTAGCATGGTAGCACCAATGTCACCAGATCTCAGAATAATAATTCTTTATCACCGTCATCATCATCAGAGCTAGCACTTATATAGTGCTTTAAGCTTTACCAAGTACTTTACAAACATTATCTTATATTCTTATAACAATCCTGATAACAATTATTATCCCCATTTTACAGAAGGAAAAGTTAAGATTGACTTGCCCAGGTTCACAAAGCTACTAAGTATGGATGAGGCTGGATTTGAATTTAGGTCCTCCTGACTCCAAGTCCATCACTCTATCCACTGATATCTAGCTACCTTAAAAACAAAAAAACAAAAACAAAACAAAAAAAAAACCCTTAACTTCCATCTTAATATTGATTCTAAGACAGAAGAGCAACAAAGGCTGGCAATGGGGGTTAAGTGACTTGCTTGGAATCACACAGCTAGAAAATGTATGAGGTCAAATTTGAATTCAGGCCCTCCCAACCCCTGCCTGGGTGCTCTATCTACTATGATACCTCTCTGCTCCCTAGCTCCCTATTCTTAAAATGTTAGGGCTTGCGGGAACCAACAAAGCACATAGAATGTTAGAACAATAGCACATGGAAAGCTAAAGTTGAAAGAGGTCTCTTAAAACACGGAACACAGAATGTTAGAAATAGAAAGGAATTTAGAATATCAGAATGTAAAATGGTAGAGTTGAGAGGGACTTTGGAACACAATATGCTGGAAACACAGAACATAGACTATTAGAGCTAGGAAGGGCCAAAGAAAACATCTAATCCAACCCCCTACTTTTCATAGATGAGGAAAATGAGATTTAGAGTTGAAGCAACTTGTCCAAAGTCACACTGTAAAAAGTATTACCTTTCCCTCTCCTCTTCCTACCTGCAGAATCTCCTTGCAGCCCGTGAAACCAGAATAATGGAAGTACAAAGACAAAACAACGACTAGGTCCAAGAAAGGAAGCTCCTTTTGTCCCAGCTACTGCTAGGGACTGATTTTACAGGTGGGTGTGATTCTTGTGAACATATGGGACTTTCCCTCTGCCTCTGTCTCTGCACAAGTCGGGGAGAAGCTGATTAATGCCCAGAGTTACTGCCCAAACCTACAGTATGAGCACAGCTGGAAAGAAAATCACATTTCTTCCAGATCAGATGACATTTTGGGAGAACTGATCTTCATTTAGTTGATTCCTGTTGAGGTTCAGTTTCACCCTAAGTAATTTCCTTCTCCTCCTAACCCAAAGTTAAAATGAACTTTGGAAGAAGCATCCTGAATAGAGGTCCACAGCCTACCCTATCTGGGTGATTGGCTATTGGATAATCAGTAACTATGCCCAAGAAGATGGAGTCATAGATGCCTGATGAGGTAAAGGACTTATTTAGATCATCCATAGTTAACCCTGGAAGGGACCTAAAACATAGCATGTTCAAATATAGAAAGTTAGGACTAGAAAGAATCTTAAAATGCTGAATGTTAGGCTTTAGAACATAGAATATTAGAATTGAAAGATACCTCAGAATATGGTATTTTATAATATTAAGCATAAAGAGTTAAAACTGGCAGGAATTCTAGAAGATAGAATATCAGAACACAGACTGTTAGAAAAGACCTTCGAATATATATTAGATCTGGAAGGGACATTAGAACAAAGAATGTTAGGACTTGAAGGGACCTTAGAACATAAAATGTTAGGGCTAGAAGGTACATCCTTACCTAACATGGTAGAATTTTAGAAATGGAAGACTCCAGAAGTAGAATATTAGATAGAACTGAAAGGGGAGTTGAATCATAGAATTTTAGAACCTATAATGTTAATGCTATAAGCAATTAGAACTATGTGGGACCTAACTCAGAAACCATTTGAGTGCACTTACGTGGCTGGAGTTTAATTTTTTTTTATTGTGTGTTTTGTGTCTTGCTACTTTTTTTAATCCTTCTCATTTTATTCATTCCATATGGTGAACTAAACATATTCTCAGCTGAAGGGGCCTGGAATTGAACCAATAGCATGAGGACAAAAAAATTCCTCATCCCATAGGGGGATATTTTGGAAGGAGACCCCCAAATAGCTTCTAGCAGTGGGGGGCAGTAGAAACAACACCAATCTAAGAATCAGGGACTCTGGATTCTAGTCCTGGTTCTACCACTTACAGCTTGTGTGACCACTATCTGATCATTTATTTCTTCTCTCGGCCTCAGTTTACTCATTTGTAAAATGAGAGGAGATTGCAAAATGATTTCCAGTTCAACAAACATTAATTATATGTTAGACATTAATTACTTCCAGTTCAAATAGGATTTAGTATCACATAATGTACTTTTAATCTTTTTTTTTTTTTGAGACTGGGTCTCCCTCTCTTATCTAGACTAGAGGCACAGTGGCCCCTCACAGGCCCAAATCCACTGCCTATAGCAGAAGAACTTTTGATCCATTCCATTCCATCTTGGGCATCCTGGTGGTATAGGTCACTTCCAGAGGCTTACCGTACTGATGCTAGACTTTAGTCCTATTGCAGCTTAGAACTTTCAAAAGCTGGTCCACTAGCTTCTGCCTTCCTTGTGGCAGACTATAGGTATTATTATTTATGAAACTGTGTATTGCTAGTTAGATATTTGCCTTCTCAATACTGTTACTAATAATGCTATTACTAATAACTCACATTTCTATTGCTCTTCACAGTTCCAAAAAGTTTACACATTTCCTATCTCTTTTGATTTTCATGAAAATGCTAGAAGATAAGTGACTTGTCCAAGATCACACACAATGAACCTGAATGTAAGAATCAAACTCAGATCTCCTAATTCACATCCCTTAATTCTCAGTCTAGTACATTGTTAAATGAATATATGTGGATACAAAATACATGGATAATAAGATCACTACCGCAGCCCCTTGAAGGCAAACACTGTTCCTCATTAATATTTTCTTCTCAACTAACACAAAGCACAGTGCCCTCTGTACCAGTGGGTCTAAGGACAAGAATTGAAGAACACCTTTTGGCATATCTATTCCTTTAGTATGTCTTGACTTGAAGCTACACAAAATAGGTGTTTAGTAAATGTTAATGGATTGATTACACAATTAGGCTTTTGATCAGTGTTTACTGAGATAAGTTTCATTTGCAGATCAGCTAAGCTTAAAGGTTCAATGAACCTACATGAATGTCCCTATAGAACCTCTACTTACTATTTGCTAACCATAAAAGTGCATTTTTAAATCTGGAAGGATCTTTGAGGTCACCGTCCAATTCCTTCTTTTTCAGATGTGGAAACTGAGGCTTGGACCAGATTTCCCTAAGATCTCACAGGCAATAAGTGGCAGAGCCAGATTCCCCAGAAAACTTGTACCCCAATCCAGCTCTTTGCACTTTTCCTGGACACACATTTAACAATAGCCTGATCGTCAGGTGGGTGAAAGGTGGGGCTAATGATCTTGCCCAGCCCCAGGGGCATGACAGATTTCCTGTCTGCTGCCCTCTCCCTTCTCCCAAATACCTTTCGCCAAAGCCCAGGCCATTTCCTCTGTGAGCACTGATGTGTTTGTCAGAAGCAGCCGGTCTTTGGTTAGCTGTTCCCAGTGAAGGCTGAATCCAAACCTAGCAGGGTAGGCTGTGTGCAGGCAAGCTTCTCATATTTCTGAAAGGTCGGATTCCCCGAGGAGGCATTAATGCTGCAGGAATGCATACCACTCTGCGACTTGTCTCAAAAGCTGGGCGGAAAAAGTCTCTATGGAATGGTCCCCAACCCCCTCCCCATCTTTACCCCAGTATAAAGAGAAATTCCATTTAATTCAAAAAAAGATTAAGTCATGCCTACTAAGTGAAAAGTCAGCCCAATAAACAGTTGTTAAGAGTGTGTTCTGTGCAGATTCAACTGCTGCAGGGGAGAAGTCTGCAAGATCTGGAGTCAGAAGGCCAAGGTTCAAATCCTACCTCTACCAAGGATGATCTTTAGGCCCTTGATTAGGCATTTAATATCTCTTGACCTAAGCTTTCTCATCAGTGAAACAAGCCAGCTTACATGAACTCAGCAGTCCCTTCTACTTCTAAAAAATATAACTCTATGATCAACAAATATTAAGTGCTCATTCAGTGCCTAAGTGGCTATGTAGTGGAGATTCATCTATGCTTACTCAAAGTTTGAGTTTATATGCTGTATAGATTCAATTCAATTCAGTAAACATTTGTAGAGCCTAATATGTATAGATTCAATTCAATTCATTAGATATTTATTAAATTCCTACTATATGCAGCTCTAAGGAAGGACCTATTATGTGCAGAATATGGTATTCAGTATAGATTAATGAGAAAAAGTTTCTGTGCTAAAATATGTGAAGGTGTTGTAGAGGGATATGACAGACTAATTGTAGTGCAAAAGAAAACATGATACTGGCATATAAGAGCCGTAAAGGGGATAAATATTGCTTAATCTTTGTATGTCATACCTGGAAGGAACCTTAAGACAATGCCTTAAGGCTGTGTTGGTGAACTTATGGCACATGTGCCAGAGCATGCCAGATTGGGCTGCTCACTTCCTGCTCTCCATATGCATCTGAGAACATTCTTCACTTCACCTATTCCTCTGCCCAGCAGCCTAATCGGAGTGCTTCCTCCCTCCTCTGGGGTAAGGTAGGGGGTTCACATGCAGTGTGAGGGTGCACTTTGAGCACCCAGTCTCTAAAAGGTTTGCCATGACATCACTAGGGGAATTTAGAGACCATCTAACTCATTCCCCCTATTCTTCAGATTACCAAGGCCCAAATTAGTGACAAAGGACCCAAATCCAGGAGCCTGACTCCTGATCCAGTGTTCTTTCTACTAATCCAAGGTTCTTCACTGGGAACTTTCTTAGCGAAGGACCTCTCAGGCTCACTGTTTTATAGATGAGGAAATGAAAAATCAGAAGAACAAAATCTAGTTAGTTCAAAGTCACCAAACAACAATGGAGAAACTAAACCTCAAGGTCCTCTCTTAGCTCTAATATTCTATTGATCCATAACTCAATTCATAAACATTTAACCACATAATGTACACTGGTTTCATTTATGGATCTATTCCCTTCAGTTATTTGTGAAATAGTAAGAAAAGCCCTTAGCAAGTGATTTAGGATTCTGTGCTATTTAATGCTTCTCAAGCAGTAGTAGACACTTACATCCCAGAGACTTCTGTTGACTTAGTAGGAAGGCCTGTCAAGATGGCAGAATAGAATAGAATCAATACAACCCAGTTTCTTCATCATCTAATTCAACAAAAATTGAAGAGCATCATATCAAGTAGAGATTGAGAAATCTACCACAGAGGATCATCTTTCCAATCACAAATTACAAATAACCCATTAGGCAGAAAATATGGAATAAGGAAATGTGGTCAGAATTATAAACCCAGACCATGGATTAAAATTAGACCCTTGCACTATCGTTCTAACCTGAAGGAGAGGTTGCAGCCTCAGCCTGTTGATAAGAACAAAATCACAGTAATGTAGAGAGGGGGTTACAGATTCAGTATCCAGGTCAGAACAGACCCTCAGTTCTATCCTTCTGAACTAGATAGGAATCACAGACTCAATTCCAGGCTGAGAGCTGAGAACATAGCAATGGTACTCTATGTAAGACAGATTAGGACCTACAAGAATAGGTAATTCCCACCTGAAATGCACGGAGCGTAACTCTTGACAGAAAATCCAAATCCAGAAAGTAAGACTGAAAGAATTAATTTAAGGGGGGGGGGGGGAGAAAGGAAGAACCATTTTGATGCTAAGGATGACCAAAACACAAATGCAGAAAAAAGAGAAAAATTTCAAACCAACTACAAGCAAAGTAATACAGGTTAGCCATAAAATCAATGAGAAATATTATAAGAAATGAAGATTTTTTGAGTTTAAAATTATATTCTAAATGAAATTATAATGCTAGAGGAAAAATAGAAAAGAAATGAGAACTCTTGAAGAAAAATTTAGAAAGAGAATTTGTTCATTTTCTTAGCTTGGTTAATTCACTTAGCCCAAGAGATATAAAACTTTACCCAAATAATTGCCTTTGAAAATTGTAATGAAGTAAACATAAATTAATGATTCCATGAGATAACAAGAGATATTAAAACAAAGTCAAAATGTTGAAGAATAGAAGAAAATGTATCCCATATCAAAAACAATTGGCTTTAAATATGTATCAAGAAGAAATAATTTAAGAATCATTAGAATACCAGATAGCCAATTCATCATGAAGGAAAACAGTCCAGACATATTGGAATGAAAAGACAAAATGAAAATAGAAAGAATCTGCTAATCACCTCCTAAAAGAAATCCTAAAATTCAAATGCCCAGGAACCTCCTAGTTGAAATCCAGATCTTCCAGTTTAAAGAAAAAACATGGCAAAAAAGCCAGAAAGAATGAGTTGAGATTCTTTAAAAATCGCACAAGATTTAAAAACTACCACTAAAAAGAAGCAGAATATGGGATACAGAATTCTAAAAGGTAAACTAAGAATAACTTGCCCAGTAAGACCAAATATAATCCTATAGAGAAAAAAATAGATTTTCAAAATATAGAGAATATTCAAGTATTCCTGAGTGGTTCAAGTATTTATGAGTAGAAATTTTAAAGTACAAACCTAGAAATTGAAAGAAATATAAAAACTTAAATAAACATGATTAATCTGAAGCCTCTTTATTAGGATGAAATGTTTACATTCTGATGGAGGAGGTAATGATACACGTGTCTCCTGAGAATCTTAATGTTATCAGGGGTTATAGAGGGATTAAAATGAAACAAAAGGCTTAGGAGTATTGTGTTTTGATGATCTTAAAAGAAAAAAAGTAAAAGAAGGAGGACAGAATACAGTAGAGAAGAAAAGGAGAATAGTTAGGATAATTGTCTTACATAATTAGGGGCATAAGTAAAAGTCTGAACACATGAGGAAGGGATAGAAGGGAGCAAGTATAACTCCAAAACTTTCTCTTTTTTTCTTTTTTCAATTTTATTTAATTAGTTAATTTAGAATATTTTTCATGGTTACAAGATTCATATTCTTTCCCTCCCCTCCCACCAATCCCCTCCTGTAGCTGATGCACAATTCCACTGGGTTTTGCATGTGTCATTGATCAAAACCTATTTCCATATTATTGATATTTGAAGTAGGGTGAGTGTTTAGAGTCTACAACCCCAATCATATTCCCATCGACCCATGTGATCAAGCAGTTGTTTTTCTTCTGCATTTCTGTTCCCACATTTCTTCCTCTGAATGTAAATAGCATTCTTTCTCATAAGTCCCTCAGAATTGTTCTGGATCATTGCACTGCTACTAGTAGAGAAGTCCATTACATTCTCCACGGTGTATTACTCTCTGTGTACAATGTTCTCTTGGTTCTGCTCCTTTCACTCTACATCAATTCCTGGAGGTTGTTCCAGTTCACATGGAATTCCTCCAGTTCATTATTTCTTTGAGAACAATAGTATTCCATCACCAACATATACCACAGTTTGTTCAGCCATTCCCCAATTGAAGGGCATCCCTTCATTTTCCAATTTTTTGCTATCACAAAAAGCATGGTTATGAATATTCTTATACAGGTTTTTTTCCTTATTATCTATTTGGGGTACAAACCCAGCAGTGCTATGGCTGGGTTAAAGGGCAGGCAGTCTTTTAGCGTCCTTTGGGCATAGTTCCAAATTGTCTTCCAGAATGGTTGGATCAGTTCACAACTCCACCAGCAATACATTAATGTGCCAATTTCGCCACATCCCCTCCAACATTTATTATTTTCCTTTGCTGTCATGTTAGGCAATCTGCTTGGTATGAGGTTGTTTTGTTTTTCATCTCTCTGTTTAAAAGAGATTTAGAACACTTTTTCATATGTTTATTAATAGTTTTGATTTCTTTACCTGAAAATTGCCTATTCATGTCCCTTGCCCATTTATTAATTGGGGAATGGCTTGATTTTTTTTGTACAACTGATTTAGCTTCTTATAAATTTGAGTAATTAGACTTTTGTCAGAAGTTTTGTTTATAAAGATTCCCCCCCCCCAATTTCTTGCTTCCTAGAAGGTTGCATTAGTTTTGTTTGTACAAAACCTTTTAAATTTAATATAATCAAAATTATTTATTTTACATTTTGTAATTTTTTTGCTTGGTCTTAAAATCTTTCCTTTACCAAAGATCTGACAAGTATACTATTCTGTGTTCACCTAATTTACTTATGCTTTCCTTCTTTATATTCAAGTCATTCACCCATTCTGAGTTTATCTTGCTGTAGGGCATGAGATGTTGATCTAAACCTAATCTCTTCCATACTGTTTTTCAATTTTCCCAGCAGTTTTTGTCAAATAGTGGATTTTTGTCCCCAAAGCTGGGATCTTTGGGTTTATCATAGACTGTCTTGCTGAGGTCACTTACACCAAGTATCCAAGATAACTTTCATCTGAACTGACTGGAGAAGGAGCGAACACACACAGAAAGAAATTGATGTGAAGACACATTCAACTAAATAGTAAATAGGAGGAAATGGGATGAATGGAAAGGGGGAAATAAATGGAAAGGTAAATTCAGGGAGGGATTAATCATGAGGAAAGTGAAAACAAAGATAGGAGATTCATGAAGGGAAAACTAAAAGAGAATAAAGAAAGGATGAGAACCTGTAGCTGGGGTCTGCATGAGGGGGAAGAGAAGAGGGGCAGGAGAGCAGATGATGACTACTGATTGTATCAAGCATAGAGTATAACTACTAAGCGCACTCTGTTCCCATGAACCTCTTCTTTTTTGTAAAGAGAAGGTAGAGAACAAATATAAGGGGAAAAAGTGAATAACATCAAAGAAGATACACAATTAGCAGTCATCACTATGAAGGTGAACGGGATAAATTCACCCATAAAACAGAAGATGATAGAAAGCAGAATCCAACAATATATTGCTTATAAGAAACACACTTGAATAAGCATTTAGCACCTACTATCACTGACTGAATGAGTTGTTAATCACCATTACAGCAGGCCTATTGGCAATCCAAACAGCAACTAACAGGTCTGGCATTGATTGAAAATTTAGCCAACCAGTGACATTGGTAGAATGAGAGAAGAAAGTTAGGTTCCTTCTATTTCTGAGTTGAAAGGTAAACACCAGTTTTGGAAACATGCAAAATCCCTGAATTTCCACTAATGACTACCAGGCAAGAAGCAGATATGAGGCCAGTGAATTCTTTGTCACTGGAGGGATACAAATAAATGCTGGAGACCACTTGTTAGTAAACTATAGAGGATATCCCTACTTCAGTTAGGTTTGGGGTCAGCTGATTTCTAATGTCCCTACCACCTCTAATATTGTACAGTATGTCCTAATATCCCTTCTAACTCTAAAACCCCATGATTCAATGGCAGAGTATCATCCAATTTGACATCTTGGATTAGCTTTGAGAGAGAAAGGTTAGATAAAGACTACCTCTAAGATTGTCTTAACTGGGGTTTTTATTGTTGCCACCTCTGCTACTATTTAAACCCAAGAGAAAAATTCTAGAAAGCAGTCTGTAGAAGAAATGGGAACTTCCTGTGAAGAATGAAAAACAGAGAAGTATCATATATACTGCCCCACAAATACTCCATCCAAGTTTCACATCAATAGTGACAGAGAAAATTTTATATTCAACCATTTCCCCTGGTTAATTTTCCCTTCAACAAAATCTTCCTCTTTGATTCTTAGAGAAATTAATTCATTAACCAAACTGTCTTGTCTTTATTTATTCAGTAGCATTATATATCTACAGCAAAACAACAATAGTAAATCATATTTCTATAGTACTTTCAAAACACTTTGGGTAAGATACTTCCTTTCTCTGAAAACTTTCTGTTTTCTCACATATCACCTGGGAACATTTGATAACCTTGCTAAATGAAAAGATATGACAGGGTCGAAGGATATAAAGTCATTTTCAAAGGAAGAAATCTATATGCTATCATATGAAAAAAATTATTTAAGTCAATAGTAGAGAAATATGTATTAAAACAACCTTGAAATTCCACCTCATACCTATCAAAAAGAAAAATGACAATTGTTGGAGAGACTGTGGGAAAAAAGAACCCTAATGTTTAGTTGGTAGAACTGTGTCTAGTCTACTTTTTTTGTCCTCTGGAAAACAATTAAGAACCATAACCCAAAAGTCACTAAATTGTACATTGCTTTTGACTCATTAACTTCACTATTAGACCTGAACCCTCAAGAGAAAAAAAAAGAGAAGGACCCATTTCTACAAAAATGTTAGTAGCAAGTCTTTTGGTTATGGCAAAGGACTAGAAACTTTGGGGGATCCCATCAACTGGGAAATAGCTGAACAAGTTTTGTTATACAAATGTAATAGAATATTAATGTACTGTAAGAAAGGATGAAAGGGATAGTTTCAGCAAACTAAAAGATTTATATGAATAATGCAAAATGAAGTGAGCAGAACCCAAAGAATACTTTACACAATGACAGCATTGTAAAGAAATACAACTGTGAAAGACTTAAGAACTCTGATCAAGGCAAAGAGCAATTATAATTTTAAATGACTGATAATGAAGTGTGGTATCCACTTCCTGGGAGAGGAGTGATGGTCTGAAAGCATATATATATATATATATATATAACATTCTATATATACCATTCTATTCTTTCAGCCCATATGTATTTTTATATTTAAAATTTATATTTATATATTTAGATGCCACCACATGTGGGAATTTCTTTTGTTTTACTATGCATATTTGTTACAAGGGTTTTGGCATATTTTAATTTATTCTTTTTTTAATAGATGAAGGAAGTAGGAGAAAGGGAGAATAGCTGCAATAGCATGATCAAAGAAAGAAAGATTATTGAAACTTTTTTTTTAAATGCATAGAAGTGAATAGAAGAAAGGCCAAAAAGGAAACAAATAAAAAGGACAGCTTTGAAAGTTATATTCAAGTGATTATATACTTTATTTTTTTAACCCTTACTTTCCATCTTGGAATCAATACTGTTTATTGGTTCCAAGGCAGAAGAGTGGTAAGGGCTAGGCAGTGGGGGTTAAGTGACTTGCCCAGGGTCACATAGCTAGGAAGTGTCTGAGGTCAAATTTGAACCTAGGACTTCCTGTCTCTAGGCCTGGCTCTCAATCTACTGAGCCACCTAACTGCCCTCAATTATATACTTTAAAAGAAAAAGCAAATAGTCCATAATAGAGATTCATAGTTCCTGGTATAACCTTCTTTTTCTGTTCTATTTGTATGTAGAAATGATTTTTTTATATGATACTTGAAAGAAAAGACATGGCAACCAAGAATGAGAATAGTTTTAGAATTTACATTTATTTCCAAAACCTCAAAGGGAAAGATGATATGCTTATGAGTTATATTTCCTCATAAAATTAGAAGCAGTGTAGGGAAAAACAAATTTGAAAAACTTTTGTGTAGGAACCAATTAAGCAAGATCATCCCAATAACATTTAAGGATAAAACTGGATGAAGGACAACAAACAAAAATGGCAACGATTTGTCAAAATTTCTACAATAAACAATTTTCTACCTCAGTGGCAGTGGAGGTATCATCTTTTAGACATAGCATCACATTCCCAAATGGGCAACACACAGTAAAATAAAGTAAATAAAATAAAATAAAATAAATAGAAGTAAAAATGAGAGTAAATGGAAGAAAAAATGAATGAAGAGAATAGCTGAATCAATCCAGGTGTACAGAGAATAGATTCATTCTGGAGACAACACAATTTTAAGGGAATTGAGAGATGGATTATCAAGCTATTTCAAAGGAAAGCAGAGGATATTTTGGGGAAAAAAATCATGAATGATGTTGCTACCAAAAAAGGCAAATGAAAGAATGTCAGTAACTATCAACCCATATGCCTAGTTTCCTATCTCTGAAATTTTTGTGATAATAATTTACATATGTATTTATCAAGGGCAACCTTGATAAAAATATGAGAAAAGAATAATGAGGTTTTTGCAAAGATATTCTATGACAGACCACATCTTTGAAGCCATGCAATTGACTGAAAGGTGCAAAGAATACAAAATACTATTGTGTTTATTGCTTGCTTATTATTTTTTCTCAAAAAATGTTTCAGTAGAACAAAATGTTGCCTTAAATGCTCACCTCAAACAGTATCTTCCATGTATATGTTAGGAGTATAAAAGATTTCTTGATAGATGAGAGAAACAACTTAATTATTTAATTTAATTTTTTTCTGTTAATAAAAATCACTTTCTCTCCTTCCCATGCTTAACAGCCTCTGAGAAAGAAACACAAAGACACAAAGACATACATATGCACCAAAAGTGTTTGCCATTGTAATGGAGGATACCCAGTACAAAGTCCAAATTGAAGATGAAATTCCAAGAGATGGTAAAGTCCTCCAGATGCCCCTATTTGCATATGCATATTGGGCCAATTGCAGCAAACCCCTAGTACATTGCATTGCCTTTTAAAAGAGATCCATTGTTACTCAAAAAAAGTTTAGCCAAACTATACAAGAAAAGCCAAATTGAAAAATGTCTGTGGTCTAGACTCTGAAATAAAGTTGGCCCTACCCATAGACATAGCCCATCAGTACATATATCTTGGAAAGCTATTGCAGATATATATACAATGAACAGGATCCAAAATTGAATAGAAGGAAGATAGTAGGTGGGATTTAACAAATTAAGAATAAGGATTTGTTGTTGTTCAGTTGTGTCTAACTCTTCATGGTCCCATTTGGGGTTTTCTTAAGCAGAGATACTGGAATGGTTTGTCATTTCCTTCTCCAGCTCATTTTACAGATGAGGAAACTGAGGCAACCAGGATCAAGTAGATGCCCAGGAAACATGCAGCTTGTAAGGCCAAATTTAAACTAAGAAAAGTTATTCTTCCTGACTCAAAACTCAGTGCTTTATCCACTGTGCCACTTAGTTGCCCCAAGGAATAAAGATAAGGAAAGTAATTTTATTGGTATGAGTAAATCAAGATGAGGAAACTCCCTATACCAATGCAGATAAGTGACCTCTCTGCAACTTCTAGTCTTAGAGCAGGAGTCAACAAATTATGACCTATCAGCAAAATCTAGTACCAAAACCTATTTTCTTTTCTTTTTATTGTCATGCAAAACCCACTTCCATATTGGTCATTGCTGTAAGAGCAAAGTCATATATAACCCAAATCCCAAAATAAAACCATAAATACACTGATGTGAAAGACGACTCCAACAGTTCTTTCTCTGGAGGTGGATAGCATTCCCCATCATAAGTCTTTCAAGATTATCCCAGATCATTTCATTGCTGAGAATAGACAAGTTTTCACAGATAATGATTGTACGATATTGCTGTTACTGTGTACAATATTCTCTCACTTCTGCTTATTTCACTCTGCATCAGTTCCTTCAGATCTTTCCAGCTTTTTCTGAAACCATCTTGCTTGTCATTTCTTATAGTACCAAAGCCTATTTTCATATAGCCTGGGAGTTAAGAATGGGTTTTGCATATTTAAATAATCATTTAGCTCCAAGCAATACAAAAACATGAGGCAGGACATTATCTAGCCCCTTAATCATAATTTGCTGACCTCTATCTCATGGAATTACTTAGAGCACTCGGAGATTAAGTGAATTTTGGAGCCATTTAAATTACCGCCAAATTTCCCTTAAAACAAAAACCTAAATGTAATATCAATATTCTTTCAATGATGGGTTGTTACAAGTCATGGAAAACCACATCTTGAAGAAGTCAAAATTATGGTTCACTCAAAAGAGAGACAGTTATGTTAATAGGTTTTAAGATATTGCTGCTGATAGGTTGTATGTAGAAAGAATTGTATTGAGATATCATCAAAGATATGAATAACTAGAAAATGAAGAGGGCCAAATGAGGTGGAATAACAGACAAGTCCATGTGTAGCAGTAATTCTCATGTAGCACCTCAGAAGACCTAAAGAAAGCTCTTCAGCAGGTTGAGTAGACTCATTTTGGAGGACATACAGGAAGAGATGGTGAAGAATCACACATAAAAAAGAAGCAAGGCACATTAGCCAGATCTTTGATCCACTAAAGTACGGCATATAATGTGGTCTTCAAAATTTAAAGTGCTACAAAAATGTCTGCAATTATTAGTATTAATAATAATAATATTAAAGGATTTTCTTACAATGTTTGACATAAGTAGTATAAAGATTATCTCAGTTATCCACTAAGGAAAACAGAGAACTGAATTGACCCTGAGGAAGTCCTTTAATCTTTGTTTGCTTTTATTTCCTCAACTGGAATATGGGATAATAATAGCATTATGAGGATGAAATGAGACAATATTTATGAAGCGATTAGCACAGTAGTAAGCATTTAATAAATACTTGTGACTTTCTTCTTTTGAAGAAAGAAATTTGGCCTCCACCTTGGACATCCTTTGGGAAAATCAATTTTTTATTTAGATCTAGGTTTCTATACCAACATTTTTTAACTTGGTAAAAGAAAAAAACATGTCTTGTATACAAGCCCATCTTTTTTCTTTCCCTCTGAATTTTACCTCCCTACAGATCTAGAGTTCTCCAGACTTCTTGTAATACTCTTGGGTATCTTTCCTTGCATCCCCCCAAGTAAGGAGAAAAAACCCACACAGTTACTACAAGTTCAGACAACTCACTCTTCTTGTAAGACTTACCTTCCCATGACCTCTAAAATCTTCCATTCTAATGTTATTAATCTGGATCCGTTATCCTCAACAGGGATAAGCCCTTGAATGTGTTTCTTTTTGACACTAGTACAGTCCACATGATTCACAATATCAATGAAGAGCAAGGTCCAAGTTTTCTCTTCCACATCATGGTTTTGTCCCTTGCCACTCTTTGGCTCCCACTTGGTCTAGTAACTCCTCCATTTGGTCCAAGAACTCTTCTGTTGGGTCCAGGAGGCTAGAATTTTTCATGGCTTCTGTTCAAGAAATCTTCTGTTACTCTTTCACTGCAACCCCATAGCCTCCAGCTTGGTCCAGGAATTGCTTGAGTCTTGATAGCTACTTCCATCTGCTGCTATCCCTGAGGTGGCATGGTTCTTCCCCTTCTGGGGGATTCAGGATTCCTTAGTTGCCAAATGTTCAAGACTCCCCTCTTTTCTCCATTTCACTGTTCACTCCATCTGTAGTGCCCTTGAAAGACCAACCTCAAGGGTATACCTGAGATGTATAGGTCAGCTTTGCTTCATCAATAGCTAATCAGTCACCATTCATATGGAGTTACAATTACCTAGAAAAAAATAAAGAATTCACCCTGTATCAATGCTAGAACATACCAGTGCTAGAACAATTTTACCTTGTGAAAGAGATATAGTCAGTTCAAGAATATAGAGCCAAATTAATAGAGAACAGAGAACCAAACAAGACTTAGACATACCCATTATGCAGATATAGATAAAATACTTCGGTGGGTGATGCAGAGAGAAGCATAAAATCAGAGAATACAAAATGTCATAGTGGGAATGGAGCTTATAAATACATTAGAGTTGAAAGGGACTTCAGAGAGCATCTAATTTAATCTAACTTATTTTACAGATGAAGAAATAGTACTTGTGGGTATGGAGAATCACAAAAGGCTCATGGAAGATGTGCCATTTAAAATAGTCCCCAAAACTCCAGTTCTGGATTGTTTTTCAGAAGGCAAGGAGCCCTTTTTCATCACACATCAAAGCACATCTTCTCTTGTCCATTATACTCTTCTCAGTAAAACCAAAGAAAAATTCCCAAGATAAAAAAAAATGACCTATTTGTGGTGGCTGAAATATTTTGTTTTGACATTTAAAGCCTGTGGGTTGGTGAAAAGCCTGGCTTCCTTTCCCTATCCAATGCCCAGAGATCTTCTTCCCCTCAAAGACAGTGTGGGAGGTAGTTTTCCCCTACCCTCAGTCTAAATTATTCCCTTTAACTTTGTGAAAATATCACAGAATCATATACCTTAGAATAGAGGATAGAGTAGAAAAGGACCTAGGAACAGAGAATATTAGAAAGCAAAATGTCAAAGCTGAGAAGGAGCTTAAAGGATAGAATATTAGAGCTAAGAGGAAGCACAGAGATCATCTAGCCCAACTCTTCTTTTTACAGATAGAGAAACTGAGACCCAGAGAGATCATACAACTTAACTAAAGTCATAAAGAAAGGCAGTGGCAGAGCTGGGAAATCTTTGCTTTTAAAAAGCAGAAGTTGAAAAGTAAGAAAAGTAGACAACAAAGATCTCTCACTTTGACACCTTCCTCTTCTCTCTGGAATCCTAGAAATTCCTCTAACATGTAAACCAGCAAAAGCTAATTTTTGGTCCTTTTGCTCAGGATATGGTAACAGCTATCCATGTGTGAGCCCCCTGAGGAGAGGGACTATTTTATGTTGTTTTTTCCTGCATTTTCCCACTGCTTACACAGTTCCTGGCACAGAGGAAGCACTTAATAAATGCTTGTTGATTGATTGATCACAGAACTTAGCCAAGTTAAGTGGGTGTCAAATGTGGGCTTGAACCACTTTAAGCAGACCTTGTCTAAGAGAATCTAGATTTAACAAAGAATTACAAGGGGGTGGGGGCACTGCTTCACAGAATAATACATCATAGGCTTCCTTTGACTATCTAGTTATGTTAGTGCACTTTAGCTTTATTTCAATTTATTTAAAAAAAACATACATTAGGTAAAGTGAGGTTCACCTTCAATCTATAGCAATGTTCATGAAAGTATATATATTATCGTACTTTCTGTGCCCTTTCCCCAATGAAAAATAATTCCATTTTTCCATACTTGATATTAAGGGGGTTTTGACTTATTTTTTCCTTCAATAATTTTATTTTCTCCAAATTTATACTTATTTCTAAAAACAAACTTTCTCTCTCAAAAGACAGTAATGAAATGACATAAAAGCAGGCAAGAATTCACTGAATTTCCAACTCCAGCGTTGTTACTTCTTTGTTCTGTGATCTTAGGTAAAAGAGTCTTTCCCTTTTCTGGGCCTCAATTTCCTCATTTGTAAAAGAAGAGGAGCAGGGCCTGGACTAACTTGTTTCTAAGGTCCTTTCCAGCACTAACATGCTATGTTCTAAGTTCAGGTTCTAGCATGCTACATTCTAAGGTCCTTTCTAGTTCTAACAGTCTTTGATGGGATTGTTCCACTGGAGCCTTTAATCCTATTCAGTTCTCCCATTAACCTCCTAGAGTAGACATCCCTAGAGGTCAATGTCAGGGAAGGCATGACCTTCAGTTTCTCTTCTGGAAATATGGGCTCCTCTGAAGCCATAAGAGTTCTGCATTTAAATAGGTTTCCTTTGTAATCCACCATGTTTTATTTTTTGCATTTTTAAAATTAATTTATTTAGTCAATTTAGAACATTATTCCTTGATTATAATTTTTTGGAAGTTCAATGGGTATGGCACTAAATAGATAAATAAGTTTGGATAGTGTAATAGTTAAAATAGTTGAAGGCCATAAACTGTAGTGATTAAAATAGTGGAAGACTTAAATTGTAGTAGATATAATAGTGGATGAGTAAATTGTGACTGCAGAAAATATGTTTCAAGACAGTGTCTTGTTTTTAAATCAATATTTAAGGTGGTCGCCAGGGAAATATTCCCAATTATGAAATATACCCAAGTCAACTGGGTTTTATCGAGATTTTAATTAATTAATACAATGAGGAATTAAAGAAAGAGATAAAGAGTAAGAAAGGAACAAGTATGAAGGACCTTAAGCCAACATGGCCTAGACCTGAGTCTTAAGAGAGATCAGTCACTCCTTAATCACTCACACAAGATCTGTTCAAGCAAGAATATAGATACCAGTTCAGCCAGCCATCCTTCTCCAGAGAGGAATCCTTCTGACTGTCCTCAAGAGACTGTCCCAAGAGCCTGTTTCCAGAGCTCTCTCCCAACAGCCTCCTTAGAGACTGTTATCTCCTTATATAGGGAATTTTCTCCTATGTCACCTCCCCTAAGTTCTTCCATCTACCAATCACAGTATACATTTTTCAAAGGATAGACCATTCTTAGTTCACACCTAAGAAGGTGTACATTTTTGAGTAATTCACATCAGGAAAGCTCTGAGTAAGTTTCTCAGTTCTTTGTTCCTTGTAAATTCAAAAGTTACTTGACCTTTATAGGTACTTATCTTAAGAACTTTTTGCCTTATTATAAGTATGGGTTTAAGTACTTTTTATTGTTCAGAAAAGAGTTTACAACTTTATCTTCCCCTAGGGCAGACTTAAGTAGGTGAAGTAGAGTTATCACATTCCTGATCTAAGTAGAGTTCACGCCCAAATGGTGAATGGTCCCAATGGTGAATGGTCCCAATGGGGAATTTTTTAACATTCACAAGTCTGAGAAATTTCAAGATTCACAGTAGGATGGTCATTTTTATTATATTGGCTTGTCCTACCCATGAGCATTTAATGTTTTTCCAATTGTTCAAGTCTAGTTTTAGTTGTGTGGAGAGAGTTTTGTAGTTGTTCATATAGCTCCTGTGTTTGTCTCAAGAGATAGATTCCTAAGTATTTTATTTTGTCTAAGGTGATTTTGAATTGGATTTCTCTTTCTAGTTCTTGCTGGTGAGATGTGTTGGAGATATATAGAAATGCTGATGATTTATGCGGGTTTATTTTGTATCCTGCAACTTTGCTAAAGTTGTTGATTATTTCGACTAGCTTTTTAGTTGATTCTCGAGGACTCTTTAAGTAGACCATCATGTCATCCGTAAAGAGTGACAACTTGGTCTCCTCCTTGCCTATTTTAATGCCTTCAATTTCTTTTTCTTCTCTAATTGCTACTGCTAGTGTTTCTAGTACAATGTCAAATAATAGAGGTGATAATGGGCAACCTTGTTTCACTCCTGATCTTATTGGGAAGGCTTCTAGTTTATCCCCATTGCAGATGATGTTTGCTGATGGTTTTAGATATATACTGTTTATTATTTTTACGAAAGACCCTTCTATTCCTATACTTTCTAGTGTTTTCAATAGGAATGGGTGTTGTATTTTATCAAAGGCTTTTTCTGCATCTATTGAGATAATCATGTGATTTTTGTCAGTTTGCTTGTTAATATGGTCAATTATGTGGATGGTTTTCTAATATTGAACCATCCTTGCATTCCTGGTATGAATCCTACCTGGTCATACTGATTATCCTTTGTGATGACTTACTGGAGTCTTTTTGCTAGTATCCTATTTAAGATTTTTGCATCTATATTCACTAAGGAGATTGGTCTATAGTTTTCTTTCTCTGTTTTTGACCTGCCTGCTTTGGAATCAGAACCATATTTGTGTCATAAAAGGAATTTGGACAAACTCATTCTTTGCTTATTCTGTCAAATAGTTTGTATAATATTGGGATTAGTTGTTCTTTGAATGTTTGATAGAATTCATTTATATATCCATCTGAGCCTGGGGATTTTTTCTTAGGGAGTTCTTTGATGGCTTGTTCAATTTATTTTTCTGATATGGGTTGTTTAGTCTATTTCTTCCTTTGTTAGTCTAGGCAATTTATATTTTTGTAAATATTCATCCATATCATCTAGATTGCCATATTTGTTGCCATATAATTGGGCATAATAGTTTTTAATGATTGCCTTAATTTCCTCTTCATTAGAGGTGAGGTCTCCCTTTTCATATAGGATACTGTCAATTTGGTTTTCTTTTTTCCTTTATTTAAATTAGACTGACCAGTACTTTGTCTATTTTATTTGTTTTTTTTCAAAGTACCAGCTTCTAGTCATATTTATTAAATCAATAGTTCTTTGACTTTCAATTTTATTAATTTCTCCTTTGATTTTTACGATCTCTAATTTAGTTTTCATCTGAGGATTTTTAATTTGTTTTCTAGTTTTTTAATTTCCATGCCCAATTCATTGAACTCTGCCTTCTCTAGTTTGTTAATATATGACCTCAAGGATATGCATTTCCCCCTGAGTACTGCTTTGGCTGCATCCCATAGGTTGTGAAAGGATGTCTCATCCTTGTCATTTTCTTCAATGAAATTATTAATTGTTTCTATGATTTGTTCTTTGACTAACAGGTTTTGGAGAATTGTATTGTTCAATTTCCAATTACTTTTTGATTTACCTCTCCATGTACCCTTACCAATTATTATTTTCATTGCATTGTGATCTGAGAAGGTTGCATTTATTATTTCTGCTCTTATGCACTTGTTTGCAATGTTTTTATGCCCTAACACATGGTCAATCTTTGTGAATGCACCATGTGCTGCTGAAAAGAAGGTATATTACTTTTTGTCCCTATTTATTTTTCTCCACATATCTACTAACTCTGATTTTTCTAAGATTTCATTCACTTCTCTTACCTCTTTCTTATTTATTTTTTGGTTTGATTTATCTAGTTCTGATAGAGGAAGGTTCAGGTCTCCCACTAGTATAGTTTTTCTATCTATTTCATCCTTGAGTTCCACTAGTTTCTCCTTTAGAAATTTGGTTGCTATGCCATTTAGTGCATACATGTTGAGTACTGATATTTCCTCATTGTCTATACTGCCTTTTATTAGGATGTAATTACCATTCCTATCTCTTTTAATCATATCTATTTTTACTTTGGCTTTGTCAGATATCATGATTGCAACTCCTGCCTTCTTTTTATCAGTTGATGCCCAGTAGATATGGCTCCATCCTCTTACTTTCATCCTATGTGTATCTAGCTTCCTCATATGTATTTCTTGTAGACAGCATATGGTAGGGTTTTGGATTCTAATCCACTCTGCCATTCACTTGTGTTTTATGGGTGATTTCATTCCATTCACATTCAGAGTTATGATTACCAGCTGTGTATTTCCCAGCATTTTGATTTCTACTCCTAGTCCTGCCTTTTCTTCTTTCACTATTTCCTTCCACACCAATGTTTTGTTTTTTAATCAGTTCCCCTAATTCCCATCCTTATTTTACTTCCCTTTTTACCCCCCTCCTTTCTTATTCCCCCCTTATTATCTTTACAGTTCTTTTAAACTCCCCCTTACCCTCTCCCTCCTTTGTACTGCTTCCCTCCCCACCAATCCATTTTTTACCCTTCTACTTCCCTATAGGGCACAAATCAATTCTCTTCCCCAGTGGATTGGATTGTTCTTCCCTCTTTGGGTCAATTTCAATGCACATACAAGTTGAGTATTTCCTATCTCCAACCTCTTTATCCTTCCAGTGTATTGATGTTTTCCCCCATCCCTCCATGTGCTTCTTTGTGACATATAAATTTACCCTCTTCAGTTTCTTTTCCCGTTTCTTTTAGTATTAACTTCTTTTTTAGCTCTAGTTGTATATATATACATATATATATATATACATGTATATACATATACATATAAATACACACATATGTATTTATGCATACATATATCTGTATACATATTTATGTCTTGTCATTTCATCCTATACAGTTTGTCACTGTTCCCTCGAAGTGTACTTCTTCTAGCTGCCCAGGTGGTAATAACAATTTTTAAAAGTTATCAATGACCTCTTTTCTTTTTTTTTATTTAAACATTATTTTATTTGGTCATTTTCATACATTATTCAGTGGAAACAATGATCGTTTTCTTTTCCTCCCCCCCCCCCCCCGCCTTTCCCTCTCCCATAGCTGACGCATGATTCCACTGGTTATCACATGTGTTCTTGACTCGAACCCATTTCCCTGTTGTTGGAATTTGCATTATAGTGTTTATTTAGAGTCTCTCCTCAGTCTTATCTCCTCCAACCCTGTAGTCAAGCAGTTGCTTTTCATTCGGTGTTTTTACTCCCACAGTTTATCCTCTGCTTGTGGGTAGTATTTTTTTTTAGATCCCTGCAGATTGTTCAGGGAAATTGCATTGATACTAATGGAGAAGTCCATCACCTTCGATTGTACCACAATGTATCAGTCTCTGTGTATAATGTTTTCCTGGTTCTGCTCCTTTCGCTCTGCATCACTTCCTGGAGGTTGTTCCAGTCTCCATGGAATTCCTCCACTTTATTATTCCTTTTAGCACAATAGTATTCCATCACCAACATATACCACAATTTGTTCAGCCATTCTCCAATTGAAGGGCATCCCCTCATTTTTCAATTTTTGTCCACCACAAAGAGCGCAGCTATGAATATTCTTGTACAAGTCTTTTTGTCCATTATCTCTTTGGGGTACAAGCCCAGCAGTGCTATGGCTGGATCAAAGGGCAGACAGAATGACCTCTTTTCTTATAGGGATACATATCATTTTAACTTATTGGGTCTCTTATAAAAAAGATTTTTCCTGTTTTGTTTTGTTTTTCTCCCCCCCCCCCCCTCTTTTTTACCTTTTTGATAATTCTCTTGAATTCTGTGCTTGAACATCAAATTTTCTGTTCAGGTCTGGTCTTTTCTTTACAAATTCTTGGAATTCTTCTATTTTTGTTAAATGACCATAGTTTCCCCTGTAAGAATATAGTCAGTTTTGCTGGGCAGTTGATTCTTGGTTGTAGATCTAGTTCCCTTGCTTTCCGGAATATCATATTCCATGCCTTTCAGTCCTTCAGTGTAGATGCAGCCAGATTCTGTGTTATCCTCACTGTGGTTCCATGGTATCTGAATGACTTCTTCTTAGCAGCTTGTAATATTTTTTCCTTGGTCTGTTAGCTCTTGAATTTGGCTATAACATTCCTGGGTGTTATCAGTTGGGGATTAAGTATAGGAGGTGATGTGTGGATTCTTTCAATCTCCACTTTTCCCTCTTGTTCTAGAATATCAGGGCAGTTTTCTTGGATGATTTCTTGTAGTATGATGTCCAGCCTTTTCCTTTTGTCATGGTCTTCTGGTAGGCCAATGATTCTTAAGTTGTCTCTCCTGGAACAACTTTCTAAATCTTCTGTTTTGTGAATGAGATGCTTCATATTTTCCTCACGTTTTTCATTCATTAAATTTTGTTTTATAGTGTCCTGCTGCCTTGTGAAATCACTTGATTCTAGTTGTTATATTCTGGTTCTTAAAGACTGGATTTCATCCCTGGCTTTTTGGTCATTCTTCTGCTTCTGGTCTGATTTTTTTTGGAGATCATCTTTCATCCTCTTTACCTCATCTTTCATCTCCTTTGCCTCATCTTTCATCTTCTTTGCCTCATCTTTCATCTCCTTTGACTCATTTTCAAGCTGGTTGATTTTGGTTTTCAGGTCATTATTTTCTCATTTTAGTTCAAGTGCCTCTGTTTCCAGATGACTTATCTTACTTTTTAAGTTCTTTTTCCAATTGTCTTCAGCCTCTCTTAATTGTGTTTTGAATTGTATTTTGAGTTCTTCCAAAGCCTTTGTCCAATTCCCTGGGATTTGTTTTATGATTTGGTGTTTCCTCCTGCTCTGTTCCATTTGCTCTTTGTTCATTGCCTGTATAGAAGCTGTCAATTGTAATTTCTTTTATCTTTTTCTGTTGTTTGCTCATATTTGCCCCTTCGTTTCCCCCTATATTTGCCTGCACTCTTGCTCCTCTCATTATGTGTTGGATCTGTGGGTTTGGGCTTTTTTGTCATTCTTCCCTCTTAGAGTTTTGTCAGCAAGTCCCTCAGGGCAATCTGTGTGGGAGGAGTATTGGAGCTTTTGCTTCCCTGTGCTCTGGAGGCTTTGATTGGATCAAAGTCCAGTAGTCTGTGAGGGAAGGGTGTTGAGCTTGAGCTTCCCTGACCTCTGAAGACTGTTGATGGGATTAAGTCCTGCTGGGTTGGGCTGGATGTGCCCTGAGGCCAAAACCTCCTGAAAGGGGGAGCAATATGGAGGGTCTCCGCTGCTGCAACCAGGCTGCCCACTCTGTGCTCCTTCTCCAGCTCCTTCCCCACCATCTTTGTTTGACACTTTGAGCCTGGCACATCCCTGACTGCAAGGTACACTCTCCAGACCAGCGCCTTTGCCCACCCAGAGGTTCCAGTTGCCTCTGGAGGCTTAGCGCTCTAGGTGGGGGAGGGGGGTCATGGGACCTTTCTTCTCCCTTCCCCTTAAACCCGAGTGTTCTCGAATTCCAGTTTTTGGGGGGGCACACCTTTTAAATTGAGTCCAGCAGGAGGGTTCCTTGGCTCTGTCTTGTTGTTAGGTTTGATTTTCAGTCCCCTGGGACCATTTAGTTTGTTTCTGGTAAGGAAGAGTTTTCAGAGGTCTGAACTTTCACTGCCTCTATGCCGTTATCTTGACTCCCTATTTTTTTGCATTTTAAAATATTATTCTGAGAAGGAATCCATAGGCCAAAGTGTTAGAACCCTAGCTCTAAGGGATTGAAGAATTTTCTCCCGGGTCCTCTAAGCACAATGTACCTTTTCCTCCTGGCTCTTTTTTATTCCTGACAGAAATAATGTTGGTAAAAGTGTGTCTTTCAAGGTCAGCTCTTTTCTATCTCCTCCAGGCAGTCTTCTTAGATTATTCCATTCCTTATAGATTTCATCCTTCTTGAACTCATAGACCCTTAGAGCCAGAATGGGCTTCAGTGACCACTTGGCAACCCCCTCATTTTACATACAAGGAACCAAACCATGACAAGTTGAATGAGTTGCTAAGGTCACATGGACAGATAGTAATCGATTGGGGAGAAAAACCTAGACCTCCTGATGCCTAGCCTTGTTTTGTGGGATTTTTTTTTTTGGCTTTGATCTGTGATTTCATTGATATTGGGAATTTCCAATGAAGAAATTCCTTCTAAAAATGGTGATCTGAAACTGCTTTGTAACTTGTAGTCTCAGAGATTTCCTTGGGGCATTGAGAGATAAAAAGACCTGCCCAGGACCACACAGCCAATGTTTGAAGCCAAATTTGGGCCCAAGATTTCCTGATTTTGAGGCCATTTCTCCATCCACTATGCAACCTCTCTTGCATAAGAACACCTGTTCTTTCCATTCAATAAACCTTGAATTTGGCACAATAGACTACCCTGTCATCCCAGTTTTAGTTTATCATGATAGTACATACCCTTCAGTTGGAATTTCATTTTTCTGCTTCATATGTGTTGCTTCTGTACCCTTGCTGAGGTAGATTTTTGGGGTAAACCCCAACTTATTTTTTAATTCAACAAGTATTTAGTAGGCACCTACTGTGTACAAAACATTATACTGGATGCTGGGACACATGGACAAAAGCAAAACAGACTCAGCTCTCAAGAGATTTATATTCTAATGCAGAAATCCTTACTCCAATAATACTTCCCACTGGAGTGCCATGCATAATAATAATATCCAGAATTTTGAAGTTTGTCAAGTGCTTTATAAATATTATCTCATTTTATCCTCATAAACATCCTGGAAAAGAAGTGCTTTATTTATTATTCTTATTTTATAATTGTAGAAACTGAGGCAGCCAGAGGTTGAGTGACTTTCCTAGGATCACACAGCTAGTAAGTGTCTGAGGCTAGATATGAACTCATGGCTTCTTGATTCCAGGTTCAGAGGTCTATCCACTAAACCTTATAGAAAGTACATATGGAAAATGATCAATAAATACTTTGTGATGATAGCAATGGTGTTTATGATGACATTCGCAGTACTGGTAATGATATTGTGACTGTGGTAATGATAATGATGGACATCATATAATGGCGGCAATAATAATAGTTGGCACTTTCAAGTATGCAAAGAATTTAATGCACAATATCTCATTTGGTCCTTGTGAACATCCCTATGAGGTAGATACCATAGATATTAGCCCTATTCCCTTTTAATAGATGAAGAAATTGAGGCTCAGACAAATTAAGTTACTTTCCCAAGAAGGAGGCCAGATCTTATATATTTCTACTCCAGCATTCTATCTATTATACTACGGCTACCATGGTGGGTGGGGATGGTGAAGATGGTGTTAGTGATAATAGTAATGATCATGGTGGTATATGTAAAAAATGATTTTTCTTGTTCCAGGGAAGTAATTTCCCTCCAATAACTAGTAACATGTTACTAGCCCTATCCTTCAACCTCATATCTCCAGGCACTCCATACACAGCCCTACTGTCTCAGGCTATCACCTATTCTCACTTTCCTTTGGCATTATCACTGACCAGTTCAACTATAAACTTGCCTTCCATGACTCAATCCTTTGCCTTTCAATATTATTACTATCCAGATCTTTTCAAGCCCCTATTCTGGATTACCCCAACCATTTGGTTTCTCTTCTAGCCTATGTCCTACAATGAATAAAATGATATCCTTCTTAATGGATTTTTTTTCAAAATGTTATATAATTTAATCTTAAACAGCCCCTCACTGGTATAAGGCAAATCCTTATATTCTTCTGTTTGGATTTCTATCACATTTCCCAGTGGCTATCACAAACCTTCTCTTCTTTCTTCAAGCCACCTATACCATTTCTTTCTCCTTTCTCCTTGCCTTCATTATTAAGGAAACCAAAGCTATAAGTCATTAGCTTCTTTTTTTCTTTATTTTATACTCTAAAATCCTTCTACATTGTTCCCCATTCTCTCATTTGTTCCAATCTGAGGAAAATGTGGTTCTCTTTTATGAGGTCAGACCCTCCAATTGTGCCCTTGATCCTCTTCTGTCTCCTCTAAGAGCCTGCCCACTGAAGCATTCCTTATTTCTCTTATCTTTAATCTCTTCTTAACCACTAGCTCCGCCCACACTGTCTACAAACTTGTTAAAATGCCACTCATCCTTTATAAAAACCACTCTACTTAAGTCTGCCTCTTCTTCCTCAAGGGAAAATTAAGTGATATGCCCATGATCATGAGCCCCATGCCTTTTCTTTTACAGCTAAACTCTTAGAAAAAGTTATCTATACCTGTTGCCTCTGTTTCCTTACCTCCCATTCACTCCTTGACTTGTCCAAACTGGATTCCCAACTTGTCCACTCTAATGAAACTACAAACTGCTCTCTTACTAATGATCTCTTAAATGTCAAATCCAATGGCCTTTTCTAAGTCATCCTCTTACTTGATTTCCTAGTAACTTTTGGACATCACCCCTCTGCTCTGATACCTTTTCCTCCCATAGCTCTCATCACGACTGTAATATTTAAAATTAGTTTCTCTGCTAAAAGTGTTATATTTTTATGAGGTTTATTAGAGATTAAGAAATAAAGAAAATACAAAATATAGAAAGCACGTGCAACCTACATTTTGCCTGCCTAGTAGAGGGCCGCGTGTGCCCAGAAGCAGAAGCCGAGAGAGCGAGCCCTGTATATAGTCAGTTTAAATACCCCATTTTTTCTTGGCCCAGGTGAGGACTCAGGGATATTAGAGGGAATTCTGGGAGCTAGCAAAAAGTTCCAAGGACTTCAGGGAATTGAAGTCCGGGGTTCAAATCTCCATTTTTACAGGACACTACTCATTCCTAGTTCTCCTGTATATATGACCATTTCTTCTTTAAAATATTTTAAATGACTTTTTTGTTTTTATATCATCTTCATTTCCCAAAGTGTCCCTTCCCCTTTTCCCTACCAGGGAGTCATTCCTTACAATAAAGAATAAAAAGGAGCTTAAAGAAAAAGTTTAGCAAAAGTGGCAAACCCATGGAGGAAGTCCAATATTAGCTGCAGCATTCCATATCCCATACTGTCCTTCTACCATCCCTTCTGCAAAGCAGAGAACAATTACCTTCTCTTAGTTCTTGAGGACAAGATTTCACCACTACTTCTTGGTGTCTTTGCTAAGATCAAAATTCTGCCACTGAATTAAAGTATCCCCCAAGGCTCTGCTTATGGCCTTCTTCTCTTTTTACTCTCTTTTTTACTCTATGTGTTTATGCTTCTCTCTTTCTCTCTCTCACTGATCTCATTAACTCCCATGGGTCTGATTATCTCTATGCAGATCACTCCCAAATATATATGTCCATTTTTAATCTCTCTCTTCTAAACTTGAATACCCTATCATACTGCCTGCTGAACATCTGTCTCTACTTGGATGTCCCACAGGCATCTCAAAATCACCATATGCCAAAAAAGGGAAAAGGAAGGTAAGGGTTTTAAAAAAAGATTTTATATATGTATATATGTATATACATATATGTATATATGTATATGTATATATATACATATACATATATATATATATATATATATAATTTGAGGGGAGAGAGAAAGAGTACTAACAATTACAGAGAGCAGGAAAGATTCCTGGTAATAGATGGCAACTGATCTGAGATATAAAGAAAACTGGGGTTTCTAAGAGGTAGAGATGAGGAGAAAAAGAATACATGTGGGGACAGCCTCTGAAAAGGCACTGACATGAAAGATGGAATATTGAGCTTAGGGGGCTAGTAGCCCAGTTTGTCTGGAACACAGAATACATGGGACTCCTATTAAGATAGTAAAATGGTCTAACTAAGGCCAGCTTCCCTGAGGAACATTTAGATTTTTGGCAAGGGACTAAATAAGGAATCTGGCAAAGCCTTATTTTTTTCTGGCTTATATGTGTATTATCATGCAAAACATACCTCCATATTGGCCATTGTTGAAAGAGAATGCTCATATAAAACCCAAACCCCAAAATATAAACTCATAAAATAAAGTGAAAAATAGTATGCCTTGATCAGCATTCCAACTCCAACAGTTGTCTCTCTGGAGGTAGATAGCATTTTTTGTCATAAATTCTTCAGAGTTATCCTGGATCATTGTATTACTAAGAACAGCTAAGTCTGTCACAGTTGATCATTACACGATATTGCTGTTACTACATATAATGATCTCCTGGTTCTGCTTATTTCACTCTGCATCAGTTCATGTAGGTCTTTTGAGCTTTTTCTGAAATCATCCTGTTCATCATTTCTTATAGCTTAATGGCATTCTATCACCATTATGTACCACAATTTGTCCAGTCATTCCCCATTTGGTCGGTGGACATTCCCTCAATTTCCAACTTTTTGCCATCACAAAAAGGGCTGCTATAAATATTTTTGCACAAGTAGGTCCTTCCCCATTTTAAAAAAAATCTCTTTGGGAAAAATGCTTATTAATGGTATTACTGGAGATAAGGGTAGGCATAGTTTTGTGGCTCTTTGGGCATGGTTCCAAATTAAGTCAAGACCTTATTGACCAGGGTTGGGAGAAGCCCCAGAAGATAAGTAGAAGCTTCAGAATGAAATGAGGTTGGTACCAAAGTCATTGTATTTCCTGGTCCCTAGCCAGAACTGTGATCCCAGGCCAGTACTGGAAAAGAAGGCAGGTCCTAGCCTTAGGCAACTTTCTACCCAGAGGCTATAGAGGGGCAACTTACACACTGCAGCAAGAAGCAAGACCTGAACCTATCCAACCTATCCAATAATATAGGAGGAGGAGACAGATCCTGGGCCTGGCACAAAACCCTAATCCAAGAACTAGAATTGTAGAAATGAACAAACAAGAGAAAACACCTATTATAATTAAGAAATGCTGTGACTTAAAAGAATCTCACCATTTGAGAGAATCACAAACAGGACCCTAGAAAAAAAGAAGACTGGCCACAAAAACTCTAAGAGTAAATAAAAGAAATGAAGGAGCTTAAAGAGAAAATAAATTAAAACAGAGCAGCCAGAAAGAGAATAAAAAGCTTATAGCAAAAAGTGGACAACTTTAACCAGTAGTAGCAATAAGAAGTATTAGAACAAAGTCAAAACACTGAAAATGAAAAGAATGTGTACTATAAAAAACTATTGATCTGGAAAGCAGAATAAGGAGAGAGAATTGAAGAATCATTGAATTCTTTGAAAAGCATCACCAAAGCCAGAAAAAGAAAAGAAAAAATAAATGAAATTAATATTTAAGAAATCATAAAAACCCTCTCCAGAACTTTAACAGACAGAAAGTAAAGTGAAAATTGAAAATATTCAGTAACACCTGAAATTATGAATTGAACATGCCCCAAAAGGCTGGAAATCTAATTTTGACTTCAAAGGAAAAAAACAAAACAAAATTATAAGCTTTCACATAGAGATCAAGCAACAAAGAACCATAATTATGATCACAAAAGATTTAGCAGAAACTACTTTAAAGAAAAGGAATTCCTGGAATATGATATAACAAAAAGAAAAATAAAGTTTAAAAAATAAGAATGGCTTATTGCAAAACTAAATATATATATATACATTTACATATATATATTTATATAAATATATAAACCTTTATTAGTAGACTTTTAAACATTCCTGTTGAGAAAACAATAGTTGGCAAGAATCTTTGAAATACACACACACAGGAGACAACATACATATATTTGCACAATATAAAGGACAGAAAGGATAACCAAGTCCTTACATCCTCCACTATCTCTTCAAATTCCTACTGTTTTTAGAGTCAAAGACAAAATAAAGAAACAAAATGCAGAGTCAAAGGGGGGTAAAGAAATAACAATTTGCCTTTTTTTTTTACTGTTTTTACTGTTTTGTTGATTTAAACAAATAAAGAATAGAAACTAAAAAATTTACAGCAAAGTATGACAGCAAAGTACCAGAAACAAAATAGATTCTCATTGATTGTTGGATACAGCAAAAGTAGTCCTTGGGGGAAATTTTATATCTCTAAACATATCCATCAACAAAAGAGAAAAAACACAAAATCAATAAATTGGGCATGCAATTGAAAAAGAAAAGTAATAATAAAAACACATAAACATAAAGATTGAAATTCTGAAAATAAAAGAAATTAGCAAAATTAAAAACAAAAATTTGAATTAATAAACCTATGAGTTAGTTTTTTAAAAACTAACAAAATAGATGAATTAACTTAATTAGCTAATTCAGTTTTAAAAAAGAAAAAATAATTACTGATAGAAAAGGAAAAAGGAAAAATCAACAGATGAGGAGGAAGTATAGGACAATATTAGAAACTATTTTGTCTATTTGCCAATAAAACTGATAACTTAAGAGAAATAGTTTAATATTTTTAAAACATAAAATACCTTGTGAAATGATAGAGAATTTAAATAATCCAAGTTCAGTAAAGAAATTAAACAATCCATAAATGAGATCCAAAGGGGGAGTGGAACCCTCAAAACCCAGATGGATTTACAAGTGTATTTTGTCAAAGGTTCAAAGAACAATGAATGTTTTGAACATTTTGTGCAAAATTAGAAAAAAGACATCATCCTATCAAAGTCTTTTTATGAAACAAATATGATCATTGTAGTTAAATCAAAGAAACATAAAGCAGAGATAAAAACTATAGACCAATAAATATTCTTAATAAACATTGATTTTTAAAGTATTGAACAAAGAGGCTACAGCAACATATTTTTTTAAATTATTCATTATGATCAGTTTAGATTTATACCAGGAATAAAAGGTTCAGATTAGGAAAACTATAAACATAATAGGATAAAAACTGTAAATTCATTTGCATAGGGAACTTATAGGTAAAGAAACTACCAAACCAGACTTCTCTGCAACTTACATTCTTAAAGAGTGGCATAGAGCATTAAGAGATCAAGTGATTTACCGAGGTTCATACAAATAGTGTTGTGAGAGGAAGGTCTTGAGATCAGGATTTCCCAGATCTGACACCAACTCTATCACTAATATTCAGTCATTCAGTCACATCTGGCTCTTCATGACCTCTTGGACCATACTGTTCATGGAGTTTTCTTTGCAAAAATTCCAGAATGGTTTGCCATTCCTTGTCAAGTGGAGTAAGGCAGGTAGAGATTAAGTGACTTGCCCAGGGTAGCCCATAGCTAGTAAGTGTATTAAATTGCATTTGAATTCAGGTCTTTCTGACTTCAGGCTCAATGCTCTGCCCACTTAACCACCTAGCTTCCTCTCTATCCTATACCACACTGCTTTTCATAAACATAATAGATTGAATTAGGAAGAAATTAGAAAGCATAGGAAGAAATGAAACTTTTCTTAAAATGATGCATAGTATCTATCTAAAACCAAGAACAAGGATTATTTTAAAAGAAAATAAACTAGAAGTCTTTCTAATAACATCAGGGTAAAGCAAGGATGTCCATTATTACAATGACTAGTCAATATTGTACTAAAAATGCCAGTTATAGTAACAAGACAAGAAAAAGAAATGGAAAGAATAAGCAAAGTCAATAAGGAACTCAAACTGACTTTTTATTTTATTTTAAACCTTTACCTTCATCTTAGAGTCAATACTGTGTATTAGCTCCAAGGCAAAAGAGTGGTAAGGGTTAGGCAATGGGGGTTAAGTGACTTGCTCAGGGTCACAAACCTGGGAAGTGTCTGAGGCCAGATTTGAACCTAGGACCTCCTGTCTCTAGGCCTGACTCTCAAGCCACTGAGCTACCCAGCTGCCCCCAAAACTGTCACTTTTTTGTAAATGATATGATGATATATTTGGAGAACCCTAGAGAGGCAACTAAAAAACTAGTTGAAACAATGAATAATTTTAGTAAAGCTGTAGGGTATTGTGAATTTCAAAACTACTCCATCCTATTCAGACCATTCTTTAGAAGTTTGGATTTAGCTATTTCTTGATCAATAACAATAGAGATACTTGGAATAACAGAATCAGGTCTTGGAAACTACATTTTCCACCCTACTCAGTGTAACAAGATTAGGAAGGGCTACATCAATATGGCCTTCAACAGACATGTGCAAAAAAAGGTCAGACCTCTGGGCAGTCCTAGGTCAAGCTAGAGCCACTCTTGGCACATGTGAGACGCAGGAAGTAAGGTAGAGAACAGCCTCTGGAGTTCTTGGGACTTCCTGTGAGGAGGGCTAGAGTTCAGTTCGAGGCTGGTGCTTGAGGTTGGCGGAGCCCCACAGACTGCTTTCCTTCATATTGGTCACATGAGTGATAAGGACTGATCCCTTTCCCTGCCTTGGCTATCCAAGGCCTTAATGCCCACTTTGGCTCAGCCTGAGCCAGAGTGGTTCTGAGTTAAACTTCTTTCCTTCTCTCTCTCTCTCTCTCTCTCTCTCTCTCTCTCTCTCTCTCTCTCTCTCTCTCTCTCTCTCTCTCTCTCTCTCTCCCTCTCCCTCTAATACTTTCTTCCTCCTGTTGTAATTAAAACACCATAAAAATTTGGCAGCTGACTTTAGTGTTTCATTTAGGAATTACATAAGTGAATTCCTTGGCAACCTTTGGCTACCTTAAATTAATATATATCAGTCTTTTAAAGTGATTTTCAATATCACAGTATCACATAAACCTAAATAAATCAACAGTGTTTCTATTTGTTGCAAAACAGTAAATAAATAAAACCTTGCAGGAAGAGATGGAAAGAAAAATTCCACTTAAAAGAACTACATAAAATACTTGGGAGTCTATCTGCCAAGACATACACAGGAACTATATGAACATAAGTAAAAAACACTTCACACTAATAAAGACAAATCTAAATAACTGGAGAAATACTAAGTTCATGGGTAGGCCAAGTCAATGTAATAAAAATGACAATTCTACCTTAATTAATCTGCTCATTCAATGCTATACCAATAAAAATACCAAAATATTACTTTATAGAATTAGAAAAAAATGTATCTGGAGGACAGATGGTCAAAAATATCCGGGGGCAGCTGGGTAGCTCAGTGGATTGAGAGTCAGGCCTAGAGATAGGAGGTCCTAGGTTCAAATGTGGCCCAGACACATCCTAACTGTGTGACCCTGGGCAAAGTCACTTAACCCCCATTGCCTAGCCCTTCCCATTCTTCTGCCTTGGAACCAATACACAGTATTGATTCCAAGATGGTAAGTAAGGGTTTATTAAACAACATATATATATATATATATATATGTATATATATATATATATATATATATATATATATATATATCAAAGGAATCAATGAAAAAAAGGGAAGGAAGGAAGTCTTGTAGTACCAGATTTCACAATATGTTACAAAGCAGTAACCATTAAAACAATTTGGTACTAGTTAAGGAAAAAAGTGATTGATCAATGGAATAAACTAAGTTTACATATATAGAGGAGCAAATGAGCATAGTAACTAATTGTTTGATAAAGATCTCAAAATGTTTGCTAATAATACCAAAGATCCTAGCTATTAGGTCAAGAACTCATTATATGACAAAAAACTGCTTGGAAAATGGGAAAGTCTGACAAAAACTAGGTATAAACTAGTATCTCACACAATTTAGCAAGATAAACTTAAAATGGATATATGATTTAAACATAAAAGGTTATATCATGAGCAAATTAGAGGAGCATGGAAGAAATTAACTGTCAGAGCTATGTATAGAGGAAAAACTCATGACCAAGCAAAAAATAGAGAGGTTCATAGAAGGTAAAATGGATACTTTTATATACATTGAATTGGAAAGTTTTTGCACAAACAAAACTAATGCATCCAAAATTAGAAGAAAAGTAGAAAACTGGAGGAGAAATTTGCAGCAAATTTTTCTGATAGAGGTTTCATTTCTCTTGGAGCCATTCCTCAACTGATAGGCAGTCAAAGGAAATGAACAGGTAGTTTTCAGAGAGAGAAAGGAAACCTATCAATAATCATATGAAATTCTCTAAATCATTGATAATTAGAGAAATACAAATTAAAATAACTCTTAGGCACCACTCTTGTACCATTTTACTTCTATCCTATGTATCCATTTTATACCCATTAAATCATGAGTGGCACTATCCTGAGTCCTCTTCCTTTTTCACTCTCCATTATCTCCCTCAGTTATTTCATTAGCTCCCAGGGGTTTGATGATTACGTCTATGCAAATGCTTCTCATATCTAAGTATCTACTATTAGTCTTTCTCTTAAACTTGGAATTGTTTTAACAATCTTAGACTTGTTTTAATTTGCATATCTCTGATTATTAGTGATTTAGAGCATTTTTTCCACATGATTATTCAGATTGGCTAAGATGACAGAAAAAGAAAATGGCAAATGCTGGAGAGGATGTGGGAAAACAGGTACACTATTACACTGTTGGTGGGGCTGTGTAGTCCAACAATTCTGGAGAAAATTTGGAACTATGTCCAAAGGGCTATAAAACTGTGCATATCCTTTGACCTAGTAATATCAGACATGGGATGTATGGGTGTTCAAGGAGGACTAGAACCTCTTAGATGAAGGCTTGCCAAGCCCTTCTCAGGAGCTGCTCATTCCTTTGGTGTTCACCTGGCACTCTAACTCTTATCTGTGGTTCCAAGAAACTGTAGCATGCACAGTAGCCATACTCTGGTAAATCATCTCAGTAAACCAGGTTAAGGGTAACTGATGGGCCACATACCCATCAATGAGTTTAGGAGGGTATCTACTCCAACCATGTGAAGACTTCCCCTCAGTGGAATGGGAGATTATCTAATTATTAATATTAGGGAAAATGAGATTATTCTACCATAAAGGTGGCTGACATTATGGAGTGCTTAAAGCCTAGTCAGTGCCAAAAGCTGTTGTGCTTAAAGTTTTGTCAGGTGCCCACATCATCCACTTCATTTTGGGCCATCACCAGTCATCCTGACTTTTGTTCTGCCTGAACTTCACTGACTAGAAGAGAGTGAAGCTGAGGACTTTGTGGAATTCTATCTCACTTAAATCAAATTCATGCTCAAGTCAAGACATTAATTCATGATGTTATTGGTACTCTTCCCAAACAAAGGCCAAACAACAACAAAAACTAGTACTGGGTCTGTACCCCAAAAAGGACCTCTATGTACAAAAATGTTTATAGCAACTCTGTTTATTGTGGCAGAGAATTGGAAACTGGGTTGATGTTCATTGGTTGGCTATAAGAAATTTTGAAGGAAATAGTTTCAAAAAAATTAGAAAGACCTATATGAATTGATGCAAAATGAAATAAGTAAGAACAAGAGAATAATTTGCACAGTAATAGCAATGTTGTAAGGAAAATAAACTATGAAAGACTGATTACTACAATGATGCACTGCAACTCCAAAGGACTCATGATATAAAATACTCTCTATCTCCAAACAAAGAACTAATGAATTCAGAGTTCAGATTGAAGCTTATATTTTTCAGAACATGGACAATACAGAAATATGGTTTTCCTGGCCATATGTATAATGAGTATTGCATTTCTTTCTATCTTAATAGGTAAGGGAGGGTAAGTCAAGGTAGATAGATGGCTAGAGTTCTGGGCCTAGAATCAGGAAGATCTGAATTTAATCCAGCCTTAGATACTTACTAGCTCTATGTGACCCTGGGTGAGTCACTTAACTTCTGTTTGCCTTAATTTACTAGAAAATGAAATGGCAAATGACCCCGTATCCCTGCCAAGGAAGTCTCATAAATAATATAGTTCATGGAGGCAAGAAGAGTCATACACAACCAAACAACTGAATGATGACAACAATATATCTAGTTACTTATGGGCAGTAAGGTGAAGAAGTGGATAGAGCACCAGGTCTGGAATCAGAAAACTATGAATTCACATCCACTGTCACAAACTTACTAGCTGTGTGACCCTGGGCAAGGCATTTAAACTCTGCTTACCTGAGTTCCTCATTGGCACAATGGGAACACATGGGATAAGGAAATGGCAAATCACTCCAGTATCTTTGCAAGAAAATGTAGAGTCACACACCCCTGAATAACTCAATAACAACAAAAAAGGGAGGGAGAATATGTGGAATCCATGGCTAGTGGGTTCAAAATAAATGCAGAATCAGAAAAAGAGTGAATAGGAGCTCTCAGACAGATAGCTAGAGAACCAAAGAAAGCAGTGTCACAAAAACTCAGAGAGGAGAGTTTCAGAAGAGGTGATAGACAGTGCTAAATACTGGAAGAAGGAAGATCAAGACTACTGATTAAAAGATCAACACTAATGCAAAACTAGAAGAAAAAATTAAAATTAGATAAAAATAAGTCATGCAATTAAAGCAACTCTATCCTAACCTATATGAACAAACTTTTGGGGTCAAAAATGGAAAATGGATAGAGGAATGAACATTGATATAAATTAACATTTTAAAAGAAGTTGAAAATAGTAACAAAAAAACCAAAATACCCTAGAAATTGCCTGAATCATGTGGGGTTAGGGGATGGGGAAAGAGACACAGACAGATTTTTGAATTATTATGATGTAACAAGATTGTTAAATTCTGGGGACATAAATATAAGCAAATAAGACAATCTCTGTCTTCAACATGTTTATATTCTAATAGGTGAAGACAATAATTTAAAAGATAGTAGAAATGAAAATTGGAGAGTATATATGCAGTGGCATAGTGCAGAAATGACTGATGTGGAAGGTGCTACACCATAGTAATATAAGTCAAAAATTCATTCAGCAAAACCAAGAGACAGGGGCTAGATATTAAGTTTCCATTGGGAGAGAGATTAGCATGATGGGCATAGAACAAATGACATGAAATAGAGATCGCTAGAAGTGTCATGGAGAAACCTGATTTAGAATATTAAATCATCTGTAAAATCTTGCTAAATCATGAATATTATTGGTTCTTAAAATAATAGGAAACAGTAAAGCAAAAAATAAACTTAAAATAAGCTTAGTGAGAGACCCAACTGATGGCACTTAGAGTTGAAACTGGAAGGAGAGCAATGAGTAAACATATTATGGAAATGATGCATAAAGGTGTTAAATTCTTTTCATCATCAAGGGCAGTGAAAGTACATTTCAATTTTAATATCACAGTCCCAAATTTACCACACCAGGAATTGGTTGAATGATGGAAAGAAAAGTTTGACTAAACAAAATATATGTGAAGATCTGGATTGGAAGAAACATAATTTTAATGGTGTTGAGGGATCACTCCCTAAGTTATCTGGAGGAGGGGAAGACACAAAAAAACAAGGAAACAATCTCAGACCTTATTATTACCACATCAACAAAAAGATAACTAAGAGAACATCAATTATTACTGACCCAAATTGTCCACTTTCTCCCGTATGTAATATTTATAAAGATAGATTAATGAAGCACTATTGTTTACATTATAGCAGCACTGTGCTGTCAGCACTGAGAATACAAATAAGCAAGATGATCCTTGCCCTTGGGGGGCTTATATTTTAGTGAGAATCATGAATGACACTTGAAAGAAAGCTGAAAAGGAGGGATGTGGGGAAATAGTGTGGAGATAGTTTAAAAGAGGCAAGGAGGCATAGCTGCTTATTAGAGCCTAGTGCCTTAGAGGCAAAGTTCAATGTTCCAGAGGTGGTGATAGCCCAAATATAGATGACAAAGTTAGATTTTCATTCCGGTCCCTAAACATGAGTATTTCCCCAAATCTCTGCCCTAAGTCACTGCTATTGTGTGTGTGTGATTACATCAACTCCCATGGAATCAACTATCATTTGAAAAGAGATAAATGATTCTCAGATCTATGTGTCAAGCCCAAATCTCTCTCCTGACCTCAGTTTTATGTATCCAATTGCCTATTGCACATCTCATCATACACGTCTCATAGACATTTTTAAATCACAGACTCATCTTTCCTACAAAATCCTCTCCTCTCTCTATCTTCTCTGTTGCTGTGTGAGGTATTACCACCCTTCCAGTCACCCAGCATGCACAATTTAGGTGTTTAGGGAATAAGACCAAAATGACAATCTAGCAAAGGAGACTGAAAAGGAATAGTCAGACAGGAAGAAGGAAAAGCAGAAGAGAAAAACATCATGAAAACCTAGAGAGTTTCAAGGATAAGAGGATGATTGTCGGGGTCAAAGGCTACCAAGAGGTCGGAAAGGATGAGGATCGAAAAAAGTCCATTAGATTTGGAAATTCGTTTTGGTTGAGTAATGAAGTTTGAAGCCAGATTGCAAGAGTTAAGAAAGGAGTGAAAGAAAAGAAAGGGGAAGCACCACTTGTAGTTAGCCTTCTCAAAGGGTTTAGCCACAGAAAGAAAGAAATATAAGATGAGAGTTAATAGGGATAGATGGATGGAGTGAGGATTTTTTTTTTATAATGGTGGACATGAGTGTGTTTGTAAGCAGTAGGAAAGGTGTAAAGTAGATGGGAAGAGATTGCAAATAAATTGGAGTCAGTTGATAATAGGAAATATTCTGTTAGAGAGGATGAGATTATTTGTGCACATTGTAGGTTTACCTTGGCAAGAAGAATGACCAGCTTTCATGAGAGACAGGGGTGAAGAAGACAGTAACAAAAGACATCTTAGTGATATGGAATAAAGAAGAAGGGAGAAGTAAGGGATCTTTCTGAGAATGACCTATTTTTTTTTTCAGTGAAATATGAGGCATGGTTTTTAGCTGAGAGGATGGGGGAGGAGCAGCCATAGGAGATTTGAGGAGGAATGAAAAGGTTGAGAAAAGCCACTGAAATGAGTGGGATACTGAGTCAATTAGGGAAGTATATAAAGGATTGCTTTGCTATGGTGAGGGTTCAGTTGAGATTATGTAATGCAGATTTGTGCTGTACCCAGTCAAAACAGTTTAATGATTTTCCCCAGCTTCTTTCAGCATGTGAATAGGAGCAAAGGCAACAGAGGGTGGGAGTGATCCAAGACTGAGATCTGACAGAGACAATCCAGGTTATAAAAGGTCAGTGGAAGGAGACAATGAATATAGGTGACTTTTCTTCGAATTTGGTTATGAGAAGGAGAAAGAATACAAGAAAATAAATTGGGGGAATAGCAAGGTCAAGCAAAGAATTTTGAAGGATATGGAACCCTAGGAAGATCAATAGCAATCTGGGAAAGGGTCACTAAATAAAAATTGAAGATTAGCAAAAGGGAACAACTTCCCAGAGATGATAAGAAGGGTACAAGTGAATGGGTTGTCATGTCAAAGAAAAGGATCATCTTTTCCTCCAAGATTGAAACAAAGGAGTAGAAAATGGAAAGTTGGTGTTGAGGGAATTTGAGATGTATAATTGGGGAGAATTGGGAGTTCATGATAGATCATCTCAGTTTTGTTATTTAAGTATGAAGCAAAGTTCTATGCTGAGTGGGAAGGGAGAAAGAGTAATGTCAGTTGATTGAGGAGAGGAGAGAAGATTTGGAATAGATGTGATGAGGCATGCTTTAGGGAATCATTTAGAAAAGAGTAATAGAATTGTCGTACAGCAATAAGGATCAAATTCAGATTTGATCACATAAATTTCTAGCAAATTTGCTTCCAATAAAGTGTCTTCTATGCATATATGGAAAGAATAAAAGCATCCTAGAAATATTACACAGCAGATGCAACTTTAATATAAGCCAGAAAAATGTGTATTTGTTTCTAAGTGTTTCTCATGATAACAGAGAACTCCATTGTAGAGACCACAAGGAAGAGGGGTTCCTTATAGGTGTCAAGTCTTCCAAATTTCTTGATACTGTGTTGATTATATCAAGACTTGAAATACTGCAGACTCCAAAGGGGGATCCATAACTTCAAAGAGTGTGTTCTAATTATCTTGCCTCTGAAATATATTATTTCAATGACCATAGGCAAGCTATTTAATGTATCTATATCTCAGTTTCCTCATCTGTAAAATTATGATCCCCAAGTGTCCTTTTAAGACCTAGGTCTATGGTCGAGGATCCACACAAGAATAAGGAATACCAACATGATACAGTGGATAGAGCATTGGGTCTAGAGTCAGGATGACCTAAGTTCATATCCTCAGACACTGCTGGTTGTGCGATCCTGGGAAAGTCGAGGTCTTCTTTCTTCTTGTCCTAGAGACATCTTATATAAAAGAATAAAAAAGAAAGGAAAAAACACTTAAGCAAACCTAACACATTAACTGTGACACATAGTGTCACATCAATCAAGTCTGAGACAGACAGTATCACATGCAATAGCTCCCCATTTCTGCAAAGAAAAGAAGGAGATTCATTCTCATATCTTTTCCTTGGGGCCAAGTATTCTCAGAATTTCATAGCATCCAGTTTTGATTTTGTTCTTTCCATTTATACTATTGTGGCCAATGTATACATCACTTTCTCAGTTTTATTTATTTCACTTTGCATCAGTTCATATAAGTCTTCCCATGCTTCCCTGTACTCTTTACAGTAATCCTTTCTTACTTTCATTTATGACAACTTTGCCCTTTTCCCCATGGCATTAGTTTTTCTTCTTGACTAACCTTCCTACAGAGAATTTTCTGGAAAGGATTTTATGCTGGAGAAATATTTATATCTTAATGTTTTCCATTGAACTAAAAAGGAAACTCATGCCTTAACCTCAGTACTCTGAAGGTATTGTTCAGAGATCTGAAGTCTTTCCATACCCTTTTCTTTTATATTCATCTTGTTTGTTGTTATCCAGGTTCAGAGGATTATCCCTGGAATTCTTGCCCCCCTGCCTTTTAGCCTGAGTATTATATGTTATGGTGCTTGCCCCAGAGATTGGCCCTGGCTCTCAAATTTCAAAATGGAATGTTACTTATACAACAGGTTTGTTGGATATGTATGTATGTATATATATATATATATATATATATATATATATATATATATATATATATATATATATATATAGGTCCCTGCCACCTCTAGCCTGAGAAAGCTCTCAGTCTCCATTCTTTGGCTGTGTTAAGTTAAGAAAAATACAGTGTCTATTATTGGTTAAGCATTTGCCCCACTGTACTCTGCCTTTGTAAAAATAAAACTGAAATATTTTGTTAAATTCTGGTTATCACATTTTAGAAAGAACTTTAATAATAATAAGAATAGCTAGCATGCATATAGCATTATTGGACAGCTAGATTGCTAAGTGGTTAGAGCACTGGGCCTGGAATCAAGAAAATATGAATTCAAATTCAGCCTCAGATAACTGCCAGCTGTGTGACTCTGGGCAATCCACTTGAGAAGGAAGTGGCAAAGCATTTCAGTATTTTTGCCAAGAAAACCCCACAAAGAGTTAACCACAACTGGACAATAACAACAAAGTATATATATTCAAGGTTTGCAAGTCATTTTATATCTTTATCCCATTTGATCTGTATAATGGTCCTCTGAGAGAGGTGAGATAGATAATTTGACCAGGGCCACACAGCTTGTAAGTATATGAGGCAGAATTCAAACCCAGGGCTTCCTGACCCCTGGTGCAGCACTCTGCCCACTCTGTGACCTAGATGCCACTAGAAAGCATTCAGAAGAGTTCAGTGAAGGTGATAAAAGGCCCCAATATCACCAAATGTGAGGGACTGATTGAAGGAACCAGACAGTTTTAACATACAGAAGAGAAGATGCAGTGGGTGATAGGATAGCTCTCTTTAAGTATTTAATGGCCTTCTAGAAGGAAAAGGGATTCAAATCATTCTCCTCAACCCCAGAGAGAACTAGAAGCAATTGGTAAAACTGCAGAGAAGTAGGTTTAGCTGAATATAGGGGGAAACTTGCAAACAATTGTTATTTTTGGTCATTTTAGTAATGTCCAACTCTTTGTGACCCCATTCAGGGTTTTCTTGGCACAGATACTGGAATGGTTTGCCATTTCCTTTTCTAGTGCAGTTTACAGATGAGGAACTGAGGCAAATGGGGTTAAGTGATTTGTTTACAGTCACACAGCTACTAAGTGTTTGAGGCTGGATTTAAACTCATGAAGAAGAGTATTTCTGATTCTGAGACCAGTGTTCTATCCACTGTACCACCTAGCTGCCCCTCCAAACAATTAGACCTATCCAAAAACGTAATAGGCTTCCTTTGGAAGGAGTGGGCTTCCCATCACTCAAGGTCTTTTAGTGTAGACTGGATGACCAGTCAGCAATAGACAATCAATAAACATTTCTTAAGCACCTACTATGTGCCAGGACCTGTGCTAAGTGCTGACCGTTTGTCAGAAACAGTAGAGAAGATTCTTGGTTAGGTAGGTACTTGGTACTAGATGAACTCTGAGGTCCTGTCTAATTCTATGATTCTTCCAAGACAAATCTTGGCTCACTTCCATTAGCCTCATCCCCATCTTTCACCTCTGCCTCAAACAAGGGGCCACTGACGCATTTAATTAAACATAATGGCACTTGGGGGAAGTCCATCTCTAATGACAGACTCAGCTTCCCAGCCTACGGTCTTAAAGGGCTGGGCAGATGTTCATTAACTCTTACATCACCTGGGAAAAGAAGACTTCCTGCGTAGGAGGAACAACTGAAGAAGAGAAGGACCTAATCTAAGATCTGTGCACCATAGGGCAAAGACTTTTTAGAGGTGGACAGGAAAGGCCCTTATTTCAACAGAATATGAGAAGTAGAAGGAGCCTCAGAGTTTGGGAAGGACCTCAGAGATCATGGAGTGCAAAATCTCCTCCTTATTTTACAGAGGAGGAAACTGGGGTCCCACAGTGCCCAGGGGAAGCTCCTACTCCACAACCTTCTTTCCTGTTTGGGAGAGGGTATATTCCACCTTCTCTGGGGGGTTCCTGGAGAAAATGAGAAAAAAACACTCTTACTACCTATCTCACAAAAGTGTTGTAAAGGAAGGAAAGCATTTCATAAGCTGTGCAAGTCCACAGGAATGGAAGCAAGACTGATTGCCTTTAAAAGCCTGACCTGTAGCTAGCTCAGCTGCCACACAGTTGAATTCCCACAGAGAGTATGAGCTCTCTGAATTCTGGTCAGATAAGGCTCCCCATTGGACTCCATTTGTGCTATGTTCATGCCTTCCTCCTACTCATTCCTAAGGCCTTTCCTCCTGGACAACAGGTCCATCTCCATCATGCAAAATGGCAGGAAAGCCTTGTCCAGTCATTGGTTGTCAGCAGGTGTCCACTTTCGCCCATTTGGCCTCAGAGAAGTGGCTCTGGCCTTTTCCCTGGGTCCTACCTGCCCCTGGGCTCCAGGACCCCCAGGGGTGTAGATCTGTACCTCCATAAGTTATTAAAGAGATAACTGGAGGCACTGAGAGGTTAACTGATGTCTATAGTCACATAGCTAGTATGTGTTGGATGTAGGACTTGAACTCAGATCTTCCTGACTCCAAAGCTAGCCTTTTATGTACTATGTAGCAATGCCTCTTTTTTGGAAATAAATACACACATACATATACACATTCATATATAGATGATAGGCAGGGAGGCAGATAGGCAGGCAGGCAAAATTGTATGTGAAAGGGAAAACCTATATCATTTTTCAACATTTTAAAATATTTTTCTCATTGTGGTTATTCCTTCCCCTCATGCAAATCCACAGCTCTTTTAAGGTTTAGTAGATTGTTTTAGGATTCCTGTGTGCTGAAAATTCTCACCAATCTATGGCCACTCTGGTGATGAGCTTTTCTGAGCTTAGAATGGCTGGTCATCAGGCAACAGCTGTCTAGCTGTTGGCCCAGTTTGTCTGACATTGCTAGGTTCGTACTTGAAGCCGTCCCAGCTGATCAGGACCTGGACAAACTCCTGCTCAGGAGGAGCTGTCAGGGCTTCCTCCAGGCCACAGTGAGATGTGAGAGAAGACTGTCAGCACAGGACACATTTATTCACCCTCCCCTGAAGTCCTTGTCCAAACTCTCCCAGTGGCCCAACCTTACCCTGGATTCTCAAATACTCAGGTCTGTGCACCTGAGTGCACCTGGTGCAGAGCTGGGAAGGCTTCAGGAGTGGGGCTTGCATAGGAGTTTTATCTCCCCTCGTCCATCAGGGAACAAACCCAAGACTGCAAAGATTTGTCACCTGAAGGTTGGCCTCAAGGAGATTGCTCTTTCTGGTCACAACTCAAGGAAGCCATCTTCTATGTTTAGAGGGAAAATGCACTGCAGGTTGGGAAGGAGTGACCAAACCCAAGATCCTTGAAATAGTTGTAGACTAGGGGTGCATATATAGTATATAGGTGTATATATATATGCATCTGTGTCATATGCATATTATAATTACAGTAATAATGATTATGCTGACAACTCCAAGTTATATAGTGCTTTTGAAGCAAAGCTATTTCCTCCGTTCAATGGCCCATGAGATAGCTGATTCCCATTTTATAGACAAGGAAACTAGGGTTCAGGAAAGTTGAATGATGTTCCCATGTCCCACTGTTAGTAAATATTGAAGGCAAGATTCATGTTTATTTTCTTCTCCCCCATTCCTCAGAGATCTAAGCTCCTTGAGGGTAGGGACGGGTTTTGTTTTTCTTTGTAACCCCAGCACTTAGCCTTACACTGTGCCTGGTGCATAGTAAGTCATTAATAAATGTTTGTTGATTAATTGATTGATTGACTTGGAGTAAAAAAGATGTGAGCCCAAGTCTTCTATCTCTGAGACCTATAATCTGTACACTAAGATATAACATCCTGCATATGTGTTTATATGCTGAAATGCGTGTATCACAGGATGTCTGAACAAGAAAAGGAACTTAGAGACCACCTAGTCCAACTCCCTAATTTTATGGAGGAAGAAACTGAGGCTTAGAGAGATCAAACGACTTTGTCCCTAATCCCATGGACAACATGTCTGGGTTTCAACTCAAGTCTTCTGGTTGCAGGTCTAGGGCTCTTTGCACTACAACCCAGTCTCCACAACTCAGTAGGCTGGCACCTTGGACCCCCAGAGGACAAAGTCAAAGCAGGAAGGCTTATAGTTATACATATAGATGTATGAGTTTTGTATGTATCCTACATATTTATGGGTACACAAATTAGAACATACAAGGTATAATGGGGGACCAAACAATAAAAGTCTGGTCCTTAAAGAAAAAAGCCAGAATTTATGTAGAGCTTTAAGGTCACAAAAAAACCTTGATATCGTTTGTCTCATTTGATCTTCACAAGTGAGACCTACCTATGAGGTAGGTGTTATTATTATCCCCATTTTACAGATAAGGAAACTGAGGCTTTGGGAGGTCATGTGACTTGCCTAGGGTCCCACAGCTAGTAAGTATCTAAGGTGTAATTAGAACCGGGTTGTCCTGACTCTGGGTTTAACATTCTTTCCAGTAAATGCACCACACTGACCCTGATGAACGTGTGAATCAGGCTCTGCATGATGCATGCACAGCACTCTATGATTATTTCCTCCCCAATTACTTGGTAGCTGAAGTTTTTCTCCCTGGCTGCATTCAAGTGAGGAGGACGAATTGTTGTGAGCCCAAGTAGGGGAGGGGCTGAGGGCTTTCCCTCCCACAGACTAGAGCTCATGAGCACATAGCACTGCTCTTGCTTCATCTCTGAGGTGTCTAATCTTTCCTGCTCTTAGAGGAAGGAGTACTGGGTGCACAATGAACTTGGAGGCTGTGACCTTCTGAGCTTTGAAAGGCCAGGAGAGCCACCAGGGGTCCAGGAACTCGAATCCTTACCAGCATTTGCTAGCAGCTGAACCTGGCAAGCACCAGGGCACCCCCTAGGAGGGAATGACTTGCTAGTCCCAGAATAGCAGTGAATGGACCAGCATGCCTAAATGGCGTTTTCTTAAGCAAGTGAGCTTTGTCTCTTGTCTATGCCACATTTGGACGTGAACTTGGTGGGTCAAGTCCCTTGCAACATCCACTTAAATTTTAAGCACACTTCCTCCGGGGGCCAAAGTATGGTGGGAAGAGTACGTCTCTGATACTCGAGGGAAATGCTTTATAACTTCTATTCATGCTGTATCTTCTTAGCAAATATCCCTTTGTAGAAATTGATGTTAATTGGCTAACTGATATTGAAGTGCTAATTGATAGGTCAATAAATGATGATAGGGAGATACTTCTAACTGTAATGGGTCATTGATATTGCAGAATGAGGGGACCAGTTGATAGACTGAGAAAGATGCCCCAAATTCCTTAAGGTTACCCCTAAAAATTAAGGAAGGAGATATGTTAGCTGCCCTTGGGGAATCTAACTCTTCAGTGCAAGTGGGAGTTGGGGAAAGGGCCCTTGGTGCTTAAATAAGCTACAAAGAAAAATAAAGAGTAGATGAAAGGTAATTTGGGGGCTGCTGGGCTGTGCAGTGGTTAGTGTCAGGTCTGGAGTCAGGAAGGCTCATCTTTCTGAGTTCAAATCTTATCTCAGATACTTACTAGCTGCATGACCCTAGGCAAGATATTTAACCCTGTTTGCCTCAGTTTCTTCATTTGTCAAATGAGATGGAAATGGTAAACCATTCCAATATTTTTTTCCAGGAAAACTCCAAGTGGGGTCAGAAAGAGTTGGACATGACAAACAACTGAACAACAAAACCCTGGCAGAGGTTGACAATAGCAGCAAATGGGACCAAGAGACGCCTCTAGTACTTTCCCATACCCTGTTGCTAAATGAATCCATATCCTCATCTATCAAATGAAAATGAGAACCCTCACCTGATCTACTTCTCAAGGATGTGAAAAAAAGATCTTATATATCTCCAAATGCTGTAAAAAATGTAAGTTGTTGCTATGTGGTTATACTTCTATAGCCATGAACACGCACATGCAAGTGTGTATGTGTCTGGGAGTTCCCTTGTGATACTGCCATTGCCTTTGGGTTGCCCCAAAGGCTGGTATCAAGGAGGAAGCTGAGGCCTGAGACTCCCTGCCCAATCTGGATGCCTGGATGTCTGTAGCCTCAGGGCAAGGAAGGATGAGGTAGGAAATCGGGTCTGACAGCCTGGTGGAGAAGCAGGCAGGCAGCCAGGGAGAGATCAGACACAGCCCTACAATAGCCACCCTGGCCTGGTTCAAGGCAGCTTACTCAAAGTTAAGAAAGCCCTACTTTGAGCTCCTTTCTTTCCTCTTCCCCACTATCCCTCATACTGTCTACTGTCTTCCCATCAGTCCCACTCATCTGACTCTAGGGTCAAGACACAGGCAGTATATTGCTTGGTTAGCATTGGCTCTTTCCCAATAGTCTTTATGAGTTTCAGAAGGGAAGTGCCCCCAGAAGGGTTAGGACTGATGGGAGCAGAATGGGGCAGGTTGGTGGGGAGGGGGCACCTGACTAATGTAATGTGGTATAATGAAAATGACACCAAGTCTTTAGTCAGAGAACCTAGGTTAGAATCCAGGCTGTGCTCTTTACAACCTGAGTTACCTTTTTAGTTTGTCCTTTTCAGCTTGGCACAGCAGAAAGAACACTGGCTGGCCAAAGAGCCAGGACACTCTGTGCCAGTCCTAGCTGCCTCTGACTGGCCTCATGACATTGGGCAAATTTCCTCTATGAAAGTAGAAGGTTGGATTCGATGACCTTGAAGGTTCCTTCCAGCTCTGGAAACTATGACATTGATAAGCATTGTGGTATCTGGAGGACAACCAGGTTGATGAGAGCAGAGAGCAAGCTAGCCAAAGATATACTGGAGAAACTGGGATGCTTTGTCTAACAAAGAGAAGACCGGAGCATAGGGGACAGCATTTCCTTCAACCAGATGAACAGTTATGATGTGGAAGAGGTTTTAGACTTGTTTTCCTTAGCCCCAGAGGGTAGGACCAGAAACTCCAATATTCCTATGAATTCAGGATCTCACTGAGATAGGTATACTCTTTAGGGAGGCCGATGGCAACCCATCTGGACTTGCCCAGTCAATTCTCATTGATGTTCTCAGAAATTTATCAAAGAGCTCCACACAGTGAGCTGAAGACTCTAGTCTTATTCTCCTGACCTTGCAGGTTTATCATTGGAACATGAAGACTATCCATTGGTTGCCTTTTTCTCTCTACATAATCAGCCATCTCTTTTTCTGACAGCATATCTGATATCACTTCTCCTGGGAACTTCCCCATTTATAAAGTGCTCTTTATAACCTGTGTTACCTTTTTAGTCTGTCCTTTTCAGCTTGGCACAGCAGAAAGAACACTGGCTGGCCAAAGAGCCAGGACACTCTGTGCCACTCCTAGCTTCCACTGATTGGCCTCATAATTTTGGGCAAAATTTCCTCTATAAAAAGGAGAGGGTTGGATTAGATGAACTCTAAAGTCATCCAATCCATACTCACCATGCACATTTCCGTTGGTCTTTGGGTGTCCTTCAACTTCACTTCTGCAGAGACAGTATTATTTCATGATTAACAGTCATATGCTAGAAGAATTTTGTGTTTGGGGATGGAATGGGTTTGAGACTCCCTATCTTGCCCAGGTTGGACTGCAGTGGCTGCTTTTGAACCCAATCCCACTGCCAATTGACAAGAAAATTTCTGACCTGCTCCATTTACAACTTGAGCCAATTCATTTCTCCTTAGGCAGCCTTGCTCTTAGAAGCTCACCATTTTGGTAACAGACCCACTGCAAACATCCAGTTGGCTTTAGACCTACTTAAGCTCAGAACTCTCAAACTCAATCCATCAGCTCTAGTTTTCCCCAGTAGCAAAGTTTATAGGCTTCTTCCACCATGCCTGAAAGAATACTGGTTTTAAAAGATAGCTTTTTGTTTTAGGGAGACAGTTGAGATTATTGAAAATACTTTCCAAGGGCAGTTAGATGGCTCTGTGGATAAAGAACCAGGCCTGGAGATGAGAGATCCTGAGATCAAATCTGGCCCCAGCTATTTCCTACCTGTGTGACCCTGGGCAAGAGACAACCCCGATTTGCTTAGCCCTTACCACTTTTCTGCTTTAGAACCAATATATTATATATTCGAAGACAAAAGGAAAGAGTTTTTAAAGAAAACTATTTCACGGTGTCCCAAATGCAATCCAACCTACTCTTCACCCCCTGTTCAATTCTGGGTCCAGTTCATTACCCAGTTGTAATGTGTCTCAGATGTGTGTGCTGATGAACATGCTTTATAGGTTGTCCATCTCATGGTATGTCTTACTCTGGCATAAGCATCCTTCATTCATTTGCTTTTTCCTATGGAGATAGTTAATGTATTTAGTCCAAACCCTTTTAAGTGATTATAAATCTCTTTGAGGAGTTTGTGCCATGTTTGAGGAACTGATGCAGTCAGCACAACGTCATCTGCTGCCAACAAGAGCACCTGGAGGAAGACTATCCCTCTTGCCTCTCTCCTCCCTTTTCTATTTGGATTCTATACGAACATCCTCTATGAAATTCATGAACATCACAGGTGAACAATCTAGGTTGCTAGAAGCTAGATAGTGATGCAGTGTTGAGACTGTCTGGACATTTCAAAGCCCACAAGGACACATGGAATACCTGGAGTCTGAAAGATCTGAATTCAAATCTGGCCTCAGATACTTATTAGCTGTGTGACCTAGGGCAAATCATTTCATTTCTGTATGCCTCCATTTCCTCATCTATAAAATGGGGATTATAAAGTTATTATTGAGTTGTGAGGGTCAAATGAGATAATTCAGTTTCCTCATTTGTAAAATTAATGGGTTGAACAAATGATGTCTCATGTCCCTTCCAGAGGAAGTTCTAGGGTTTTGAATTCTGTGTATGCCTCTCTATTTTATGCTTTGTTTGATATTAATAATAGGAGCATCAAAGTTCTCTTATTACAACTTTAAATGTATCTTTTATGATTTAGATCTAGGTGTGGGAGACACCTTATTGGAGACTCCTTGTTAAAGGAGTGGTTTTTCCTTTATAGAATCAAAAGCTTTTTAAAACATAATTAAAAAAAAAAAGCAAAGTGGGCTACTGTACTCTCTGTATCATTCAGTCAATTGTCTAATTGTAAAGATGTGATCTACTGTAGACTATTACTTTTTAAAGTCTGCCTTTTGATATCCATATTAAGGTATGAGAACTAAGGGCAATGGCTTTACAGATTCTTAACAAACAATTAGGGATGTCTTAAAAGGAATCAGACATGTTGAGAAGTAGTGAGTTTCCCATCATTGAAGTTCTTCAAATAGAAACTGGATGGCTACTTTTCAAATGTGCTAATAGGCAGCATTCTTGAATCGCAGAATTGGAGTCTCTCTGATTCTATGAGATATTCCCCAGAGTTTCCCTACTTAACATGTGAGTGAAGATTTGGTTTCCACCTTCCCCAACCATGGCCCTGTCATTCTATAGTAATTCTATAGTAATATACTTTAATGTAATCCTCTGGGACTGGATATTCCTCGAACCACCCTGATTGGAGTGTTCTAAGGTTATTATAAGGGGTCCCTTGTGTGTTCTGGGGATGTTTGGGACAACTTTTTTGAACATTAGAGATTCAAGGGCAGTATAGGGGAAATTGTCTGTCATCCCACCTACTTCAGGAATCTCTTTTATGGAATCCCCTAGCAGATAATCATGCAACCTTTGCTGAAACATCTGTAGAGTCAGGGATCACACTACCTTTCAAAGAAGCTCATTTCATTGTTGAAAAGTCTAGACTATTAAAAAACCTTTCCTTACATTGATCTGAATCCTGCTCTCTGTTCCTCTTTCATACAGTAGCAGGGTTGTTTTTTTTTTTTTACATATTTGAAGACTGCAATCATCCCACCCCTAAACCTGCTCTCCTCCAGACTAAAAACCACCAGTTCCTTCCATCAATCTTTTCAGTCCCCTCAAGGTGGCTGGTCATCCTCATCAGGATATGCATAGTTTGTCATATAAATTCAAACCAGCTTATAAACTGACATTTCTGTTCATTGCTCTCAGTGAAGTTTGAGCTGCATGCTCTCATCTATCAAGTATGGTTTTGTGCAACTCACCACAAGGATTTCATTTCCTTTTACAGAATGGAAGGGGGTTTCTCATCAGCAAATGAGAGGCCTCCCCTTTTTGTTCAAGGCCTGGATTTCAGCAGGTATAGTACAAAGGACAAATAGTTTGAAGCCAGAAAACTGAAGTTTTATGCTGCATAATTATAATGAACAAGGTCATCATGAAGAATAGATGAGGAAGTGCATGTCCATCCCTTCTTTTTTATTTTTATTTTTTGAAATTTTATTTAGTCAATTTAGAACATTATTCCTTGGTTACAAGAATCATATTCTTCCCCCCGCTTCCACTCCCCCACCCTTCCTGTAGCCCATGTACAATTCCACTGGGTTTTACACATGTCCTTGATCAGAACCTATTCCCATGTTGTTGATGTTTGCCCCAGAATAATCATTTAGAGTCTATATCCCCAATCATATCCCCCTCGACCCATGTAATCAAGCAGTTGTTTTTCTTCTGTGTTTCTGTTCCCACAGTTTTTCCTCTGGATGTGGATAGTGTTCTCATAGATCCCTCCATGTTGTTCAGGATCACTGCATTGAACTAATGGAGAAGTCCATTACATTCGATTGTGCCACAGTGTATCCATCTCTGTGTATAATGTTCTCCTGGTTCTGCTCCTCTCGCTCTGCATCAATTCCTGGAGGTTATTCCAGTTCACATGTAATTCCTTCAGTTCATCATTCCTTATAGCACAATAGTATTCCATCACAAACAGATACCACAATTTGTTCAGCCATTCCCCAATTGAAGGGCATCCCCTCATTTTCCAATTTTTGGCCACCACAAAGAGCATAGCTATGAATATTCTTGTACATGTCTTTTTCTTTATTATCTCTTTGGGGTATAAACCCAGCAGTGCTATGGCTGGATCAAAGGGCAGACAGTCTTTTAGTGCCCTTTGGGCATAGTTCCAAATTGCTTTCCTGAATGGTTGGACCAATTCACAACTCCACCAGCAATGAATTAATGTCCCAATTTTGCCACATCCTCTCCAGCATTCATTACTTTCCTTTGCTGTCATGTTAGCCAATCTGGTTGGTTTGAGGTGATACCTCAGAATTGTTTTGATTTGCATCTCTCTATAAGAAATTTAGAGCACTTTTTCATGTTCTTATTAATACTTTTGATTTCTTTGACTGAAAATTGCTTATTCATGTCCCTTGCCCATTTATCAATTGGAGAATGGCTTAATTTTTTGTACAATTGATTTAGCTCTTTATAAATTTGAGTAATTAGACCTTTGTCAGAGGTTTTGGTTATGAAGATTTTCCCCCAAGTTGTTGCTTCTAATTTCGGTTGCATTGGTTTTGTTTGTACAAAAACTTTTAAATTTAATGTAATCAAAATTATTTATTTTACATTTTGTGGTTTTTTTTCTAACTCTTGCTTAGTCTTAAAATCTTTCCTTTCCCAAAGATCAGGCATGTATACTATTCTGTGTTCAACTAATTTGCAGAGATGGAGGACGAGTGTAGAACACTATATATTGTCAGATGGTTGAGGAGTTGGTTAATTTTGATTAACTCACTTCCTTACTTCTTCTTTTCCTCTCCCTCTCTCCTTCTTCCTCTCTCTTTCTTTCTCTCTTACTTCCTCTTTCTCTCTTTCTCACTTCCCTCCTTTCCTCCCTCCCTCCCTCCCTTCCTTCCCTTATTTGTTCCTTCTTCCCTCCCTCCCTCCCTTCCTTCCCTTATTTGTTTTCTTCCCTTCCTCCCTTCCACCCTCCTTTCTTTCTTTCTTTCTTTCTTTCTTTCTTTCTTTCTTTCTTTCTTTCTTTCTTTCTTTCTTTCTTTCTTTCTTTCTTTCTTTCTTTCTTTCTTTCTTTCTTTCTTTCTTTCTTTCTTTCTTTCTTTCTTTCTTTCTTTCTTTCTTTCTTTCTTTCTTTCTTTCTGTCAATAGAAGAGGAAGATATATATATACACACATATACATATGTACCTTCATATATATGAAGGTAGTATATATGGAAATAGAGTTCTATAAAAAGATGTATAAAAACAAACTATGTCAATAAAATTAATTTTTAAAAAGATGCTGATTCTGGTCTCATGTCTGACTTTGGGCAAACTACTAAGCATCAATTTCCTCATCTATATAATGGGTATAAAACTTCTTTACACTACTTACTTCACAAAGTTGACACAAAGAAAGTACTTTGCAACCTGTAACTTTTAAAGTAATGGCTGTTATAATCATCATGATGATAATGATAATAATAACTAGTATATGGCACTTTAATGTTTGCAAAGTGCTTTACAAATATTATCTCATTTACAACAATGCTGGAAGATAGGTGCTATTATAATCCCTGTCCCACAGAGAAAGAAACTGAAGCAGATGGAGGTTAAGTGACTTGCCTAGGCCTACACAACTGGAAAGTATCTGAGGCTAGATTTGAATTCAGCTCTTTATGATTATACATCCTGCCCTTTAGCCACCAAGCTTCTATTATTAGTTTGTAGTTGTAGGAAGCACCTAGTGGTTAAAGGGTTCTTAGGGTCAAACAGCCAGACTTAGGTTAAAAAGAGAGTTTCCTGTTATGGACCTTGACTCCAGCACCCAAGGCAGCTGTAGCAGTTCCGACAGCAGAAAAAGGGTTTTTGGTGATATCCAGGGGACAAAGAGACTCAAATTTTAGTGGAAGTTCAAAATCTCTCCTGGATCCCCTTTGCCTGGAAACCATGGAAGATAGAATATACAAACTAACAACTAGGCCAGCACATTGTAGAATGGCGGCAACATCCTTGGGCAAATCCCTTCCCTTCGATTGGCCTCCAGTTTCCTCCCCACTTGAAACTGAGGGTTTAAATTGGATGATCTCTACCATACTTCCTGTTCTACTCTATATTCTAAAATTCCTTCCAATCCTAATATACTGGGTACAAACAGTTCTGTTTTTATATTTTAACCTCAACATAGCATTTGCTATGTTGTTTCTTGTAGTTACCTCCATTTGTATTGCATCTCCCTTCTAGACTGGGAGCACCACTGAATTCAAGGAATGGGTCTTAACTAAACTTTGTATCTCTCTTGGTGTCTAGCACAGTCTCTTCTCACAGTGGGGATTAATAAATGTTCCTCTCTGTTGGTAAGTAAGTTTCCTTCCAATCTCAATTCTTTCTTTTCAACATGTTTTTTAAACACCTACCATGTGCTATATACTAGATGTTTGATGATACAAAGACCAAAAAATGAAATGATTACAGTTACATTCTATCGATCTGTGTTCTAAGATGCCTTCCAGCTCTAATATTTTGTTTCTTTTCTATCATTCTGTATTCCAAGATCCCTTTGAACTCTAATATTTTATAGTCTAAGTTCCCTTACAAAGCGGATAGCAAGACTTGTGTTTGAGTCCTGACTTGGATATTCCCTAATTGTGTGACCCTAGACAAGTCATTTAACCTCTATGTGCCTCAATTCTTCATCTATAAAATGAAGATAATAGCATTTACCTCTCAGTATTGTTGTGAGGATCAAATGAGTTGGCATATCTAAAGTGCTTTGCAAACTTTAAAGTGTTCTATCCTATCTTAAAGTGCTAGCTCTTGTTTTTGGTCATTATTGTTCTAACATTCTCAATTCTTAAGGTCCCTTCCAGCTCTATCATTCAATGCTTATAGTCATTTAAATCTGAAAGTCCACTGTGCTTGTACAGGTAATAATTAATTAATATCCAGTCTGACTGTTATTCTGGCCTAAATGATAGAGAGGTTTGTGGTGTCCTACAAAGAACACGGTATTTGGAGTCCAAAGGCCTGTGTAAAACCAGTGGCTTTCCCACTTACTAACTGGAGAGCTATAGGTAAATCAGTTAACCTTTCTGAGCCTTGAGGTCCCAGGCTAAGGCCAAAGATTACATCACTGTCCACAAACTATATCCTCTCCAGAGCCCAGCTTGTTGTTATTAATATTAGCAACAATAATTCTCATTTCCTTTTCTTCAAAATGTGGTTAATACTTTTTACACAACCTACCTTACAGGGTTGTCACAAGGAAAGGGCTCTGTAAACCTTATAGGACCATAGAAAGGACTTTGTTATCATTATCAATAATGAGCTGAGCCTTTAGAGAAAAGGGTTTATGATACTTGTACAAGAATATTCATAGCTGTGCTCTTTGTGGTAGAAAAATATGAGGATGCCCTTCAATTGGGGAATGGCTGAATAAATTGTGGTATATGTTGGTGATGGAATACTATTGTGCTCAAAGGAATAATAAAGTGGAGGAATTCCATGTGAACTGGAACAACCTCCAGGAAGTGATGCAGAGCGAGAGGAGCAGAACCAGGAAAACATTGTACACGGAGAGTGATACACTGTGGTGCAATCGAATGTAATGGAGAGGAAAGGACAGGACAGGACAGGACAGGAGAGGACAGGAGAGGAGAGGAGAGGAGAGGCAGGAAAAAATTGCAGATTCCTTGATGTTGCTTAGAGTAGGACTGAGCCAATGCAGCTATACCTCATGGTGAGAGACAAAGGCATGTGGTGGACCCTGCCACTAAAAGAGAGCAATTTCCGGAATCTTCCTTCCTCAGTGCAAACCACAGCATTTCGGAAGAAGAAGCCATTACTTATTTTAGAAGCCTCCTACCCTCCCTCCACCTCCATCACCACATCATTTGCACCTCAGTACCCTTTTTGGAAACATCTGATCTGCTGCCTCCAGAGCAGAAAACTTGGGGAAACTGTAGTACTGCTCTCTATTCCCCCAAGTTCCCCTTCTTTCCCCCTACATTCTCATTGTCCACAACCCTGAGCCCCCTTACTCATCTCTTCCCTCCTTCCCCTCCATCCCTCTCCCACCTTAGCTCATTTGCCCCTTGAGGGGGAGGAGAGAGGGGTAGGGAATGGGACAGAATAGATTCCCTTCAGTCTTCATGGGACTTAGGAGAGTTCAGAGAGACTTCCAAGACATCTGGTATAGCTGATGATAAGACAAACAAGGGACTCCTTTAGAAAATTATGGATTAAAAAATGCCCATTGAAGAGGCTGCCCTCAACTGGACCTATGGCCTGAGCAGGGGTGGAGACTTTTAGAGAAGCCAGATGGGACCAAGTGACTCAGGGAGGGTGTGGTATTGGTGGCAGTGATGAGAACTAAGTGGGAGCCCTCTATTTATTGCCTTCCTGTTAACCCCTTCACTTAGCATGATTTCCAGTTCTTAGTAAATGATTAATAAAAATCCTCTTTGACTGATTAACTGACCGGGAAAAAACAGTCTAAGATAAAGTCTGCCATGTTTTCTTCCTTGTGTCTCCCCACATAGTTTTCACATAGGGTCATAGAATATTAAAGTTGGAAGGCACTTTAAAACGTAAAACTTTAGAGACAGAGGAGATCTTAGGACATGGAATCTGAACATAGACTAGAATATCAGAGCTTGAAGAACCTAATATGTTGTGCTTCACAATGTTACAAACTAAATGTCAGAATTGAAAGGTACTTCAGAAAATAGGACTGGGATCCATTTTGGTAATTTCATTGATATAGGGTACTCCCCATTAAGGAAAGTTTTCTCTGCCCATAGAGGGTGAGATCTTTTCTATAATTTAGAATCTTTAGGAACTTGACCCCAGGCAGTATATGTCAGGGGCAGGATCTGAATTCTGGCTTCAAGATTAGCTTTCTAATGCACCACATAAACACAATGTAAAAAGGACCTAGAATGTAAGAGCTGAATGGGACTTAAGAAGCTAGAAGAGACCTTTGAACAAAGAATGATAGAACCTAGTATATTAGAGCTAGAAAAGGAGCTTGGTTGTCATTGGGCCTAACCATTTTAGAGAAGATGAAGTCCACCATTTTGTAGAGGTGTAGAGAAGGGAATAAAGATATAGATCTTGAACCCAAGTCTTTTGACTCCCTATCAGGAGGCATCATAGGGGGAGGCAGAGTAAGGCTGAGTTTCCTATTCCTACCAACCACTAGAATCCTCCCTCCCTAAATTTGTTGTTGTTCAGTCATGTCTGACTCTTTGTGATCTCATTTGAGGTTTTCTTGGCAAAGATGCTAAAGTGATTTGCCATTTCCCTCTCCAGCTCATTTTACAGGTGAAGAAACTGAGGCAAACGGGTTTAAGTGACTTGCCCAGGGCCACACAACTAAGGCTAAGGCCAGATTTGAATGTCTGTGTGCTCTTTCCACTATGTCATCTAACTTCCCCTTTCTCTAAGTACTTTTAACTACCTTGTATCTATTTATTTAGCATATCATTCTGATGATTCACCTGTTGTCTCCCTCCCCATTCCACCCCTCCCCCTCCCAATCCTATGTAAGCCCCTTGAGAATATGGACCATTTTATTTTTTGTATTGGATTTCCCTTGCCTGGCATAATGGCTGGCATATAATAGTTGCTTAATAGATGCTTGCTAAAAGCATGGCCCCAAAAAAGAGAGATGCAATTATGCCTTCCCCAAAGCCTTTGCAGAAGTAGGAGGTATGTGGGCATAGAACACCGCCCCTCTTTTTCCATTGTGTAGATCAGTTTTGCTGATTTTTCTCTTGTTCTTTTTTAAAGAAATATTCATTGTTAAAGAAATATTCATTGTTTTATGGGACAGCTCTCTGAGATTGAGAGGGGCTGGGATAGTAGGAGAAATTTAGGATATAAAAAGAAGGATCAATAAGAATGGATTTTAAAAAGTATTCGTTGATTAGGTTTGAGTCTGAAACCCTGGGTTCCTAGCTTTGACTCTTTGTGGGGCAGAAGCCTGATGGGCAAATTACTTCCACTCTCTTCCTCTTTTTTTTTTTAACCCTTACCTTCTGTTTTAATGTCATTTCTTAGACCGAAGAATGGCAAGGGCCAGCCAATTAGGGTTAAGTGATTTGTCCAGGGTCAAATAACTAGAAAATGACTGAGATCAGATTTGAACCCAGGTCCTCCTGACTCCAGGCCTGGTTCTCTGCCCACTGTGCAACCTAGCTCCCTCACTCTCTTAGTCTTAATTTTCTCATCTACATAAGCTAACTCTACCTCCTGTTGAGAAGAAATGCCTTTGTGTGCTATATACAGCACGGTAGAAATGCAGGATACCATGATATGATGGCATCATTTCTTAGCAAATGTGGCATGAACAAGCATGTACACACATGTAAGTGTGCACACATACATATGTGTACATACACAGAGAAATCAGGGGCCAGCCAGAATTCTTTGCTTAAAGAAAACCCTCTATTAAAAATGTAGGATGCGTCGGCAAAATAATTAAAGTGGAGAGAAGACAGCAAGCCTCTTTCCTGGTTCTCAGAGGCTCTCTCGGGGCCAGCCTCTCTAGGCTGTGTGCAGAGTGGCTTCTTCCTATATATTTGGAGAAAAGGCACTTTATTACAGTAATTTATCACCTCCATAAACGTGGCTTCTCTGTAACGCGGAATAATTTGGAAAGAAATATGTTTTAAAAATTAAAAATGCAGTCAGTGTGCGCCCAGTCAGGTCTGCGGGGAGACATTTTTGCAACTCCGGTAACTGCCCCGGTAGCTTTAATACCGACTCGTTCCATTATTTAAAGTATGATTATATTTTTCCTGCTCGGAGCTTTGTCAGCTATAAATAAAATATAAGGGTTGAATTGTGGTGGGGCCCAGTAAGCAGTTCCATTATTGGTACTTAATGGGACTTGAGGATGGAGGGAGACTGGGGGAGTGGGTAGGAAGTTCAACATGGCGCCAATGCCCACAAGCTCTGGGTGCAGAAAAGCTGATGGCATGGGTTTGCTGGGTTACTTTTCTGCTTGGGTTTTTGTTTCTCACTTTGAGTGACCTACTTCCCAGTGTCCTTTAGGACACTGTTGACAAGGCCACATGCATACTCACCTAGACCTATAGCACTTTAAGGACTTTGCAAGGAAAAACCATGGACTTTCAGAGCTCCAAGAGATTTGGAAAGGACCCGTAGAGACTAGGATGCTAGGGTTTATAAGATTGAGAAAATTAGAACAGAGAATTTTATTTATTTATTTACATTTTAGAACAGAGAATTTTAAAACATGCAACATAGGCTTTTGAAGTCATAAGGACTCTTAGAACATAGAATCTAGTTTATGTCCTAACTATGCTTAGAACTCAGAATGTTAGATCATGGAATATGGAATGCTAGAGATATAAAGGACCTTAGAAATCTTATTGAGTGTTTATAACTCAGGGAATATTTGCATGTGCCAAAATCCCTGCTCTCTAGGAATTGGCAATCATATTAAAGACATAAGATGTAGACTTATCATTATTGCTCACATTTCCATAGTATTTTTCTATTTAACTCTTGCCTTCCATCTTAGAATCAATACTGTATATCCCTTACAAGGCAGAAAAGCAGTAAGGGCTAGCCAATGGAGGTTAAGTGACTTGCCCAGGGTCACAGAGTTAGAAAATGTCTGAGACCAGATATGAACCTAGGACCTCCTGTCTCTAGGCCTTGTTCTCAATCCACTGAGCCACCTAGTTGACCCCTTTCCATAGTACTTTTTGATTTATAAAGTACTTTCTCAAATCAATCCTGTGAAGATGATAATATAAAATATTATTATCAATATTTTACCAATAAGAACATTGAGAGTCCTAAAGAGACAAAGTAATTTGCTAAGGGTTATTTATACATCTAATAAGTGACTATTCATAATAAGGACTCGAACCCAGGCCTTGGGATCCCCAAGTCTAGCAATCTTTGCACTAAAAAGTTTGAATACTAATTTGAGCACAACTAATGGCAAAAGCAGTTGTGAAAGGACAGAATTATCCAGTGAGTCATGGTGATGGCTGTGGGTTCTTCAGAGGATGGAGAAGGGGGAGGAGGGGGAAGTGACTCCTGAATTCTAAGAAGTAACTTTGACAATCAGATAGAGACAGGGGTTGAGTCATCTGTAGGGCCTTATTTGGATCTAGTTGAACTGGGACTGAGAAACTGGGGTAAAGGCTTCCATTTCCCTGCCCCACTGAAGTGTGTGTGTGGGGGGACTTCCTAGCATCCTACTAGTAGGCACTTCCTGTCTCAAGCCCCCCCCCCAGCAGCTTTAGGGGGCATGTCAGAGCTAGAAGGGACCTCAATGATTATTCAGTGAAAGCCTGGTATTTGAAACACAAAAGCCTAAGGTCACACAACTTAAAAATGGCAGACCAGAATTCCCAATTGAGTCTCCTCTCTCCCATTAATGGTGCTCCTTCCACATCAGGCTGCTTTCTTAACAAAGCTGGCTCTGTGTGAGGTGTTCCTTCCTAAAAGTAGCCTAAAAGACTGTGTGTGTGTGTGTGTGTGTGTGTGTGTGTGTGTGTGTGTGTGGTTTCTCTCTCTTCTTTTCTTCCATTGTCTCTGGGTCTCCAGGGTCTAGTCAGCCTTCTAAAGCATCCCACATTTTGGCATGCCAGGATGCTGTGGGCACCACTTGTCTGCGCATCGGAGAGAGTGTATCACCACATCCCTCCCCAGGGTACAAACTGGAGGCATTTCATGCTGAGAACTCATGGAGCTGAGGGTTGCTGGCTCAGCCTTCCAGGGCAAGGGCCATGATGGGCCAGAATGCTCTGAAAGGGACACCAATGAACAGAGGAAAACAAACCATTGAACATACTCCCTTTGTCCTTCCTGGTCTCTTTTAAATGACTGTGGACTGGAGGCTTGTATTCCAGTCCTTCCTCTGCAGTCAGCTTCCTGTGTGACTTTGAGCGATCATTAAGCTCCTTAGCCTTGGTCTCCTCATCTGTAAAATCAAGGTGTTGGACCAATCAAAGGACCTCTATTATGTGCTTGCTTGTGTGGGAGACACAATGCTAGACAAAGAAAGGTCCAAAAAGTCCCTGTTCTCAAAGAACTCACATTCTAATGGAGGAGACAAGTAGGCATACAAGATATGCCCAGAGTAGATGGAAAATAATGACACTAGCTGGGGATGGTGGGGAGGAAGGAGCCCAGAAAATGTCCAAATTGTATGATCTCTAAGCTCACTTCCAGCTCAAACATTCTGTATTCCCAAATCCCTTTTAGCATTCCATAGTCTAAATGTCTGTTTGTTCTAAATTCCCTTCAGGACCTCACTCTCTATGACTATAATGATTAATTCTGACCCAGGTCTTCTAACAATCCAAATCTAAATGGAGTTAGTGGCTGAAAGATCTGGTCCTGACCAGCTCTGCTCTGGGATGCTCAGAACTCGTCTGCATTCTTGAAGAAATAGGGTATCTTGCTTAATCAAACATTCTGGTCCCCTGAGAGCTACCCTTTATAATGAAAACCACACAATCAATGAATCTCAGAATGTGAGCCCTGGAAGAAAACAGCATCCCAAAAGAGAAGTAAATTGCTTAAAGCCAGGCCAGTTCTTGAAGCCTACTCTTCCCTACTCTGAGTCTTGTTGGCTTCCCAATGCAGGGCACTTGGTGGATCTTAAGATCAATAGAGACCTCTAAGCCTGGCCCCTTCCTTTGATAAAAGATAAAAACCCTTGCCCAGAGAGGGGCAATGACTTGTCCAGGGTTAAACAGCTAATCGGTGGTGGAGTTTTAACTGGATTCTCTCTCACTGCACTCTGTAGTCTCCTCAACATCAACACTTTCCTCCCTGACTGCACTAGGGTCCTATGCGGCCTGCTCTCTGTAATAGACATGTGCAATATTTAATTTACTTTAATTAAAATATATTTTAGTGGGTTTGTACTTTTTGGGGGAGCATAACTCATTTTGATGGGAACCCATTGGATTTTAATGGGAAACCGATTATACGAACATATTGTGTATTTTAATGAAGCTGATGTGTGATTGTAGGAAGAGCCACCTACAGGTAATTAAAACCTCCTGGGTCCATTAGGGAATAAGGTGAAATGAAGTTAGGCTTGTTTAAGACAATTAGTGTAGACAATGATCTGAGAACATATTAAATGGCCCTTGATGAGGTACAGCTGTGCAGGTGGCTAGTCCAGGGACAAACAAACAGGGCTTTTATGAAATAGTAATGATTAGAAGATATCTGTTTATGTTAGCCACCAGCACCCTCTCCTCTCTACCCCAGTGGTGTCTCTGATGGGGGGGGGTGTTTCCATTCCCTTGGGGCTCTAATTCCTGCCTCAGTGGGAGAAGGGCCTTCCCCTGAGTACTCCTACACTGACTTCTTGGGGGATAGACCCTGATTTCTTGGAGGTGGGGTCTTTGTGGTCAGGGAAGGAATGTCTTTTTTTTCTTCCTAAGATTTGAACTCCCAGAAAAATCAGGAGATTTATGTCCGAGACCTATTAGGGTGAGATTGAGCTTTAGGTTCAGTAATCAGGCTGTAAGGATAAATTCTAATGAAAAAATGGAGAAGGCAGTGGCCTTGCCTTCCAAAACCCTTCCCTTCCCTCTCATTCTCACCCTGTCCCCCATCACCTCTCCCCTGCAGCTACTCACAATACCAGTCTGGCCGAGCTGCGGCCTTAAGAATAATTTTAGGGACAGTGGGAAGATCTCTTCCAACTATAAGCATTTTCCCCACATATTAGAACATTCTGAATTGAAAGGTTGATCCTAGCTCTAAAATCCAATGTCCTGTGTTCTAAGAACCTACATTCTAAGTTTTGTGGGTTTTTTTTTTTTTAGCATATCCATTCTATGCCAGGCTGTCAGAAGTATCAGGCACACCAGCTTACATATGTACTCCTCCACATGAACAGAAAACCAAGGAGGTTCTTAATATTTGGGATCAGTAGGGCTCTGGCCAGAGTGGAGAGGCAGCTTCAGACATAGTAAAAGGCCCCCTTTATCTAGCAAACCCCAGCAACAGTCCCACCAGTCACCCAGCCGCCCAGACTCCTGCCTCCTGCCAGGGGCCTCCGCCAAGATTTCCCCATCCAGCCCTGACAGGGGTCTGTAGCTAAAACATTGATCTGGCAGTTTTCCCTCTTTAAGTTGAAGTGTTATGTTGGCACATGGCACACTGTGGGTGGCAATTTGCCAGGGGGAAGCATGTGTTGGAAATCCTTGCTCAATATTATAGCAATCTGGGGTGTGCGCCTTATACAACTCAGGAGCCAGCCAGCCTGAGGGCCCAGGAGCCTTCCCTTGAGGAAGAGAAAGAGAGAAGAGAGGCAGAAAAGGATTTTAAAACTATACAAGAGAGGCATGAGAGAAAAGAGAGAAATAAGAAAGAATGAGAGAGGAGAAAGAATGAAGGAGTGAGAAAATAAGAGAAGAGAGAGAACTCAATTAAAGAGAATAGTGAGAAAGCAAGAGAGAGAATTGAAAAAGAGTGAAAGCATGAAAGAGAGGAAATATAATGAGATCAAAAAAGAATGAAAGAGAATGAGGGAGGAGACCTGAGGACTAAGAGTATGAGAGTGAGAGAAGGAAGGAGTAGAGAGAGAAGTGGATGAATGAAACAACAGAGAATGATGATAATGGAAGTATGAGAGATAAAAAAGGAAAAGAGAAAGGAGGTGACAAAGGGTGGGATGGAGAGGAAAACTGAGGAGAAGGAAGAGAGAAAAAAGAAGAGAAAAAAGAAGAAAGGGAACCTGAAAGAGAAAGATAATGAGAGAGCAAGAAAGGATAGAAGATGCTCAGGAGGGAGAGAGACTAAGAAGTAGGAGAGAGGAAGAAGAAGTAGAGAGGGAGGGAAAGAGAGAGAGAGAGAGAGAGAGAGAGAGAGAGAGAGAGAGAGAGAGAGAGAGAGAGAGAGAGAGAGAGAGAAGTACATCAAATCATATTGTAGATCAGGAGATTAATTGCACCTAGGACCCACCATTTCTTCTGCCAGAGATACTTGGTTTGGGGGTCTGGGAACACAGAATAATTTGAAGATGAATGCAAATCCAACATGAGAGGGAAACACAATTCCCATGACTAATATCTGGAAAGTGACACTCAGAACCCCAGGGAAGTTGAAGCTGAAAGCTGAGCATGGACCAGTTTTTCTGCTCACATCAAGACAGACTAAAAAACACATCTTAAGGACTAGGCCATCCTAGGATTGTGCTTTGAAGGTAGCTTCTCCTAGAATGTAAGAACACAGAAAAACCACAGTGTGATGAATTAACAATACAAGACTATCCCTGTTAATAACAGACTTAAAGAATTATAGATGTTAGTATTAGAGTGGACTGTAGAAGGCAAGGTCAACAAAATAGAATATGAAATAGTAGAATTGAAAAGAATCTGAAAAAAATCAAGTTAAAACTTCTCAGTCAATCTACAAACATTTATCTTCTATTTGCCAGGAACTATGCTAAATGCTGGGGATGCAAAAAGAATGGCCCCAAACAGATCTCAGTTATTTCACTATCTAATGGGGAGACAACATGCAGACAGCTATGTCCAAACAAGAAATATATAGTTTAAATGGAAATAATCAACAGAAAGAGGACACTAGAATTAAGGGAGATTGGGAAAACTTCCTGTTTGAGGTAGAATTTTAGCTATGCCTTAAAGAATACCAGGGACCTCAGGAAGCAAAGATGAGAGAGAATACAGGCATAGGGGGATAGCCAGAGAAAATTCCCATAATTGGGACTATGGAGTGTCTTTTTCAAAGAATAGCAAGGAGTCCCATGTTACTGGATATCAGGACACATGAGAGTTGAGAGAAGGTATAAGAAAATTGGGGATGAGCAAAGAAGTTGGGGCCAGATAAATAGATTTGGGAATCCTCTCTGAAGAGATAATAATTGAATCCATGATAGCTAATGAGATCATCAAGTGGGATATAGAATAGAAGAGAATGGAGCCTTATGGGGTAGCCACACTTAGTAGGTATGACCTGGATGAAGATTTCACAAAGGATATTGAGAAGGAGCAGTCAGAAAAGTAGGAGGTGAACGAGGAGAGAATCATGTCACAAAAACCTAGTGAGAAGAGATTATTAAGGGAAAGAGGGTGATCAATGACGTCAAAGGCTACAGAGTCAAGAAGATAGAGGACTGAGAAAAGACCATTAGATTTGGCAATCAAGTGATCATTAGTAACTAGTGGGTGAAAGTACAGTCAGTGCTGGAAAAGGTAGTCAGAGAGTTTGTCATCAGGATGGAACAAGGTCTCAGGGAGAGCCAAAAGATGAAAGGGGTGGAAAGGGAAATTATTTAAGATGAAAACAAGTTTTGTTACCTAAGAGGCAGTTATTCTAGAGAGCACAGTAAAGGGGTGAGTAGCTTTAGAGTAAGACACTGGGGGGAGGGTTGTTTGAAAGGGATGGCAATAAGGGATTGGACAATGGAGGGTGGAGAATGAGATTTGTATAATGGCATCTGGAGTTCAGGATCTTTGGGATGGGAAGGACTGAAGTTGACAAATGAATTCAAACGGGTTATTAGCAATCATGAGGAGTAGAGTTTGTGGATCCTATCAGGTCCAGAGGAGGGAAGTAACTTGGTCCAGATCCCCTGGGTCCTGACTTGACCCCAGATTTCTTGAATCTAAGTCTAGTGTTTTTTCCTTTAGTCACCATGCTGCCTAGGAGAATACTCTCATCTGCAGGACAACTGAACTTGTCAAAATTAATCAAGGGCATTTGATATTCAGAAGATTCCACAGAACAGAACAAATAAGCCAAGAATTCCTAGACCTTAATCAGGCAACAGTTTTAATAAATAAAATCTGTCTTTCTATATCTTCAATGCCCCTAATTTTTATTCCCAATTTTTTCCATCTGGAGCTAAGGGGAGCAAATGTAGTCCCTCTTCTCCATGAGAATACTTCAAATTCTTGAACATATTGTTTGTATTCTGTGTTCCCTCTTTTCTTGCCTTGTCTTTTTATCCATTGGGCAATAAAGGAACCAGCATCTTCCTATTTGCCCTGTTGGGGGGTCCGTGTCTTCTGAACAGGAACAGATGCCCTCTGGACCCAAAAATCTCTAAAGATCAATACCCAACAACCCTCAGCCTAGAAGAGTTAGTCCACTTAACTAACATCCATTTCTAAAGCTAAACTAATCTGATTAATGAGTGAATGGCAACTCACCTATCCCACTATATCATGTGTTCCATTCCATCTAGATATGCTCCATCCACAACGAACCAGTACCTACTTGGCATAAACATCTTGACATCTTCCTTACCACATTTTTCCTCACCTTTTCTCAAGGACTTCCTCCCTTTGAGCTTCCTATGACTCAAATTCCCAGGTGTAGTGGGATTGCTGCTTGAACCTGAACCTGAAAAAGACAGACAAAACTGAACAAGACAAACACCCCAGCCCATTGTTTAGAGCTGAGCTAAAAGAGGGAGCAGGGGAAGGAACTGCTTGCCTTCTTACTGGTTCTGTTCATGGTGGCCCCACTATGAACAGACCTAACTGGACACAGCATGAAAGAGAACCACTCAGAAAAAAAAAAAGCTTGACCAGAAAGAGTTTGTTGTATTGCCAATTTTAAAGATGTAGTCTTTATGGCTTTGCAGCTAATCAAAGAAGGCTTTTCCTACCCATATGGTAAAAGGGGAAGAATGCCTCCATGTTAGGCAATCTAGGCATATTCCAATGGCCTGTCTGGATATCTCTATGGTAAATGATCTGGGCATGCTCTAAAGATGATTACACAGACACAGACACACACACATATTTTTTTAAGATGAATTTATTCATGAGTTCCCCATGCAGCCACATAGGCAGCTCTCTTCTCATTGGAATAATTTTTTCTTGGGTCTTCAAAATCATATTCTTAAGAATTTTCCATTCCTCATGGCCTAACTTTTGTTCAAAATATTCATTGGATCCTCACTATCCTTTTTCTGACTCTTTCCAAATCTGCTCTCCTCCAATCTAGGGTAGATAGCAGACTTGGTCCAGATTTTCCCTCCATTTTCATTCTAAACTCAACAATGGAGTTGTCACTTTACCCCCAAGTATCCTGTCATTTCCACTTCAGTAAACAGTTCCTCTTTAGTGGTCAGAGTTGAGTCCAGAATGAGTTTCCTTTTGTCACCTTTTGAAGGATAAAACTAACATTAAGTCAAGTTTAAACTTTGTCAATTTCTCTGCTTTTGGCAAAGATAGAGCTCTAGCAGATGTCCAGAGAGTCGAAGTCTCCCATCATTACAATAACATGTTTCCTTGCCAGCTTTTTTTTTGTGATCTATTTCCCAAATTTCTCATCTAATTCCTCCTTCTGTCCAGGTTTTCTGTAGTATATCCTCAGAAAATATTGCTTCTGTTTCTAGATCTTCATCCAAATGTCCTCCACTATATTTCCCTACTCAGATTCATGAAATTCTTCACTTGACAATATATCCCTTTTTTCAATTTGGAAATTAAATCTCCCTCGCACACTCATACTAGAAGTGCAGTGGCTTCTCAGAGATCCCAATCTCAATGTTGTTCAGCATAGAAAGTTTTGACTTGCTTAATTTCTAACCTGGGCTGGTTCACTCTTCATTAGGCCACCTGGTGGCCTCACACTTTAGGGGACTCACCATTTTGGGGCCAGACTTCGAGCAATAACTTGATAGACTTTAACAATCCTACCTCTCAGAACTCCTGAACTTAAGTGATCCATCAGCCTCAGCCTTTCTTTGCAGTCAGGATTATGGGCACACACTCAGCCTGTGAATATATACTTAATACGCCATGCTATTCAAAGAAATGGAAACAAAGTATATGCTCACCAGTTGTGAAATGACAACAAATTGTGGCGTCTGAATGAATATTACTGTAACATGGAACAATAAACAAAGAAAATAGGGAGGCATGGAAGGACCTATGAAAATAGACAGTGTGGAGTAAGATAAACTAGGGAAACAATAGACAGAAAGATTATAAGAATGCCATATCAAAATGAAACTGGATGTTTCATGCTTCACTTTGAAGGAGAGAGGAGAAAAAGCACTTCCTTCCTATCTTCATGGAGCCTGTAGGGTATATGTGTGGACCACTTCACATATTGTCAACCTCAGTTGATGTGTTTATTTTGCAGAACTGATTTTTTCTTACTTTTAAAAAATAAACTTTTAAGAATTCTGAATTAAAACCCCTCCCCAAAATAGGGCTTATCCATATGCATAGGAGAATACAAATATATATGAAACAGTGAATTTTCAATTCACATTGCTTGCTTTAAAAAAAAGTAGATAATAAATTTCACTTTATTTTCAAAATGTCTTGATGTTCTATAGTTCCTTCAGTTCTCTTCTGTGCATTAAAAAAAATGTTTCAGTGCCTCTTTTTGTATTGCTATCTCTTTTTCTCCCCACACCATACCCCAATCAGAAAACAAAAGAAAGAAAAACAACAAAAACCAAGCATAGTCAAACAAAATGAAACCATGCAGTGGTCATGTCCAAAAATATATGCCTCTCTTTGAACCTTGTGTCCATCACCTCTCAGTTGGTAGATGGGTAAAATGTTCATCTTAAGTCCTCTGGAAACATAGATGTTTTGATCAAAGTTCTTAAGTCTTTCAAAGTTTTTTCCCCTCCTCAATGATGCTATTGTTGTATAAATTATTCTAGTTCTGCTCACTTCATTCTGCATCAATTAATAATAACCAAGATTCTCTCAAAAGAGAATCATTTTTTTCCCATCATTTCTTATAGTACAATAATATTCCTTTACATTGATATATTACAATTTGGTAGGTAGTTGTCTGAAGCAATCTAAAGGATCTCTGCTTTTTGCTTTTCCTTTTTCATCTTCTAATTCTCCCTTTGGAATCAATAAATGTGTTTTGCTTATAGACTATATCCATGTTGGCAAACCTATGACATGTGTGTCAGAATGGGCTGCTTTTCTCCCCCTCTCCACCACCTGAGGACATTTCTCAAATCACTTGCCCCTTTGCCCAGCAGCCGGGAGCAATTACTCTCTCTCTCCTGTCTGGGGTAAGGTGGGGGGGGGGAATCACATACAATGTGAGGCTTGCAGTTTGGGCATTCAGTCTCAAAAAGGTTCACCAACACTGGACTGTACCCTTCTTGGTATTATTCTTATTCTTATCCCCTCCATATCTGCTAATTCTTTTGAATTGGATATATTTCTACACTAAACTGTGTGTTCAGCCCTCTTTTATTTTTTCCATTTCAGATAAGAGAAAAATGCCTTTTACTCTTACTCTTTCCTCTACATTTGTATGCTCTTCTTACCTATCATAATTATGTCAAACAACAAGTTCCACCTACTTCTTTCTTTCTACATTATTCCTCCTTTTGTCCTCACTTCTCTTTCATCAATTCAAACCTTCAGAACAAAATCAATCCATCCCTCAGGTTCTCTTTTTCTTATTTAACTCTCAATACCCTTTTAAAATATTAAGGCTCTGGAAGGCAGCTAGTGGCTGTGGCTCAGTGGATTAAGAACCAAGAACCGATGCTTGAATTTGTGGATTCAGATCTGGCCTCAGATACTTCCTCACTGTGTGACCCTGGGCAAGTCTCCCTTTGCCTGACCCTTACCACTCTTCTCCCTTGGAACCACTACACAGTACTGATTCTAAGATGGAAGATAAAGTTGTTTTTTTTTTTAAAGAAAGAAAATATTACGGTTCTGAAAGAATATGTGTTTTTTCTCCCCCATTAGAATGTTAGCATCACATCAAAGTACAATCCCTTCTAATTGCGCAAATATAGGAATCTTTCTAGATTTCTCTTGACTCTTGTGTTTATATTTCAGAATTCCTACTCAGCTCTAGCCTTTTCATCAGAAAAGCTTGGAAAAACCTTATTGTATTAAAGATTTATTTGTTTCTCTGTAGGATTATACATAGCAATACAGGGTATTATTCTTGATTGTAAGGCTATATTTTTTGCCTTTTGAAATATTGTATTCCAAGATGTCTGATTTATAATAGAAGCTGTCTTCTCTGTCCTTGTTTGTGATTCCTTGGAAATTGAATTGCTGGTTTCTGAGTATTTATAGTTTCTTCCCCCACCCCACCCTATTCCCTTTGATGTAGAAGTTCTAAGTATTAATTATGATATTTCTGTGATTTCCTTTTAGGGTTTATTTCAGGAAGTAATTGGTTATTCTTTTTATTTTTTTTTAACTTTATTCTCCAGTTCTAATTTATCTGAAGCATTTTGATTTATTTCTTAAAATATAGTATCTGGGCTTTAAGGGAAAAAAATCACAGTTTTCAGGGATACCAACCATTCTTGAATTATTTCTCCTTGACTTCTTTGCCAAGCCAGATACTTTTGATATCAGATATTTTCATTTTATTTTACTTTTGACATTAAGGTTTTTATTACAATAGGTCTTACTTTCTCATAGAATCATTGGTTTATGTTTGATCTATTCTAATTTTGGGGGAATCTGTTATTAGGTAAGGATTATCACTTTGCCTCCTAAGCTATTTTTTTTCTCCTTCTAGTTCTTTTGCCCAGAGATTTTTACTATTTATCTCTTGTTTCATTTCTTCTAGGAACTCATGTAGTGCTTATAGATAATCCATTTTCCTCCAAGGTTCTGAAGTTATTAAAGAGTTATTCTCTTTTCTTTGTTTAATTTTTCTATATTTACAATATTGGCTTATGTCTTTGTTTACTCATCTCCTCAACTTTAGTTATTGAGTTGGCCAACTTTAGTTCTTCAGTTGACCCTTTGTGCCAGGGCCAGACCTTGCCCCTCTTTTTTTGAGGGGCATGGTAAGCCTAAATCTCATCCTAGATTACCCAGGTTCCTGTGCTAACTACCTAACTTCCTATCATTAGGCCCCACATTCAGACTACTAGAGATCTTGGAGCTACTGGCTACGTGGGCTGTCCATTTCCAAGCATTGTCATGCTTTTATTCCCCCCATGCTTTCAAGGTTTCCACCTGGGGACTTTCTAACCACCCTAAGACTTTCTCAAGCAATTTCTCTATTCTTAATCCCTCTATACACAATCTCTTATATGGTATGCATGACTCAGACCTATATCTAGTCACACCAAGTGTTTGCTGACCGGTTTGCCTATACCAGTTAAAATTGGCTTTAGTGGTAGACTCCTTTCCTATTGCCCTTAAGCTTCTGATTGCTTTTTATGAAGTTCTGAAGTGGAAGAAGTTGTTTTAGTTTCTCACTGGATTTCTTGATTATTACTTGGTCCAGAATAAACTCAAGGATTTTGATGAACTACTGTGTGAGAACTAGAACTGCCTCCATTCAAATAGCCATCTTGTCTGGAAAGCTTCTGGATTTCATTTTTTATTTATTTATTTTGTTCCAAGATGGCTCTCTGAGAAGGGGAGAGGGATATTTTTGAAAATGAAGGAGATATTAAAAACTAAAAATAGAGGGTAGATAGATGGTTCAGTGGATAAAGAAACAAATCTGGAGATCAGAGGTCCTGGGTTCAAATTTGACCTCAGATATTTCCTCACTGTGTGACCCTGGGCAAGTCTCTTAACACTCCCCCACCCCCACCACCCCCACTGCTTGGCCCTTATTTCTCTTCTGCCTTAGAACTTAGGCAGAAAATAATTTTTTTTTCAATAAAAAAGTTAAGATATAAAAAATTAAGTATCTATTCAGTGCTCTTCTATCCCCTCTTTTATCTATTCTGTTCCTTTTGAATAATTTTCAGAGAAAAGTTCCAGTCATGGGTCCCCATCCTACAAAGTCTAATATCTATGAGGTCAAATTTTCTGCTTTATATTATCATTGTTAGATCATTTTGTTTATTACTCACACTTTGTGCATTTGTTTATATAGACATCCAAACTGTGCTTTTGGGATTTATTTCTGATTTTCTTTTTGGATACTGTTTCCCGTGAATTACTGTCCCTCTCTTCTGTTATTCTTCCTCCTATATGACTACCTTCTGTTTCTTTTACTCTTTATGATACCATACTTGTGGTCAGTTTTCTCCCTTCCTCTCTCTTTTTCACTTAGGGACCTCTTCATTAGGCTCACAAAACTTTAGTCAAATATGTTTTTACTGGGCAAGTATACCCTTTTTTGCAGGGATAAATATGCCCTTGTTAGGTACACTCCATCCCTTGCCCACCCACAGACACAAGAGCTCATAATTTCTTTATTTTAAATCATGGTCCAGAAATACAAATCCTATTAACAGACTCCATCTTGTCTAGCCAGCTGAGTTTATCTCAATTTCAGTTTCTCTTTTGATTTCCCCTCTCTTTGCTTGGCAATAGCAATAAAAATGCTATTTGTTCACTCAAGGTCTTTACTTTTTTGCCCAAGACTGCATAATCCTTAGCAATGCTTTCTCTGTTCAGGTTAGTGGAATCATTTTCTCTGAAACAAAACTCTAGAATTAAGGCATAACAACCATTAGATTTGACAGTTCTCAGGATGCTTTCTATCATCTACTGAAAACATATCCCAGGAAGATGTCTGGGCTTTTTCAGGTCATTAAATAGCTACCTAGATAGCCCTCAGCAGGGAATCAGCAAACCACAACTCTTCTCTTCTTTCTTTGCCCATGATGAGAGGATCCCTTCAATGATGGTACAATAGAACCACACCATCCTTCCCAGGAACACAAGAAATAGCTTTTTTCTTAGTTGATCGTATGTGTGTGTGTGTGTGTGTGTGTGTGTGTGTGTGTGTGTGTGTACTGCCCAACATTCGTGGTTCCTCATTCCTTTCCTTATGTTTTTTTTTTCCTACACTACATTATTCTACCCTGGGGTATAATTTATTTTTAATTTATTCCAGACCAAGAAATAGTTAAGAAATCCAATGAGAAACTAAAATGACTTCTTCCACCCCAGACCTGTCCAAAAGGCCAGCCAGAAGCCCAGGGATTTCTTATCCAGAGGGGAAGTAGGGGTCCCCCTCTCTCTTTACATGATTTTTCTTCTCCTTATCCTTTCAAGTTCTTCCTCAAGAACACTTACCTGGAGGACACAAGAGCATCCCTCTTGACCTTTCATATTTTCATCTAGAATGGAGACTATTTTGTTCTTTGTTTATATGGAGGTATTCTGCCAGTACTTGGTACTGACAAAGTATAAGCGTAGACATTCTCTGCAGGCCATTGAAACATTCTTCATGCTTATTCTATGAATCTTTTGTCTTTTTTTTCTTCTGGTAGTTCTCTGGACTTTGTTATTGTTGTTTAGCTGTTTTTCAGTCATGTTCAAGTCTTTGTGACCCATTTAGGGTTTTCTTGGCAAAGATACTGAAGTTGTTTGTCATTTCCTTCTCCAGGTCACTTAATAGACAGATGAGGAAACTGAGGCAGACTGCAGCGGCTTGCCTAGGGCCACACAACTAGTCAGTATCTGAGATTAGATTTGAACTCAGGAAGATGAGGCTTCCTGACTCTAGGCCCAGTACACTATCCATTGTACCACATAGCTGTCATAGTTTATTCATAATTAAATATAATTTCAAATTGCTTATTTTTGAGAACTGAAATTAGGAATACAAATGACACCCAATCTAACTCAATTAAATAAACATAAATTAAGCACCCACTACTTGTAATATCTGGAGCTAGGTGTTGGATATATAAAGACAAAAATGAAATTGGTTTTCAACAAATTTACATTGCACCAAAGGAAATAGCATGTAAACAGATAAGTAAGGTAGTTTAAGGAGGGAAAGAGAACAAACCAAAGAGATCAGGAAAGGCTTCACATAGAGATGATTGTGCCAAGCCTTCAAGGGAGCAAAGGACTCTAAGAGGTGGGGCTGAGAAGGGAGAACATTTCAGATGTGGAGAACAGCCTGTTCAAAGAAAAGAAGGTAGGGAATGGAATGCCAAGTTCAGGAAGGAGCAAGTAGGTCAGGTGGTTTGGAACACAGAGTGCCTGACAGAGTAAATAAATCTGCAAAGGCAGGCTGGAATTAGATTGTGAAGATTTTTAAATGATAGGATGAAGAATTTGTGTTTTATCCTAAATACAGTAGAGAGTTCTCAAAACTTCCTGAGCAGAGGATTGATATAGCCAGACCCATACTTTAGAAAGATTATTTTGGGGTTCATATGGAGGACAGACTAGAGAGGAGAAGAGACTAGAATCAAGAATCCCAAAGCAAGAAGGGATGTTAGTAGTTGTCCAATCCAAACCCTTCCATATATAGAAAAAGAAACAGAGGTCTGGAGAGGATAAGGGCTTGCCCAAGGTAAGTGGCACACAATTCAAACTCAGATCCTGTGACCCCAGATTCAATGTTCTTTCTATTACACTATGGAGCCTTAAGCAGAGAGACTGATAGGAGCCTTTTGTTACACCCTGGCCTAGAGGTGAAGAAGACCTGAACAAAAAGCCTTCATCACCTTACCCTAGGGTCACTGCTAGTCCAGTCTACCTGCTTCAAGCTTTTCTCCACTCCATTCTACCTTTCATTCAGTCACCAAAGGAAAGTACTTTTCCTAAAGTACAAGTTAAACCATATCAAATCCATCTTAATAAACTCTAGTGACTCCCTATTGCCTCCAGGATCAGATACAAAAACTTTTGTTGGACATTCAAAGTCAGCCATAGCCTAGCCTGACCCAGGAAGGAAGGATGGAAGGAAGGAAGGAGGGAGGAAGGGAGTGAGGAAGGAAGGAAGGAGAGAAGGTGAAAGAAAGGATAAACAAGTATTTAGTAAGCACCTACTATGTGCCAGGCACTGTGTTAAGTGCTTTACAAATATTATTTCATTTTATCAAGTCAGCAGGCATGGGTTCAAATCCTAAATAAAACAACAAAAACAATTATCTCATTTGAGGCTTACAATGACCTTATGAAGTATGTACAATGATTGTCCTCATTTTATAGATGAGGAAATCAAAGCAAACAGAGGTTAAGTGTCTTTCTCAGAGTCACACAGCTAGAAAGTGGTTGAGTCTGGATTTGAATTAAATCCTCTTGACTCCAGGCCTAGCATTTTATCCACTGTACCACTTTAGTTATTGTTATTGTTCAGTCATTTCGATGGTACCTGACTCTTTGTGATCCCATTTGGGGTTTTCTTGGTAGAGATACTAGAGTGGTTTGCCATTTCCTTCTCTGTCTCATTTTATAGATGAGGAAACTGAGGCAGATGGAGTTAAGTGGCTTGCCCAGGCTCACATAGCTAAGAAGTATCTGAGGTCAAATTTGAACCCAAGAAGATGAGTTTTCCTGACTCCAGGCCCGGAATTCTATGCACTGTGTCATCTTGATGCCCACCATACCACCTACACATCTCTAAAGTCTTACTAGGGCAGGTGAGCTTATGAGTCTTCTGGGTTTTAATCAATTCTTTTGAGGTGAAGGGAATAAATCACCTTTCTATAAATGATATTTACTTTGTACTTTGAGAAAATTTTCTAGAAAGGACCCTATTAATCCCATTTATAGGAGTCTCTAGACATGAGTCATGCCTAAAGTTTGTTTAAGAACTCTTCTCCAGAACTAGGGGGTTGGGGGGAGGCAAGCAATGAGTCATGGAATTCAAGAAAAGCATGTCTTCACCCCTTCTTTAGGGGTCAGGACAAAGCCAGGAATTAATCCATTTCTTGTGAGTTCAAAGCTAAGGTCCATTGTGGGAAATACTCTCCCCCTCTCCCTGTACCTCCTCTGCCCTGTTGATAGAAACATAGGTAAGTAATAGAAGATGAGCACAAAAGCACGCATTATTCTGTAAGCATGGTGTCTGGAGCCAATTCTATGTAAAATATTTCGGCATTTGGTTTTGAAAATGTTGAGTTCCAAATTCTCTCCCCCCCCCCAACCCAATTCCTTCACCAACCCTTGAAAGGGCAAGCAATATATTGTTTATACATGTGAAGTCATGCAAAACACATTTCCATATTAGCCATGTTTTGGCAATTACCTTCTCTGTTAGAGCTTCAGCCCACACCATCTTCTCCACCTCTTCTTTGCTGAGCTGACCCTTGTCATTGGTGATGGTGATGCTACTGGTTTCTCAATGCCAAAGGTCACCTCATCCTGGAGAACCCCTTGTGGCTCAGGGGAGATGCCTCCCAGCTCAAAGTGTCCCTGTAAGTTGTTGTCTTGAGTCATGACTGACTCCCCCTCATACACCTGGATCAGGCCAAGTATGAGTTGAAAGTCTGTGTCTGCTTGGTGGGGATGGTGGAGTTGGACTTGATTAGGGTCATTGCCACCCTGTCTACTATCTCCAGGCCCAGGGAGAGGGAAGCCACATTCAGCAGCAGTAGATCCTGCACCTTCTTCCACTTGTCCCCCATCAGTGAAGCCACCTGCACCACTGCCCTACAGATCATAGCTTTGTCAAAGCGGATGCTCTTGTTGAGCTCATTGTCATGGAACAAGTCCCAAAGGAGTTTCTACACCTTCTGGATGCAGGTGGAACTCCATACCAGCACAATTTTGTGGATCTAGCCCTTGTCCACCATGGTGTCCCAAAGGATCTTCTCCACCTACTCCAAGATTCTCTGGAAGAGATCATAGAATCTCTTCCCAAACTGGGTCTCTTAATCAATCAAGAATCATGTCTGGGTAGCTCAGTGGATTGAGAGCCAGGCCTAGAGATGGGAGGTCCTAGGTTCAAATCTGGCCTCAGACACTTCCCAGCTGTGTGACCCTGGGCAAGTCACTTGATCCCCATTGCCTGTCCCTTACCACTCTTCTGCCTTGGAGCCAATCCACAGTATTGACTCCAAGATGGAAGGTAAGGGTTTAAAAAAAAAAAGAATCATGTCTACCTCCATCAACATTGCAGAAAGGGGTCACTAAACCTGCTTGATGTTTGGGTAGGGCTGTACTGATAATTCAGAAAAGTTTCAAAACCCTCTTCTTAAAATGACTCATTTAATTAGTATTTATCCCTTTTGTTTTCAGCAGGTCAAGGTTCCAACATGTCCAAAAGAAAAAGCCACAAATATGGATGAAAGTCATCACTTATGTCAGTCTTTACACTAGCTATAGAACAAATAATCACAATAAAGCATTGAACTCGCTAAAAATGGGGGGGGGGGGAGACAATCATGTCAGGAGAACTAAATCTGGGAAAGAGTTGAGGCTGAAAAGGAAAATCAAGGCCAACAACAAGGGGGCTAAAAACTATTTTGGGGAAAGAAGATCAAATGAGGGAGGGGACCCATGCTTGAGGTGGATGAGGCAATGATAACTAACTACATACAGGAATCAGAGCTGCTTTTTTTTTTTTTACTTTGTATTTTCCTTGCCAAGGAGAATGAATTTGAGAGTGGTAAGGACAGAACAAAAATGGCAAATAGGGAATTCCAATATAAGGAAATAATAAATGAGCACCTGTCTTTGATGAATTCAAGCTATCTAGTCCAAATGAACTTCAGCCATAGATTTTAAAAGAACTGGCAGATAAAATTGTGGAGGCACCATCAGGAATATTTGAAAGATCATGAAGAAAAAATGATGGTAATAATATAAATGAAAAAAGAACAAGAAGAGGAAAATGAATTCTAAGCAATTATAATGACCAAGCTTGGCCCTGGAAGAGAGTTGAGAAAATGTGCCTTCTTCCCCTCTATTTTCTGGGGGAAGTTGGGGATAGGGAGGGTGGTGGTTCAGATGTGGAATATTTAATATACTGTGAGATAATTAATGTGGTCAGTGGTTTGCTGAACTACTTTTTATCCTATTTCTCTTTTAGATTTTGTTACAAGGGATGGCTCCCTGGGTAGGGGAAGGATAAATTCAGAAATCAAGGTCATGTAAAAACAAAAGGTATTCAAATTAAAAAGGAAAGTAAAGAAAAAGGGACTAATTTTAAAAAAGAAAATCATGGAGAGCAGGAGAGGTAGTTCTGAATTGTTTCATTCATGTCTGACTCTTCAGGACCCCATTTGGGCATCTTGGCAAAGATATTGGAATGGTTTGCCATTTTCCAGCTCATTTTACAGTTGAAGAAACTGAGGCAAACAGGGTTAAGTGACTTTCCTAAGGTCACACAGCTAGTGCCTGAGGTCAGATCGGACCTCAGGAAGATGAGTCTTTCCCACCTCCAGTACTCTATCCATTGTGCCCCCTCGACTGAAAGGGAGCAAATTCTGTCCTGATTTTCAAAATAAGAAAGAACAGTCTTTAGTGAGTCTGATTTTGATTCCTGAGGAAAGTGGACTCAAAGGACTAGATAGATACTTAAATTTCTTCCAACTTTGAATTCTGAGACTGTGAACTCTAAAAAAAAGTCAAAACCCAGACTTCATGGAGAACTACAATAAAGAGAAACCTTCTTTCTGCCCCCTGAGATAGCCCACTCCACTTCTGGTTATTCCTTATTACTAGGAAGCCTAGAGCAGACTCTATAGCACAGCCCCACAACTAGCTATAAAGCACTAGACAAAGTCAAAAGTTCTCAGTTCAAATCCAGCCTCAGACACCTACTGACTGCAATCCTTGTGTGGACAAGTCACAACCTTTCTTCCTCTGTTATAATTTTCTCAACCATATATGGGGATAATAATAACAGCAGCTACCTCCCAGGGTTATTGTGAAGATCTAACGAAATACTTTAAGTACTGAACACAGTATCTGGCACATTGTAGGGGTTTACTAAATGCTTATTCCCTCCCTTCCCTCCCCTCCTAATTCTGCCTTCTACAGTCAGGACAAACAAATTTCATCTTAATCCACATATCAAATATTTAGGTCTCTATTATATATTCTCTAGTTTAAAGAAACAGCTTTTAAATGTATGTAAAAGAATAGGATGATAAGGATGAATCCTTGATGCATGTCCTTCATTCACCATACCTGTCACCCCCTTCTGGAAATATTTTGGCACTGTATGGGCATCTCTCCCTTCTCTCTCTTCCCCCTTTTATCTCCCTCCTTTGCTGTCTCTGACTCTGTGTGTCTCTGTCTCTATCTCTTTCTCTCTTCCAGTAAGGAAACTAAGGCACAGAGATTAAGGAACTTGCCCAAGATCCCTGTCTGCATCCTCCTCTGCTTCCCACCTCAAAACCATGTTCCGTTATTTATAAACTCACTGTGGATCTCTTCCCTTCACACTCTTTCCACCTTATTGAACTAATGAAAACCTGGCTTTTTCCTGACAACAGCGCATTCCTGGCATCTTCTCTAGGATGATGTGCTCCTTCTCTCATGCTTCTTGAAGCACGAACCCCTATTACCTTCAAGATCATATCTAAAAATCCTCTATTTGGCTTTCAAAGACCTTTCTAACCTGACTCTCCTACATTTGCAATCTTCTTTCACCTTTCTCCCTTCCATATACTTCGTGATCCAGTGCCATTGTCTTCCTTGCTGTTCCTTGAACAAGACACTTCATCTCCTAACTCTGGATACTTTCACTAGCTGCCCTCCCTGCCTAGAATGATCTTTCTCTTCCATTCCTCTTCCTAGCTTCTCTGGCTTCCTTCAAGTCTTACCTAAAGTCCAACTTTCTGCAAGAAGCTTTACCCAGGCCTCCTTAATCTTGGTGTCTTCCCTCTGAGATGACCACGTGGCTTGTTTGTAAAACCTGACTTGTATGTTGTCTCTCCCAATATATTGTGAACTTCTTGAAAGTAGGGACTGATTTTTGCCTTTCTTTCTATCTCTGGGGCTTAATCCAATGCCTGCCACATATTAGACCCTTAATAAATGCTAGCTGACTGGCAGGCATACAGATTGAAGCCCAGGAAGTACCTTGCACCATTCTATCTACTTCTGGGTCCAGTGTGTCCCCTAAGGGAAAAGGGCAAGGGGTTGGACTTGGAATTTTCTAATTGTTCCAAAGCAACAAATTGACTGCAACAAATAGAAAGCAACTTCCACCTCCTGCTGCCAGCCCAATTTTCCTTTTGAGATGCAGAGAACCTCCTGTGTAAAGAGGAGCAAGCCAACCTTTGGCAACCATTCTGCCTGGGTCCACTACAAATTTATGTCATATAACTCCAACTGGGCCCTCACTGCTGCAAGGCAATCTTACTATTCCTTATCAATTCCCTACCCTACTCTTCCCAAGGGCTCTTCCAGATCTTTTCATCCCTCCTCAAACTTTCATGGCTACCCCACACCCACTCTCTTAGCTGAGAACATTGCCTCATATTTCATATTATAAAATTGAGACCATTCACCTTGAGCTCCCCCATATCTTTTCTTCCTTATCTACTGTCACTTAGATACCTTCTGCCATTATTTCTTCTTTACCCCAGTCTCACATGATAAAATTGCTTCACTCTTTACCAAAGTCAACCCCTCTACTTGTTCAAATGATCCCCTTATATCCTGCCTCCCACAACAGATTATCCCCCTGTCATTTTCCTCTCTTCCACTTATTCTCAATCTTTCTCTCCTTGCTGGCACATTCCCCAGTGCCTACAAACATGACCATGACTCCCCTGTCTGGAAAAACCCTCACTTGATCCTTCTATCCTTGCTATCATCATAGATATCTTCTGTCCTTAGTAGCTGAACTCCTCAAAAAGGGCTGTTTAATAGTAGGTGCCTCCGCTTTTTCTCTTCTCACTCTCTTCTTAACTCCTGATAATCCATTTTCTCACCTTGCCAATCCACTGAAACTGCTCTCTCCATATTTACTAACAATTTCTCTTTTTTTTTAACCCCTTACTTTCTATCTTAGCCTCAAAAACAAGTATTGGTTCTAAGGCAGAAGTACAAGGCAATTGGAGCTAAGTGACTTACTCGCCCATGGTCCCACAGCTAAGAAATGTCTGAATTGCTCTAAGAAATCTATACTGTACACAGACAGGTGATTCAGAAATGACTCCCACATGGGTCACTAATAGACCATGTCAAGTTTTGCTTTTACTATTCAATGTTCGCCATGTCCTGTGCTTTCTAACTCTCTTCTTGAAGAAAACATTCATGATCATGGGATCTTTGGTTTATAGATTTAGAGTTGGAAGGGACTTTAGGAGGGTTATCTAGTTCATTGCTCTCATCTTACAGATAAGGAAATTGACACATATAGTCATGAGACTTCTGTGTGGTCTACAAGATTTTGGCTTTTGTGGTTTCTTAATCCTGAGTCACATTTTTCAATAAATTATTTTTTCCATCCATGTCTATACCTACCTTTGTCCTGAAATCTCTGAGCATTGAAGTGTATGTTGATTGAGCCTGAAGTCCTCATGATTTCAGAATAGCCATGATGAAGAATGTTAAGGGGCAAGGGATTTAACATTCAGAATTGACTATAGACTTTTTTTCTCATGTCTTTTTGTCTGTAGGGAGGAAAGAGAGAGAGAGAGAGAAAGAGAGAGAGAGAGAGAGAGAGAGAGAGAGAGAGAGAGAGAGAGAGAGAGAGAGAGAGAGAGAGAGAGAGAGAGAGCAGGAAGGAGGGAAGAAAGGAGAGAGGGAGAGAGAAGATAAATAAGATAAATACTTGATAGTTGAAAAAAGGAATAAAAATATAATTTTTAAAAGGGAAGTCAAAACCAAGAAAATAATATATACAATGATTACAGCAAATCCCCACCCCCCAAAAACAACTTGGATATTGCAATAGTATGATGATAAAGCTTCACCCCATAAGAGAGATTTATACCTCTAACTAACCTTCTAACTCCCTTTTTTTCCAGAAGTGGGGAGGAGGACTCTGGGTATGGAACATTTCTTATACTTTCCAACTCAGCTAATGTATTGGTTAGTTTTGAGGAACTGCTTCCTCCCTCTCCTTCCCTTTTTGATTATTCTTTTTTACAAGGGATGGTTTTCTGAGGAAAAGTTGGAGGGATATATTTGGAAATAAAGATGGTGTGAAGCAAACAAACAAAGAATTTAGATATTCTTATCGAGTTTTTCCCCCCTTTTTTTACTTTGTTCACTGAGTTTATTTTCATCTGAAAATGTATGACCACATTTTATGGAAGAAAATACACGTAGCTCTTGACTCCAGGAAAAGCAGTTATGGTACAAACAGTTCTATTTATGACAAGAAGAGAGTGATGCCACCACAGGCAACAGCTGCATTTCTAAGCCCTGGAGCCTTTGCAGTCTGGCTCTATGATGTCCTGAGGGCCCCCAGCAGAACAGTAGGAGCAGAAACTTTCCTTGCAGGAGGCCCATTTGCACTCTGAATTTACAGAAGTACAAGTACCTCCATTGGAACAGCTTGGGCAGTAAACTGTCCAAAGAAAGGAGCACTGACACTATGGTCCAAAGACCTGGTTCCAATCTTGCCTCTGGACATGCTATTGTGCAAATGTGATCAAGTCTCTGAGGAGACCTCAGTTTCCTTATCCATAAAATCAGAACCTCTCAGGTCCCTTCTAGTTTTTTAGCTATGATTCCATGATGTAGACTATAAGCAGAGCAGATGGAAAGGTGTCTAGTGGCTGTCTATTGCCTCCAAGATCAAATATAAAATCGTCTGTCTGACTTTTAAAGCTCTTCACAACTTGGCCCCTTTCTGCCTCTTTCAAGTCTTCTTCCATTTGCGAACAAGGAATTTGCCCAAAACAAGGGAGAGCTGCGAGTTGAAGAAAATGTGTCTGGAGGGGCAAATGGAACAGTCAAGACTTGAGGGGGATGAGAGAGTTCCATGAAGATTCAAAAGAAAAACTGTTGGCCAGGGAGAGATTTTTCTGGTCAGTCTTCTTATCTAAGACTCTGAGAAAGAGCTGGATGAGAGAGATACTCTTCTCAAACCCTTTTTTGCCTGGCTGAGCTGAATGAAAGTTTCTTGCCCTAAACTGAAGACCACCTTGGATTACAATTTCCCTTAGGAGAACTCAAAGCTATATTCCTTGAAGATAGTTTTTTTGATCCCACCATCTAAAGTGGCCATAGGAAATAGCAGGGGTCTCCCTGTTTTCCCTCTACCCTCTCTTCCTTCCTTTCAAGAAAGTAAATTAGATCATTTAAATTACAACAGAACTGTCTCTAAGTCTATGTAATAGGAGGGAGGATTTTCAAATTCATCAAAAGAAGAAGGGTGTGAGGGGTAGACTTACTCTCTGGTCAGGACTGACTGACTCCATTATAGCTGCCCAGCTTAGTGGAGGAAAAAGGAAGTGCTACCCAGATCTCAATCCCCCAAAGCACCTGCTTTTCTAGTCCCATCATCTTTCAAGTCCCCCCCCCCATTACACATTTCATGCCCCTCTGTGTCCTCTGCAATTCAGCAGCACTGGCTTCACTGCTGCTTGAACAAGACATTCCATCTCCTAACTAAGCATTTGCCCATGCCTGGACACTCTCCCTCCTTGTCTCTATCGCCTTGCTTCTCTCACTTCCTTCAAATCTGAACTCTTAATTCCATCTTCTTCAAGAAACCTTTCCAGGTTCTCCCTCATTCCTCCCTTCTGCTGTTTGTGTCTTCCCTCTGAGATTACCTCCAACTGGACTGATAAATAGAGGTAGAGATATTGCATGTATGGCTATTTTCATGTTCTCTCTGTCATTAGAATGCAATCGAGGTCAAGGACTGTTTTTGCCTTTCTCTGTATCTCTAGGGCTTAGCACAGTGCCTGACACATAGTAGACACTGAAATACTTATCGACTAGACCTGACTAATTCTCTCCTTGAGTTCTTCTCAGACTTCCTTCACTCACCTCTTTACTATCTGCAAGGGATGGGAGCAGAAGGGCTGTAATGTCTTAGTCTTGTCAATTGGGAACTCTGCAGTGCAAGATGACCAAGTGTACCATGGAATGAGGTTCTTTATTACCTTTGCAGGCATTTAAAAACCAGTTTGGCCAACTCCTTTATTTGCTTCTCCAAAGTGAGCTTATATTTAGCTGCAACTTCCTTATATTTTCTGGTTTCATTTATAATGAGAATGCCAATATAGATATGATTCATTTCCTCTGGTACTATGTTGACTCATCGGTCATTGGATAAGAATCTCACTTTTAGAGCACCAGTAATTATTCATTTATAGGTGGTTTAAACATTGTCATCCTTAACATCATTTACACACACACACACACACACACACACACACACACACACACACCTCTTTTGCAGCTCTCCCACAATCACTGCAAACACGGAAGGGGATCATAGAGGACCTAGGGCCATTTTGTATTGTTCTTTGTTTCATGACTCCTATGGCCAAGGAATAATAAGATAAAAGGTATGGGTTAAAAAAAACAACTACAATTAGTAAGGCATTATAATTGGACTTTTGTGGAGGGCTTCAGTATAACATCCTAGAATCCTCTCAAGAATTAAAGTCAAACTCAGTGGCCAATAATTTGAAAATCCTCCCCTCTATCATTTTTTTTTTTACTTTTCAAGCAACATTTGCCTCTCTATAGTTCTGTGGCACCACTCCAATTTTCTGTGGTCATTCAGGGATCATATATAGGGGCTCAGCACTCACATCTGCCAGTTCTTTCAGTACTCTATGAGGTTGTTTGGCCCTGGTGCCTTGAATTTCTTGAGGGCAGCTGAGGTTTCAATTCCCTGTTCAAATCATTTTTGTTCTATATTTGCCAGCTGGAAGTTCATTCTTTTTGAAAAAGAAAACAGAAGCAAAACACAAATTGAGTAGTTCTGCCTTCTTTCCTTTTTCCCACCCACTCTAAGAACTGATCTTAACCCTTCTTTAGTCTTCCTGTCTGCAACATACATAAAAAAGGACCTTTTTTGGGTTAATGTTACCATTCATGTACCGCTTCAACTTGTTCTGATTCTTTATATGCTTAACATTATTCTTACAGAACTGCAAGACTTTTCTGCCTATCCTTAATTATTTGTTCCTGCTTGTATCTTCTTTATGTGTTTTTTCAAAAATAAAAGTTAGTCCTTGGTTTCCCTATGCATCCACACATTTTTCTTTAGATGCCTGCAACCTCACTCCCATTCTTACCCACTGAAATTGTTTGCATTTGTTTTTGTCAGACTTTCATTTCTCAGAAGTTCCTGTCCTCCTGGATGGACTTCCTATGTAAAATTTTAGACCACAAAAATCTTCTCTAACCTATGGAGGAAGTTCAGTGTTGTAGAAAAATGTGCTGATTCTGTAATCAGCAGAATTAGGTTCTTGAATTCTAACCCTGCCACTTACTACTTAGTGTGACTATAGTCACCAAAGTCACCTAATCCCTCTGGGACTTAGTTTTCTCATCTGTAAAATGAGAGACTTGGATTAACTCTTAGATCTAAGTCTGGGGCCAAATTATTTTTGATCTATTGTTCTTTTTCAGGAATTTTTGAAATCTCTTCTCTCAAAATCTAGAGGACATTATCAGACTGGCTCCAGTTTTTTATTCTTTCTCCATCATGAATTCTTGATCTTTTCTCCTGGAGACTCATACTAATCAGGGGCAGCTAGGTGGTACAGTGGACCGAGAGGCAGGCCTGGCAACAGGAGAGCCTCAGTTCAAACCTGACCCCCAACACTGCCTAGCTGTGTGACCTGGGGCAAGTCACTTAACCTCCATTGCTTAGTCCTTACTACTTTTCTGCCTTAGAACCAATACCTAGTATTGACTCTAAGACAGAAAGTAAGGGTTTTTGTTTTTGTTTTTTTTTTAAAGACACCTACTAGTTACCAGAAATAGTGCATGACAGTCAACTGTGAAGGACTAAACTGTTATCAGCAAAGCAAGGTCTTAGGATATCCACAAGGGATCCATGATGAAAAATGCTATCCACAGCCAAAGAAAGACCTGTTGGAGTCTGATTGCAGAACAGAGCATTATCTTCCACTTTATTTCCTTTTGAGTTTTTTGTTGTATGTATGTCTTCTCTCATGGCATGAACAATATGGAAACACTGGTATAACTTTTATCAGACTTCTTACCACTTCAAGGAGGGAGAGAGAAAATCTGAATGCTAAAATGCCTGAAAACAATTGCCAAAAATTGTTTCTATATGTAACTGGAAAGTTAATTAACTAGTTCCTCCTCAGCAACCTGCTCCTCCTTATTGGCAAATCAAGTCCAGAATGCTATTCCCTTTCTTCCCTTCTTCTTGTCTTGAAGAATGAATTGATCATTAGGGCAGGTCACAAATGTATGTGGTGTTCAACTTTTGGCAGCAGGAGAGAGCTCCAGTGCACATCTGAATATTTGAAATGTCTTGTATCCCAGCTATAATCAGCCCTCGGCAGCAGGCTTGTGATCCCTTTCCCATGCTCCTTGGTTATTTTCTTCTTTTGTCCAGCAGGTCTACAGAATTCTCCCATGTTCGTATCAATTTGTTTTTTTTTTTTTCATTGATCTTCACCCATCAATTCTGCACTTTGCTGCCCTTCTCCACTTCTGGGATTTCCTTAAATGAAGGTCTTCTTAAATATACAATGCTAGAGAAGCAGTGGGGCGAAGAGATCAAATTCTACCTCTGATACATTCTGGCTATGTGATCTTGGCAAGTCATTTAACCCCTTGGTGCACCAGACCAGTCACTTAGCCATTCTGTGCCCCAGGAGATTCTCTACCACTACAAACTGCCATATAACTTCATCTACAATGGTAGAAGTGTCTCCCTTTTGGGGAATTAACCATTCCAATGAAATCATAGGTCCTGTTCAAAATAATAATAATAATGACAACAACAGTAATAATAGCAATAATAATATACAGTGCTGCTTCATCGTTCTTTTAACTTATTATGTTGCTTTTCATCAAAGTCTCTCATTCCCTAGTCATATCTCAGTTATGACCTCCATTGTGCCAAATCCCAGAGAATCCATTTATGCTGCATTTTCCTTCTTGTGCCATTTTTTTATTACCTTGTTTGTTAACCATGCCTTGTGCATTTGTGTATTGACATATGAGGCCATAGATTTTATTTCTGGTTCTCTTCTTGGCTATTATCTCCTGTGAATTACTGGTCCTCTCTCCTGGTCTTCTTTCTTCCTCTTAAATTGTACCTGCTTAGTCTCTATATCTCAATAGATATATGAGGACAGCTTTCCCCATTTCCTCACATCTCCATCTTCAATTGAACAAAATTTTAAATCATATTTACAAAACTTAAGGCAAATATATTATTACCCACTTTCAACATGCTCTATCTCTGGCCAAGAGTTCATCATTCTGTTATTTTAAGCCCTGGTTCATAAATCCAAATCCCATTCTAAGACATTATGTTAACCAGCTGCTCACTTTTCATATCTGCTATCTCTTCTGAATCTTCTACCTTTAATTAACTGTAGTGAAGAAAACACCCATGCCCCTCAGATATTCAGTTTCTTGTCCATAAGTCAAAATTATTTACAATGCCTTTGTGGAATCAGGACAATTCTTGAGAGATTGACATCACCACCTAGACCTAAACCTGGTGGAGCTAATCTGAAGAAACAAATTATTATTATAACTAATTTTATATAGTACTTACTATGTGTCAGACACTGTACTAAGCACATTACAATTATTATCTTATTTAATCCCCATGACAACCCGTGGAAGATAGGTGCTATCATGATCCCCATTTTACAGAGGAAAATTGAAGCAAACAGAGGTTAACTGTTTGTGACTTGCATAGTCACAAAGCTGGTGTCTGTCTGGATTTAAACTCAGATCTTCCTGACTTCAGGTCCACCATGTTATCAACTACACTAACTAGCTGCTCCATGGGAAAAATGTATTGTCGTTGTAAAGAAGGATATCTCTAGAACCTGCTCAGCTTCCAACACTAGGATGTTCCTAGAATGTTCCAATCACAAGTGGGTCACTGGGGTCCACTCACCACAACTCTTATCAATCTCCTAACTTTGTACTTCTTTCTCCCAGAATTACACTAACTCCCCCTTTATCTTTCAATTCCCTTACTGTCCTTAATTTGTTCTTTTATCTTCTCTACACATTTATAAGTTGGATCTTGAATATTTGAAGGCTATAAATTGGTCAGTCTTGTTCCATTTGGTTGGAATATGTGGCTGTAAAACCTGCTTGCATAGACATAGCCTATTTGTCCCCTTGTATTCAGGAGTGATAAAAATTGCCTTGGCTATGCTGGAAAATGCAGCGTTAATTCTTTGAAGCTTTGAAATCTTCTTGGGATTTACTTCTCCCTTTCTCCAGTTGCCATTGGTATCCACACGAATTACTAGGAGAGGGCAATGGTCATGAGATGTAACAAGATTTGAGAGGCTCTCCATTATGCCCCATTTAAATGTCCCAGGAAGAAAGCAGACCTCATTTCCGTTCATGTCAGATTGACAAAGAGTTGTCTGGGTAGTCATCTTGGAGTTGCCCCCAGTCTCCACTCTTCCTCTCCTAGCCTTTAGTGGCTAGTGTCTCTCCTAGTTGCACCCAAGGATACATGGATTCTTGGAGCCCAAGAGGCTCTTCCCTTTTGAGTGGATTCCACTCTCCCCTCTACCAGAAGAAATTTAAAACTATTATCAATGACTCAACAGTCCTTTTTTCCTTCCATCAGATTAGGATTCCCCTCTGATACTTTGGATTAATTTTCTTCCTTCCTTCCTTCCTTCCTTCCTTCCTTCCTTCCTTCCTTCCTTCCTTCCTTCCTTCCTTCCTTCCTTCCTTCCTTCCTTCCTTCCTTCCTTCCTTCCTTCCTTCCTTCCTTCCTTCTTTCTTCTTTTCTTCCCTCACTCCCTTTCTTTCTTCTTTCTTCTTTTCCTCCCTCCCTCCCTCCCTCCCTTCCCTTGTCCAGGATCACCCAGCTGGTAAGTGACTGAGGTTGGATATGAACTCAGATCTTACTGTCCCCAAGCCTGACTCTCTCTCCACTAGGTCACCTATCTTCCCCTTGCATTCTTCTTCTTTGCTTTGCCTTTGTTTTGGAGAATGTCTGTTTTCCTCTCTCTTTCTAATAATACCTTCTTCTCCCTGATAATATAAAAAGTAGAGAGACATCCCTGTATCCCTTCACCGTACCCTTTGTGAGAGATCCCAAACCATACTTTGTACAAACAGCCACTACCCTACATTGACAGTAATGCAAACAAATCACACACTTTGCATGTTGCTGTGAAGTTCCCTTTGTCCTCCACAGTGACTTGAAGTAAGTTTCCTCTTCTTCTTTGTCCTGATAGCTTTCCACCAATCGCTATGACAAATTGCCACTTTGACCTATTTTCCCATCAAGCTAGGGGTTTAGTTGCTGGAGACTCCAAATCAGGCTTTCCTGACTTTTCTCATGAGGATGCTAGCTTGCTTAGCTGTATTTGACTGGAAATTAGCAGCTTCTTGTCAAAGCCTCAATGAAAACAAAATCTGCCCAGTCCTCTGCCAGAGGGTTTCAAACAGAAACCTAATTACCAGCAATATTTTATTGATTTAAATCAAATTACCTTCTTCTTTCCTCTTACCACTGGTAGGTCCAAGATGCCACCTTGACACTTCTCTGTTGTTACCTGTTGGTAACATGTGTCTCAAGAGCTCAAATGCAGGAAAATCCCAGCTGAGGTTTAAGCATGGTGACTCAGGGTGTATCTGGGCCGGAGTGGGAACAAGAAAGATGTGACCCCAATGAGAAGTGAAGGGATTCTGTAGAGGGAAGAGAAATCGAGAGGAAAATAGCTGCCAAAAGCAAGCCCCTTGAGAGGCACAAAGCCAGAGAGGCTACGAGTCCCACTTAGGATAGATTCCTTGAGATTGCAGTTTGGAGTTTGGTGCTAATTAACCCACTTACTACTTCAGGAATTCATAACTTTGCCAATCAGGTTGGATTCTCTTTATACTAGCAGAGACTGTGGAAATGTTTCAGTGGTAGCAGAAAGGGCAGATTATCATGAATGAGAGAGCCTGGGTTCAAATCCCAGATCTCTCATTGATTGACACAGATGATCTTGAACAAATCACTTCATGGGGGCAGCAAGGTAGCACAGTGATAAAACACCAGATTAGAGAAAGGAGGACCTGGGTTCAAATCTGACATCAGATACTTGCCTAGATGTGTGACCCTGATTGAGTCATTAAGTCCAATTGCCTAACCCTTGTCACTCTTCTGTCTTAGAATTGATAAGACAGAAGGTAAAATTTTAAAAGAAAAAAAAAACAAGTCACTTCATTTTTTCATTCTTTTTCAGTCATGTCTGACTCTTCATGAGCCCATCTGGGATTTTCTTGGCAGATATCCTGGAGTGGTTTGCCATTTCCTTCTCCAGCTTATTTTACAGATGAGGAAACTGAGTCAAACAGGGTTAAGTGACTTGCCCAGACACACATAGCTAGTAAGTGTCTATAGTCAGTTTTAAATTCCCCATCACTTCCTGACTCCAGACTTGGCACCAAATCCACTTCAGTGCCCTGCACTTTCACTTTAATGTGGCACCATGGAAAGAGCACCAGCTCTAGAGTCAGAGGAACTGGATTCAAATTTTACTTCGAATGCATATTACTAGTAAGCCCTTAAACAAATCACTTCAGTTCCATGAAGCCTTTGATTTCTCAAATGTAAAATGAGGGAGTGGGATTAGAGAAAGTCTCTGAGGTGCCCCCAGTCTTGAATCTTTGATCTTTGCCCAAAGGAGGAGGCAGCAAGCCTGTAGTGAATCCTAAATTGTTCCCAGTTGGTCTTTTCTGAGCAGAATTGGGGGTGGGAAGATAGGGATAAAGTCTAGAGCTAATGAGGGACTTTGGGAGCTTTGATGGATGACTTGAACTGTCCAGTGATCAGTGCTATGGCTCTCCAGGCATGATGTTTGGCTAGCCAAGTGGAACAGATATTGTGTTTGTTGTATTCTTACAGGAAGTAGGATTTAGGGCACGAGAAGCAACCTTGCTGGGGAGCCTCAAGAGTCATGAAACCTCCATAGTGTCTTGACTGGTTTAGCAACCATTCAGGGCCAGATGAAATGCTCCACCTCAAGGCAGAATGAAATGAGGGAAATGAACCCTGGATTTGGAACCCTAGAACCTCAGTTCAGATTCTGATACTACTATTTACTCTTGTAAGATCACAGATTTAGAGTGATATGGGGAAAGGGGGGTGAAGAGAGGTCCTAAAAACCATGGAGTTCAAGTCTTTTGTTTTACAGATAAGGAAACTGAGGCATGGAACTTACAATGGCAAAGCTGGTAAGTGTACTAGGAAAGTTGGGCCTATTTCTTCTTGTCTACAAGTCTAGTATTCTATAGTGGCTAACTAGGTGACACTGGGCAAATTAATTACATTTTCTTCTTCATCAATAAAATGGAAGAGTTATACATGAGTTCTAAGAACTATTCCAAAGCTAAATTCTACTATCTCAGTAAGACTTATTCTACCAAAGGTAACTATTTCCTAAAATGAGAATCTCCCAAAAGTCTAAAGAGGCCCACAGCTGCAATATTCCTTTTTTTTTTTCATGAAATTCCTCCCTAAATCCCCATCACTACCTCATGAGATTGCTAGGGGCAACTAGGTAGTGTAGTGAATAGAGCCAAAAATCAGAAAGATCTGTATTTGAATCCTATCTCAGACACTTATTAGTTGTTGTATGACCCTGAGCAAATCACTTAATCCCTTTGTTTCTCAATTTCCTCATCTGTAAAAGGGAGGTCATAATAGCACCTTCCTCACAGGGTTGCCATGAGGATCAAATTAGTTAACATATATAAAGTGGTTTGTTTGGTTTTTTAAAATGGAATGCTAACACGATCTTGAAGAAAGGAAAACTGAATCTCAGGGTCTTTCAGGAAAATATGACCTGGGGAGGCAATTGATTATTTGAGCCAAAGTTTCCTCATTCATAAAATGAGTGTTAGAGTAGATGACCTCTGAGGTCCCTTCTAGTTGTAAATCCAGTGACAAAGATGGTCATTACATCTGGAATTACAGGGAAGCTAGGCTGAGTCTGAAGTTAGGAGGACCTGAGTTCAAATCTTGCCTTAGACATTTACTAGCTGTGTAATCCTATGGAAGTCACTTTAACACTGTTTGCCTCAGTTTCCTTATGTGTAAAATGAGCTGAAGAAGGAAATGACAAACCACTCTAGTATCTCTGCCAAGAAAACTCTAAATGGAGTTGCAAAGAGTCAGGAATAACTGAAACGACTGGACAACACCAATAGGAAATCAGAATTGTCTCAGACTGGGACAGGCAGGCTGTTTCAGAAAGTAGGAAAGGTACCTAGACCTACTTGTGCTTTGCCTTTCTTCAGATACCTAGCACTTTGCACAGTGCCTGGCATGTAGCATAAATATTTGTTGATCTCCCTAATGTTTCAAGTCTTTATACATAGGCTAGAATGATGGCCACAAGTTGGAGAGGCTGTAGGAAGCAGGGGTCATGCTAGGACTAGGTGACATCTAAGGTCCCTTCTAGGGCTAAGGAACTTCCAAAAAGTCAGGCCATTTAAGAAGCCAGGCCTCTAGATTCCTGCTCGAGGCTTCTTCCTGGACTGGCTCCCTATTTTCTCTTCTCTTTGCAGGATCCCCAACTCTGACAATAGAGGGAAGGTGCCATATTTTCTAGCTCCTGACAGAAGACAGTGAGAAAGTATAGCAGAAAGCATGCTATGTTTAATCAGAAGACCTGAGTTTGAATCTCAACTCCACTGCTTATTCCTCAAGTGACCCCTGGGAAAGAGTGTATTGGTAAATGTTTAAGAATGGTTCTCTGTGATGCAGAGTGAGAGGAGCAGAACCAGGAGAACCTTGTACACAGAGACAGATACACTGTGACACAATTGAATGTAATGGACTTCTCCATTAGTAGCAACCAGGAGGGATCTACGAGAAAGAACACTATCCACATTCAGAGGAAGAACTGTGGGAGCAGAAATGCAGAAGAAAAAAAACTGCTTGATTACATGGGTCAAGGGGGATATGGTTGGAGATGTAGACTCTAAATGATCACCCTAGTGTTTGCACTATCAATAGTATGGAAATAGGTCTTGATCAATGACACATGTAAAAACCAGTGCAATTGTGTGTTGGCTATGGGAGATGGGGTGAGAGGAAGGGAGAGAAAGAAGATGAATCATTTAACATTGGAAAAAATATTCTGAATTAATTAATTAATTAAATAAACTTAATTTTTAAAAAAGAAAGGAAATTAAAAAAATAAAAAAGAATGGTTCTCTGGGGGCAGCTAGATGGCTCAGGGGATAGAGAGTTAAGCCTGAAATTGGGAGGTCCTGGGTTCAAATGTGATCTCAGATACTTCCTAGTTGTATGATCCTAGGCAAATCACTTATTCCCATTGTCAACCCTTACTGCTCTTCTACCTTAGAACCAATGCACAGCATTGATTATAAGAGAGAAGGAAAGAGTTTTGTTTTGTTTTGTTTTTGTTAAGTGGATTTGGAAGGGGGATGTACATATGCCACATTTTTTAGTTTAATCTGCTTTTTAACATTTTCTTAAGTCTAGGCAACCAACAATACAATACATCAAGCCTCAATTTGTAATGTTTTCAAATTTCCAAGGTATAAATTCTCACACTGAACATTTAACAATCAGCTCTCTCAAGCTGGTTCAAGTTTGTTTCAGCACACCCTGGGATGGGCATATCACTTCATTTGGGACTTGGTTTCCTCATCTATAAAAAAGAAGGATTTGGACTGGATGATATCTAAGTTCTCATCTAACTCTACCATTCTAAGATCCCTTCTTGTCCTAATAAGGACCCTTCTGCCTCAGACATTCAATACTATGGGATGACTCTTCTAGGTCTAATAGTCTGTTTTTTAATGTCATTTAGAGGCCCTATTAGCACCATAATGTATTCAAAAGAATGTGGAAAGGGACAACTAGGTGGCTCAGTAGATAGAGAGCTACATCTGGAGATGGGAGGTCCTGAGTTCAAATCCTAAGATGCTTCCTAGCTATGTGACCCTGAGCAAGTCACTTAACCCGCATTGCCTACCCCTTACTGCCCTTCTGCCTTGGAACCAATACTTAGTATCAATTCTAAGACAGAAGGGAAGGGTTTTTAAAAAAGAGCATTGGAACTAAAACAGAGGACTCTGGCTCTGCTACTTGCCGCTTATGTCATCTTGAGATAAGTTTTGCCATCTGTAAACTGAGAAAGTTGAACTGGAAGGTCTATAATTCTTCCCAGTCCCAAACCTACAATCCTACAATCTTTCCAGCTCTAACTTTCTTTGTCCATAAGACCACATCTCTAGAAATGGAATGGACCACAGAGGCTATCTAATCCAATGCCTTTATTTTACAGATGAGAAAACTGAGATCCAGCAAGATTAAGTGATTTGCCCCAAATCATATATACAATAAGCTCCAGAGACAGGATTTGAACTCAGGTCCTCTGATTCCAGAGCCCCATGCTCCTTCCACTGCCCTTGGCTGCTTCTCAGTTCTATAGCACCTTGCAGCTCTAAACATGAGAGCCTCCCTCCCTCCTTGTGACCCTTGTTGCCCCTGCCCATCTGCTGGCAGGCCCTTGGGTCTTGCTCACATGGCCCCACCTGGGAGAGCAGAGTTGATTAAAGCCCCAGGCAGCATCAGTGACATAAGGCAGGTTGTGGGGATGGCACCCACGGTCTCTGCAAATGCTTCCTGGCCTCCCAGAGAGCCAACTTCCTCCAGCAGTAAAAATAACAAGGTCCCAGCAGACCTTTGTGGCAGGAAGGCATAGCTCGGATTTGGGGGAGGAACAGGAATGGGGGCATTAGGATGAATATGGGGGGCGGGGAGTATTCACATGGCACAAGGAGGCTGGAGCCCCAGGGAGGGAGAGACAAGCCCACAGTGATGGTCTGGGACCCCACCCAGCAGGTGCCAGCCACAGGGGAGTCTCAGCCTCCTGAAGCTTCCTCTGTCTCATGTTCAAGACAATGAACATTTTCCTCAAACGTGTTTGTAGATGACTGTGACGACATGACTGTGTCTTCTGAGTGTGTACGTATGCTTGTGTAAAACTGTCATGTATCTGGTTATGCATTTGTGTGTGTGTCTATGTATATGACTGCATACGTGATTCTGTGCACCCGTGACTCTCTGCCTATGTGTGTGCCTGTCTATGCCTGCGTGAACAACTGCATCTGTTTGCATGTATGACTGTCTGGGTTTCTAGCTGTGCCTAAATTTCCAGTGGCCTCACACTGATGTAGTATTGCTGAATCTCTACACTTTTGCAAATAAATACTGGAGAATGCAATGCTGTGCATGTTTAAGTATGTGAACAATTGCATGTGAGTCTGGTGTGTCGATGTGGTGGGGAGGTAGCAAAGAGCTGGGCTCTGAACTTGGAATAAGGAGACCCGTGTTCAAATCCTGCACCTTCCACTTACTATTGGAAGATATTGGGCAAATTCCTTAGCCTTTCTGAGTCTCAGATCAAATTACAGATGAGGAAACTGAGGTGAAGTTAAACGATTTGCCCATGGTCTTGTGCATGATAAGCTCCTGAGGCAGGATTTGAACCCACAGGGTTGGGCTAGGTGCCTTCTAAGGTCCCTGCTTCCTGCTCTAGATTTAAGAACCTGTGTGCCTGTGCATGTGCTTTTGTATTTGTCTGTCTGTGTCTGAATATACTTGCGTAACTCTGTGTGAGCACACACTTGTCCATAAGGAAGAGAGAGATCTGCTACACATGCTCTTATTGACTGACCCTGGACAAGTCCCTACCCCTCCCTAGGTCAGTTTATCTCTATCAAATGGGGGGTTTGGACTAGATGCTCCCAGTGGCCCCTTCCAGCTCGGTATTCTACAGCTCTATAACTTGGTGCTTTTTCCTTCTCCCCACAGAGTAAATTCACTGTTCTCAGAAACTCCTTTGTCCAGCCCTGTTATTCTCATTGCACAGAATGGAAGATGGAGGCTTGGGTAGAAGAAGCTGGGGCTCAGGCTGAGACTGCCAGAGAGTTTCCCTGGGGTAAACCTAGGAAGCCTAGGAAGAAAAGACCAGGTTAAAAGAGCAGGAATCTTTTGCAGAGCTCCTAGCATTGGTGGGCTGGGGGACAGAGCTGGGAGGCAGAACGGAGGAGCAGGGCTCGTTGGACAGGACAGGAAGAAGGACAATTCAGAGAACAAAAATTCCAGGCAGTAAAGGTGGTGGGGACTCCATCAGTAGGGCAGAAAGGACAAGAAGCAAAGGTCTGGAATCCCAAAGATGGTCCTCATTTGATAGGAGGCAGGAGACAAGTGGCACAGTGCCAGATTTGAAGTTGGAGAAAATGAGTTAAAATCTTGACTTTGACTCTAGTATTTTTTGCTCTCAGAATCTGTGTGCCTCAGTTTCCTCATCTGTAAAATGGGAATAGCAATCCTCCACTATTTGCCTGAAAGGATGATTATGAGGAAAACACTTTGCAAATCTTAAAGGCTATATAAATGTGCATTTTTTCCCCTTAAAACTCAGGATGGGAGACAAAGGTCAGACAGAAAGAATAGCTTGCAGTTGATAGTCTGATTTTTGAGGGGGGGATATGGATTCGCTGCTATCTAGAGGTTTAAGGGGAAAAGTTGGATATCTCTTTTTTATTGAGTTGGCCAGAATGGAGGCAGGGGCCTAGAAGAAATGACCCTTTAAGGTCCTTTTTGGCCCCAGAATGTTAGGAGGTAAAGGGGGTTGATTGGGTATGAGTGAGAGAATATACCCCCCTGGTGGCCAATCATCACCATTGCAGTCTGGGTTTACCCCAACCCAATTACTCCCTTCCTGGCCCTTAGGGTATACGTGTGATAGAGCTTGGGTCTTTAACCCATTTTAAAGTGACTTAGATGAAAACAAGTATTGTTCCTCGGAAAGTGCTCCTCTGAGGGGGAATCAGAAGGCTGAGGGGAGGGGGCAGGGCAGCGGCAGATGTCCCCAAGATCTGGGACAACAATGCAAATTATGGCAAATTAAGAAATAGAATTCAAGTGCTCAGCAAGGGACAGATAAACTATAATACTGCCCAGGTTGATGAGGGATTCCCATTGGCAACAGCAGCAATCAACACTACTACCCTTTCATCCCCATAATCATCCATTATAATCCTCCCCATCATCCTTTTCACCATCGTCACCATCAAGATCATCATTATCTTCATCATTCCTGTCACTAATGTGAAAGGAATATAGGAGACATAATGCATACGTGGGATATAGGAGAAAGGACCCTGGGATCTGAGTCTTGGATCAACCACTAAAACCAGTGTGTCACCTTGGGAGAGTTCTCAAAACCCTTTAGACCTGTTTCATCATCTCTTAGAAGTAGGAGTTTGGATTAAATGATCTCTGATGTCTCTTCACCTGGAGCATCTTACAGGCTATGTTTTAAAGTCCCTTCCCACTAAGACTTTCTACCTCCTAACATTCCATGCTTTAAGTATCCTTCCAATGCTAACAAATTTTCCATGCTCCAAGTTGCCTTTTAGCCCCAATATTTAGTGGTCAAGATTCCCTTCCAGTCCCACCATTCTACACTCTAAATTCCCTTCCAGTCCCACCAGTCTATGATCTAAATTCCCTTCCAGACCTAACATTCTGGGCTCCAAATTCCTTTCCAGATATGTCTGTGAATTCTGTGAAATTGTAAGTTTACAGCTGCCCTTGCCCATTATGAACACAATCATGGCCTGACCAATTTCTGCTAACACCAAGGATCTCAGAATCTCCAAGGGTTTGAGTTTGGAGGTACCTTCATGATCATCTACTCCAACTTTCCATTTCTTCTCCCATTTTAATGATAAAGGAATTTACTTGCCCAAAGTCAAAAAAGTGTCAGAGCTGGGGCTTAATCCCAGATCTTCTGACTCCAAGTTCCACACTCTCTACTATACTGCACCAGTCATTTTCTTTCTTCATAATTGTGGTGTCCCTTGAATTGGAGTCCCCAAAGGGTCCTTTTCCCTTATGCATCGGTGGCTGCCAGTGTAAAAGCAAGGATCCTTCCTTTCATGAAAGCCCTCTGAGGGTTCTGATTGGGGCTCCCCCATGAAGGAAGTATATTCTCGAGTGTTCCTTTAGCCCCAGCTCCTCCAGGGGCAATGGCATTTGGAGGAGCAGGGGTGCCTGTAGAGCATTTGCTCTACAGAGACTCAGGGGAATGGTAGTACTGAACCAACAAAGTGTGTTGGAGAAACTGAGTTTTCTCACTCAAGGCAAGGTTGGGAGGACCCAGTTTCTAGGTGTGGGGATCAGACTAGCACAGCTTGTAGCCCTTTGGAGAGTTATTCTATTGTGAGAGGCCATAGAGGCAGGGGGAAAGGGGGAAAGGGGGAGGGGGAGCTATTCACAGACGCATCTAATCCAAGGAGCAAGGGAAAGGCACAATAAGAGGCTGAATTGCTTCCCCCCACCCCTTCTCTCCCTCTCTCCTCTCTGTCTGTCTCTTACTCTCAGCCATCCTTAATACACACTCAAATGTATGCATACATGCAAATACCTAGTCTAATGCCTCAGTGAATGTGCATGTATGTACATCTGTGTACACACAGATACAAACCCTTTGCACAATAACCTATGGCCTTGCAGATTCACAAATATCCCGATGAATACGCACAGCACCCCTATATACACACAAACACGAACACATCTCCAGCACCCACAAATAGCTAGAGACATACAAAAGGAAAAATATGCAGATACACAAATAATACAAGTAAAAGCACTCACTTGGGTAATGATTTGAGTTTTCTGAAGCACTTTGCATGAAACTCAAAAGCCTCGAGAGGGTTCCACAGAACTGGGTTTGAGTCCTGCCTCAGTGTGAGATTGATTAAAGTGGTGAACTATTACAACGTCCATTTTACAGATGAGGACACCGAGGCTCATAGAAGTCATCGGAACATAGATCCAGAGCTAGGTGGGACCTCAGAGGCCATCTAATCTACTCACTTCCCCACTTAACAAATGAGGAAACTGAGGTTTACAAAAGCAAAGCAACTTGCCCATGGTCACCTAAGCTAGTAAGTGGTGGAGCTGGGATTTGAACCCGAGTCTACAGATTTTGTTGATCCTTTTCCAGTCCAGCCCTCTTTTTGACTCTACCTCTTTCTGTGCCTTATGCTAGACTTCTATAAAGTGAGGGGAAGAATGTGACCGTGTAGGGTCTCTCCAGCTCTAACATTCTGTAGATTCTAACGTTCCATAGTCTAAGGTCTCTTCCAGCTCTCTGACATTCTATGATTCTATAGAAGCCACACAGTGATGCCCAAGGTGAAGCAAACAGGGCTCCCCCCACCCTTCTCCATTGGGTCTGATAAGCCTCCTCCCCCCTCCCTTTCCGGTTGGCTTTTCTCTCCCTGGGGCCCAGTTCGGGAGAGTAGAGCCTCAGACACACACAGAGCCCAGCTCTTTGCTAAAGCCATTGTTGCCTTTGGCAAAAGGCCCTACTCACAGGCTGAAGGCCAGGGCCTCTGTGAGTGGGGCGAGGACAATGGGACCGCCTAGGCCTACAGAAATTGCCCCAGTGCCTTTGCAAAGCCCCCCTTAGCCAGCAGCTGAGTGACAGCTGAATTGGGGTAGGGGGAGCACTCTGTGAGAGGCAGTGCCCCACCAGGCTACCGAGAGATACCCGTTGTCTGCAGCCCCTGCACAGCTGCAGACACTGGGAGGTCCCTGGTTCTTTGCTCCCACCCCCCAGAAAGAAGTGCCTCCCACAGCCCTTCTGTCCAGCCCCCCTGCCCACAGGCTAGACCCTCCTGAAGGGTCCTGTCAACACTGATTGGGGAGCAGATGGGAAATAGGCAGGAGGGGACCTGCGACAGGGCCACACTGAATCAGGCTGAGCCTCTATCCCACCCCCATCAAGGAGCTGCCTCCATCCTTCTTCTAGTCCACTCTTCCCTCCTCCAAGCTCCCTGGAATATCTCCAACTCAGCAAGGTAGCATGGTGCAAGGGACGGAACACTGGACAGCGACAAGGTTGCAATTCTGCCACTAATTTACTCCGCGAACTTGAACAAGTGACCTCCCATTTTGAGGCCTCAGCTTACTTGTCTATAAAATGGGAAACAGCATGGCCTAGTAGAGAGCTGGCCCGGGGTCAGGAAGATGGGGGTCCATGGGCTGCCTCTTGTACCTGCTAGCTATATGATCTTGGACGAGTCATTCTCAGAGCCCCAGGCAATCCTCTAAAACTAGTATCTGCAGAGAAGGGGCCAATCTATATAGGTAGAGGGAATTTTCTTATTGGGAATTCCTCATAACAATGAAAAATAAAATCGCAGCTCCCGTTTGAGAGACAGAGACTAACAGAAAGACAGAAAGTCAGAGAGAAAGATAGAATTGAATTTATTAATATATAAGTTCCCTTCCAGTTGTTACATTCTAAGGTGCCTTTTTGTTCTGACCCCCCCCCCTTGTAGCCTCGATTTCCTTAGCTGTACATTGAGAGGATTTAACTGGCTGACCCTAAAATTCATAATTCCAAGCAGAGCTCTGAGGTATTTGTGAACTTGGAGCAATGGGGAGGAGCCTGAGAAGGGGAGATGTCAGACATTGTTGGCCAAGCTCAGCCCTGGGCTCCATTGTCTGACCCGCCATTGTCTTTCCCTCACATTCCTTTCCACCTATGACCTGAAGCCTCACTGTTTCCAGCTGTGGGACCCTGCATCAGCCCACTAAGACGTGGTAACCTGCTGTTACTGCTTTGGAAGAGACCCTGATTTGGGGAGAAATGGGGAGGAGGGGGCAGGAGCGTCTCTTGGCCATTTCTTACCTTTCAGCATAGACCTGGCCCTTCCATCAGCCTTTGGACTCATTCCTCTCCTATCGTGATCTCTCAAGTAGGGCTCAAGGACTGTCACTTTGTCGATAATGTACGAGACATCTGCTTCACACAAAAAACCCAACACCCTTCCTTTTTATTCACCAAAGTGTGCATTGTGGGATATACAGATAGGAGTCATGCACACACACACGTGTATGTGGTCTTTATATAGCATACACATCTATGTCTTATCTATAATAATTATAGCACATTTCTGCAGCTCTTTTAAGATACAAAGTGATTTCCTCTCTACAATCCCATGAGGTAGTCTATTCTACCAAGGAATAAACTGAGCCTTAGAAGGTCGAGTGACTTAGATTCACAGACTTGCCCTGAATCAGAAATGTCAGAGGTGGGATTCAAACTCAGTTTGGTCTCCTGAAGTTCTTGTGTATGTATTTTGTGTGGAGTGTCTCTATGCATGCTCTGTCATGAGCCAGCAAGCCCACCCTATGGTTGAGGGCGGTTTATATCTCACTTGAAAGAGTTATGGGCTCTGTGCCATGGCTGTGTGTACTGTGTTATGTGTATGTGTGTGTGGCATGGTGTGGTGTTTATGCGTTAAAGGGAATTAAAGCCACAGGGTTTTTTAGGGAGAAAATACAAGTATTATTTGTTTTCAGGAGGGGGCAGAAGAGAGCCTGAATCTTATTCCTCTGACTATCTTCGGGTCTTTGGTCCTCTGAAACTTAATGTTACTTTTAAAACACACACACACACACACACACACACACACACACACACACATAGAGCAGCAGCAGCAGCAGCAGAAGAGAGTCTCTAAAGGGTTTTGAACCTCAGCCAGATGTTCTTGCCCTCACCAGCCAGATATGATTCTCATCACCCCATTCTCTTTCCTAGGAGCCTCCCAGGTTTCTCTCTCTCTCTCTCTCTCTCTCTCTCTCTCTCTCTCTCTCTCTCTCTCTCTCTCTCTCTCTCTCTCTCTCTCTCTCTCTCTCTCTTTCTCTCTCTCTCTCTCTCACACACACACACACACACACACCTGCCATCCCCAGGAAGATATTCCCATGGCTAGGGACCAAGATGGGGGCCAGCCTCAGGAGAGACACCACCTGTCTAGCTCATGTCTCGGGATTTCTCCCGTTCACCAACAATGCCTGGATTTGGCTGCATCAGCCTGGAGATTAGCCCCAGAAGAGCCGGGGAGCAGGTGGCAGACCAGAGCCCACTGTTGACAAAGCAGCCAGGATGTCTGACCCGACTTGTGTTCCAAGTACATCTTCTTCCCCCTTCCCTCTCTAACCTGTAGCAAGCACCAGGCTTCTGTCCTTGGTACCCTGACTGACTGTGAGCTGCTCACAGCTTATGTCCCCTCAGACGTCTGGGGGAATTTCTACGAGGAGTATCATAAGATTTGGAGTCAGAGAAACCTGGTTTGGATACAAAGTCCATTATTTATGGGCCACTAAACATATCCAGGACTCAGTTTCCTCATTTGTCAAATGAGGATGCTCTATTAAGTTATCTCTAAGATCTCCTCTAACTCTAAATTCCATGAAAGCGCCATGAATAGGGTCAGGAGCCATGACTTTGCCACTAATTGTGAGGTTAGTGAGGTTACTTTGCCTCTTGTGGCCTTAATCACTTTGTCTGTAAAATGGGAATAATAGCACACTTTCCTAAAGTCGGTGCCTGGATCAAATGACTTATTAGACTGCCTCCTTAGCCCTAGTAGATTTGATCACCTTCAAATTCAGGAAGTTGCTTTTGATTGGTGGAAAAGACATCAGTCCTAAAGATCTCCTGGAGACAACGACCCTTCCTCCCCTATTCTGGCCCTGGCAGAATCTTTGAGGACAGCAACAGGGAGATGAGGGACCCCATGAAATGTGGGTGCAGGCTGGATGGTTGGCTGGGCCTGGCCATCAGATAACCAGAACCACCACTAGATGGGGATCTCAGAGGCAAAAAGCAAGGCTCTCACTGGCCCTTCCCAAGGAATGTCCTGAAACAAGTTAGAAAACAAGGTCAGAGCAACAGCCATAAGGTAGAAACAGAAGACTGTACCACAGAGAATGCAAGAGCTGGAAGACCTTAGAACACAGCATGTCAGAACATGGAAGGACTGTAGGACATCAAATGTTAGAGTTGATGTTCTAACATTTTAGAACAGGAGATTTAGCATAAAGGCTGTTAATAATAGTAATGATGATGATAACTGGTGTTCATACAGTGGTTTAATGTTTGTAAAGTGCTTTACAGATAATTGTCTCATTTTAACTTCACAACTATCCTGGGAGGTGGGTGCTATTGTTATCCCTATTTTACAGAAGAGGAAACTGAGACTTGCTCTGGGCCACACAATTGGAAAATACAGGAGGCCAAATTTGAACTCAGGTCTTCCTGACTCCAGGTCTGGAACCCTAAGCTTTGGGCTACCATCTAGAAATGGGGAGGGATTTGGAATACAGAAAATTAGGACAGCACATATGGGACATGACAGCTGAAGCAACTTTGGATAGCATCCCCTAAGCCAGTCTCTTCATTTTATAGATGAGGAAGATGAAGCCCAAAGAGCAAATATGAGTTATCTGGAGTCACAGAGTGAGCTCAGCTAGCATAGAGAAGCGAGGAGGAGGGACCACCATCACACAACTGGAGCAAAGTTCATGTACATCATTTATATTGAGTTATCAATGTTTATGTAATTTCCTCTCGGTAGAATGTAAACTCCTTGAGGACAGGGATTATTTCTTTTTTGTCTTTGTGCTCCCAGTGCTTAGCACAATGCCTGGTATATAGGAGACACTTAAAAAATGTCTGATAGACACTTCCCAGTTGGGTGACCCTGGGCAAGTCACTGAACTCCCATTGCCTAGCCCTTCCCACTCTTCTGTCTTGGAGCCAATACATAGTATTGATTCTCAGACAGAAAGTAAGGGTTTAAAAAAATAAAGCAAAAAGAAAGTTTCCTATTTAGGAATATCTAAAAGGCATCACAATCTTAAATAAGAAATGATTTAGTATTTCCTAGATCTTGTGACTAATAGAGGTTTCTAAAAGTCATTGTAATTAATATAAATGTTATTAAAAGTCATTATTATAAAAAAGAAGGTAAGGGTTTTAAAAAATGATGAACGAATGAATGATTTTGGATATAATGGGACCTGCTGCCCCATTTCTTTCCTCTTTCTCCTCCTACTTCCCCTTCCTGGGTCCTGCTTCCCAGGTCCCCAAAGTTCTAATGCTGGGCATTGGATCTGGTAACCTCATTCACACTGAAGTGTTAGTAACTGAACGGGTAAGGGAAAATTGCATTTTTAAGATAACACTTAACTCGAAGGAGTAAGACTCCAATGGTGGGGTTTCAGATAGCAAGATTTAGGAACAGAGGAGACTTTTACAAGCCCCTTTACTAGATGGGTATGGTTAGCTTGGTTGAAACATATTCCCCAGACTTCAGGTGGAAAAAAGTTCGATGCTTAATCAACTTAATTTATTCTTATTATAACCTTTGGAAACATTTAGTGGCATAGTAGCTAGAGTATTGGAAGGAAGAAAGAAACATTAGTTTAGTTTTGAAGCCAGAAGACCTGGGTTCAAATCTCATCTCTGATGCTCACTATCCAGGCTTTTGATTCCTACTCTGTAAAATGAAAGGATTGGATTAAATGGTCTATGAGTTCTGATACAGTTATTGTAGGAAAATTAGTCTAGAAGAATGCTCAGTCTTGAAGTGTAGTAGTTCTAGAGAACAAATGATTGAAAAAGCAATATTAAGTGTATTGTGCTATGTAAAACACCGGCGATAAAAAATAAGCAAACAAGATAGTCTCTGCCCTCAAGGAGCTTACATTTCTGATAGGCAAAAACCATACATTCTTAGGGAAGAGTCATCAAAAATTGTGAGGATCAGAGAATAGTCAGCCTTGAAGAGCAGCAAATAAGAGTTAGTTTTGAAGAATAGTCCATCATGAAGAAAAGTCCATCCTTAGAGAGAAAAGAGTCATTCTTTATGAGTGGGTAGACTTTGAGAACCTGGGCCCTAAACTTCCTGCATTGGCCCGACGTCTCCCAGGACACCCTTCTCCTCTCTCGGGGACCTGTTAGCAGATTGGCCATGTAGCTTTGCCAGTGAGGAGCCCAATCTTATCAGAGGATGGAGGAGAGGCTAGATGCTGTATTATTATCTCTTGTCTCATTAGGTTGGATGTCACCACACTCACTGCCATAAAACTGTCTAATGGGGAAATTACTTGAGAATCATAAAAATTAATGGCAGCTTCTAGGCCTCTTACAGAGATTTATTTTGGCCAGCCTTCATCACTTGGAAGGGGTGGGGGAAGCTTTCTGGCTCAAACAGGGGAGAGGCAAAGTGAATCCCTTCCTTCTACCTCGGCAAAGCTAGTCTATCATTTGGGGACTAAAATCTGAAGGGCTGCAGTGGCAGAGGACAGAGAACTCTTGGAAAGAACCATTCTCAGAGCTCATCTCCAAACACTCACTGGTCCAAAAGAAGACAACAGGAGAGCCTTACTCAGAAGTCTACAAATCTACAAATCTAGAAATGTAGAAATCTACAAATACTCACCCTTTCCAAAAAAAAGGCAATGGGAGAACCCCACCAAAAGCTCATTTCCAATCCCCAATTAACCAGACAAAGAGGCCAGGCAAGGGCTCAAGGCTCAGTATCTGACTTTACTCTGTTGGCAGAAACAAATTAAGCCAAGTTTCTAGGAAGTGGATGGGAGGAAGAGGACACAAGGGAGTCTTATCTTCCCTTGAGGCTTTGCTTTATCTTTTTTCTGCCATTCACACACGCTCACGTGTGCACACATATACACATATACATTCACATTCATGTAAACACAAACACACACCTTTCAGGCACCTCGCACAATCTCACTCTCTTGCCTTACTTTTTGTTTTGGGTAGAAGGCAGCTTATTCCATGGATGCTTCGCGTCATCCTTTGGATGACAAGGAAGGCTTTTAAAGGACCAAACTCCTTGTCCAGAAGGGGCAGGGACCTCAGTCCTTTGAAGGATGAGGTGGGGGGAGAAAATGAAAGTCATGAGATTATCTGGGGTATCTAGGATCCATATTCATATACTGTTTAGAACTGGAAGGGACCTTAAAGATCATCTCATCCAACCTCATTTAAGAGCAGAAGAAACTAAAGCTTCCTTAAGGTCACACAGATAGTCAGCAGAAGATTTGCCCTAAATAGAAACCCAGCAAGGGTTCTCCTTTAATTGTTCTCCTGTAATGATGGCAGAAGTCAAGGAGTAATGTTGACCAATTCTTTTCTCCACTTAAGAACTGTCCCTAGTGAATGCTATCTACCTCCAGAGAAAGAACTGTAGGGGTCCAATGAATGCGGATCAAAGCATACTATCTTTCATGTTAGTGTTTTTATGATTTATTTTGGGGTTTTGGTTTTGTATAAGTTTGCTTTTACAATAATGATCAATATGGGAATGTGTTTTGCATGATAATAAAAATTAAATTTAATTTAAAATAAAAGAACTGTGCCTAACCCTACTAGGCAAATTGGAGCAATAAGGTAAGAATATATATTTAAAGCCAGAAGGGACTTTATAGTTCATCTGGTCCAACTCCTTCATTCTATAGTTTAGAAAGCTGAGGCCTAGGGAGGCCAAGGGATTTCTCTAAGGTCAAGCCATTAGTAAATGGCAGAACTGGGATTTAAACCAAATTCTGCTACTGGCTGTGGATTGTCAGAGGGTGGTGACACATTTCATGGATTACCAACACCCAAACTGATACATCCTGCTTACATGGTCTAGAAGAATGTATGAGGTACATAGTAGGCACTTAGTAAATGTTTAATTGGTTGGATTGGATTGGATCAAATAAGTCTTCTGGAGTGAGTAGAGACAATGTGATATAGTAGAAAGATAGCTTAAAGCAGAAAGGATGAAATCAAGACCTGGATCCTGTCGACTTGTTGTGTGATATTGGGTCATTCTCTCCAATTTTCCTCATATATAAAATAGAGATATTTGTGTCTCTAAAGCACTATAGAAATATCATCTATTGTCCATACTTAGCCATGCTCACTGGAGAGTTCTTTCTCCATTCTTGGATTTCCACCAGACCTCCCACCCTACCCAAGGCCTCTAGTTCCATCTCCCCAGCCCCCCTCCCACTGCTTTATTCTTTTCTAGCCCCCTAACTCTATGTACATCATCAGACAGACCCTCAGGGTATGATTTCCTTCCCTGTATGTGGCTGGCACAGGATGAATTCTTAAAGCTGGAGTGGGTCCCCCAGGCTCTGTCTGGATCTGCAGGTGGGACAAGCCCTCTCACATACCCAGATTGCATAAGCACTCGTGCCCTTAGTGGATGAGGGGGCCAAGGGAGGTTAGTTTCCCAGCCAGAAGGGGAGGATGTAGCCCAAACATCTTTGGAGAGGGGAGCTGAGCCTAAGATAATCAGAAGCAGCTTTCCATGGACAGAAGAAACTTGAATTGTAAGATTGGAAGAAATTTTGGAAACCATCTAATCCATCCCTTTCATTTTTCAAATGAGGAAACTGAGGCCCAGAGAGGTCAAGGGATTTGTCCATGGTCATTCTGTTGGTGAGTGGCAGATCAAAAAATGAGAGTGATTCTCAGGTCAGCCTCCCTACATCTTAGTTTCCTCAGCTATAAAATGAGGTTTAGATTAGAAAATCTATAACACCCATCTCTAACAGTCTAGAATTACTTCAATTCCAAATCTAAGGTTCTTTCACCTCTGCTATACTTCTAGGTACTGATTACTAATTCCAAGAACTGATTCCAAGATAATTTCCCATTTCCTTTCTTCCCTCTTCTTTCCCCCAGACTTCCTATCTACCTCACCAACTCCCTTTCCCTTTCCCCCTTTGCTTTCTTATTACTCTTTCTTCTCTTCCTCTCCTGTTTCCTTCCTTCTCTCATTATTTTCTCTTTTTCTCTCTCCATTCTCCTCTCTTCTTCCTCCTTTTCTGCCCTTGATGCTTCTCTCTCTCTCTCTCTCTCTCTCTCTCTCTCTCTCTCTCTCTCTCTCTCTCTCTCTCTCTCCTTTCATTCTTCTTTTCCTTCCTCTTTCCCATTCTTTCACATCTTTGACTACTAGGCCTTGAATATCACTGTTCTAAATAATTCAATTTCCCTATTGGATTAATAATGGAGTGATTCTGAAAAGGGAACTCAAGGAGATAAATGTTTAAGTAAAGGAGTGAAGGCAAGCAGGTGTATAAGGTAGGTATCTGTTCTCTGCTGGAGTAACATTCCATAAGACTCATTTCTAGATCTCTGCTCCCAAGAACTCTCGTTACATAGATGGAATCCATGGAAATAGCCCACAGAGAAGACTTGAATCCACAGGATGAAACCTCCCCCTCCTATCCTCAAACAGGCCCTGGGAGGGGTCACTCTCCTCAAAGAGAAATTTCTACTCCAGCCATTTAGAAATAAAGCAAACCCTCATTTCATTTTGAACCTGACTAGTTTAGACTCTGCCAGAACTTAACCTGGGCTTGGCTGAAGATGATGAAAAATGGAGAAAAGAAAGCATACACAGTGACACAGATGCAGAGTGAAAACAAGACGGGGGTCGGGGGAGTAGCAGATGTTTAAGCTTATTTAAGTAATTTTTAGTGCTTTTTTAAGAGGCAGAATAATGAGGGTGAGGGGTATTGCCCTGGGAGCCAGGAGCTAGCAGACTCCCTAGCCCTAGCTCTGCTGCTCCCTCACTTTCTGTCCTCTGACAAATCACTTTCACTCTGATTTTCTGTTTCCTTGGGTGTAAAATGAGGTGGTTGGACTGGATACTGGCTAAGAAGCCTTCCAGTTCTAACATTTGGGGATCTCCTGATCCTTCCAGATATAATTTTCTAAGATCATATGATTTTAGCTTAAAACTCCAGCAATGAAGCTAGGAAGCTGTTCCCAAAGGCCAAATCCCCCAAAGCCTGGGCCTGAGCATAAGGGCACTACTGGGGAGAGGAAAGGAATAAACATTTATATAGAGCCTACCTTGCAGCAGGTGGTATGCTATGTGTTCTTTTTTTTTTTTCAAAAATGATCTCATTTGATCTTCACAAAAATCCTGTGAGATAGGTGCTATTATAACCCCCATTTTATAGAGGAAATTGGGACAAAGAGAGGCTAACTGACTGATCCAGGTTAACATAACTAGTAAGTGTTCAAGGCTGAATTTGAACTCAGTTCTTCCTGCCTCTAGGGTCAATTCCCTATCCACTGCACCAGTTGCTGCCTCTTTATCTGTGGCAGAGGCATCAAGAGAAGAAAGCAAGCCTAAACACCCCACCCCCCTATCCCCAACTCTAAATCTGGATGGAAGGAACCCTGCCTTTGCCCCAGGAGAAAATATACAGGTCCTTCGAATCTGCATATTTATCACAATATAGCAACTGCATAATTGAACATTGGTGTTAAAAAAATATCCCAATGTGTTACAGGATTTTGCCTTACAGAGTGAAGAAAAATTGCTGTGAGAAGGTGGTTAATTATTTCAAAAGACAAATTCCATGAAACAAAACAAAAATAGCCTCCTCCTCTCTAAAGAAAGAGAAAACAAGGGGACATAAGGAAGGAAAATGCTCTGTCCCCATGACCACTGTACCCGATGAGTGGGGAGGAAGAGAGTGAAATTCTAGAACATCAGAGCCCTAAGGACAAAGAATATTAGAACAGAGAGCATCAGAGGTAGAAGGGACACTAGAATATAGAGAGTCAGAGCTGTAAAGGATTCTAGAATGTAGAACATTAGAACTAGAGGCACATTAAAACATAGAATGATAGGAAATGGAGTAGACTTTGTTGTTAAATGAGACCTCAGAAGACAGAATAGTAGCCAATGTCAGAGGAGTAAGAGACAATAAACATCATCTAATCCACCTCCACCAACCAACCACCTCCATTTTACAAATGTTGAAAGTGAACCTGAGAAAAAGTTGAATTACTCCTACCATTTATGGTCCTTCTCACCACAGTGGTCAAGCTGGAAATAAGGGTTCAGGATTTTAGGGAACACATTGATCATAACATCTTTCCACCCCATTGCCCCTAAAAATAAGGGGAAAACCCCTGCTATACTCCCCATTTGTAGGTCTGCTAGGAACAACAAAGGGTCCATCCCAGACAGAAAAGGCTATTCCCAACAGCTAGCAGAGTCAAATGTAAAGAAAATGGATTTCAAAGTCAGAAGGCCCTGGTTTAGATCCCAGCTTTGCCACCAACCTGCTGTGTGACCTTGGGCAAGTAACTTCCCTTCCTGGGTCTCAATTAACTCCTCTGTAAAATGAGGTGGCCAGGCTAGATAATCTCTAAGTCTTTTTTCTACCTTAAATTTTATGATGTAAGACTTTTCCTGGACTATTTAAACACAGAATCATGGCCTAGTTTCAGTCATAGAAGTGTTTATCTTATCCTATCTTCTTTCCTTTTGTGGATGGTATTGAGACTACAACCAGAACCTTCTGATTGTTCCATGATTTCCTTTTCTGCCCATTAGGCAACTCTAGCCACCTTTAATCAATTGTTTTGTGATTGTGGGTTAGGCATTTCCCTTCCCCATAAAGCCTCAGTTATCTACTCAGGAAAGTTGACCCCTGACTAGACAATCTCAAAAGTCCCTTTTAGCTCTACTCATTTATGGAGCAGAGAAGTGAAATGTAATAAGACCCCCCCAAAAAAACACAAAAACACACACAAAAAAAACCTTGGGCTGGTGGTCTGGCTCCCACACTTGATATAGGCAAATCATTTTTCTCCAAGTTGCAGTTTCTCTAAAAGAAAAATGGGGTTGGTGATGATGTGTGCACTTCCCACTCCACAGAGTTGTTGGAAAATCCTTGGTAGTAGATGAGACGTAGATGGCGGCTGTCATTATTTCTGTTTCAGAAGCTGAGGCCCCCTAGTGGCTTCCCTCGTGATTTGTGGGCACTCCCAAAGACAAAGAATGATCTCTACTGGAAAGGAGCAACTGGAATGGGGCAGCATTTATCAGGTCAGATCACATCTGGAGGGCAGGAAGTTCAGTTCTTGGAGCCACCATCTGGGAAGGCTATTGTCAAGCTGGAAGGTGTCCAAAGGAAAGTATCCAGGAAAGCAAGGAGACTTGAAATCATGTCGTGAGGAATGGAGGACCCTTAAGAAGAGAAGTTTGGTTGAAGGGGTTCAAATCCCAGTTCTGCTACTTGTGTAGCCTTGGACAAATTGCATCACCACCCCGAGACTCATTTTCCCATCTATAAAAGGGGAGGAGGGATGTTGGACTCGAATTTATCTAAAGTCTCTTCCCATTCTAAGTCCTATGAGTCTGTGGAAGGGCTTTCCTTGACTCTGTTACCAACGAACGGGCTGCCGCCTCCACAGACCGCAAGTCCCAGTCACTGGTCTTAGGAAGAGGCGAGTGGCTTATCAGGGAATGTAGCAATGAGACACGCTCTGAAGGTGGGGTGGCCAGTGAGAATGATGCATCCCCAATCATTCTCCAACAGCTGTAGCCCAATTAAAAGCAACAGTTCACAGGTGTTCCTGGTAATGACTGTAACACAGAAAGCACAGTTCCCTTTAGGGCTCTTTAAAAAAAAATGTCGAGCTCTTTAAATTTTATTCACCAGCAACATCAAACCCAAGAAGGAAATAATAAAGGAAGTGAGAAGATATAAGGTGGGGGAAACAGAAGAATAGGCACGTGCATACGCACACAGATATGTGATTGGGAATGCAAGCTTTGGTGCCTGTTCCTGTATGTTCCATTCATGTTCACTTCACCATTCCTGTTTCCATGTGCCCATATAGATTCATGTGTGTTCATCTATGTATGGCTTCACGTGGTTGTGCTTAGATACACTACTATAGTAAGCCTCTCCATGCATGTGTTTGAACACATGTGCACATGTAAATTTCCATATGTATGGCCATCTGTACATGCCTCAATGTATATGTGCACTTATCTATATCTATGCATTATACATATATTCAGGTTCATATGTTCCTGTCCATGCATATATGTAAGCATGCATATATCTATGCAAGTTTATCCTTGAGTATACACACATACAATCATGTGCACACATGCATGTGCTTAAGAATACTTAGATCTACTCATCAATGAATGGATTTCTGTACAAATATATAGATATATACTTCCACGTATGTTTTCATGGGCACACATGTATCCAAAACAGACACACATGTATCCATGTATAAACAAACCGCCAGAGAAGAGAGGGAATATGGCACAGACAGAAAAATACTGAATGTGAGTCAGAGGACCCGGGTTTGAATTGTGTTATACCTGATGACCTGGGGCAAGTAACTGAGCCCGCTTTTCCTCAACTGTAAACTGATAAGAAAGGACCGGACGAAATTGAAGGTCCCTTTTTGGCTCTCAATGCTCTAAAATAAAGGGGCTCATCCTGGGGCACAGAATGTTGAGGTGGCTGGGCTGGGACTCAAGCTCCTGGGCTCTCTGTGCTCCCCAGCACTGCCTCTTGGCTGCTGGCCCTCGGCACCCTGCACTAAGATTGTGTCCATACCCCATTCCCCACTTCTTGGTTCAGCTCTTTATTTCTAGTTAGCACAAATAGCTTCAAAACGTAGATCTGAGATCAAAACAGAATCGCAGGTTACTGAGCATCTGGTCTATAGGAGTGTGCAGTATGCGGTGAGATAATTTTAGCTGAATGTGTTATAAACAAGATCTGTAGAACCTCGCAATGTGTCGAGTTTTGAAAACTTACCATTTTAAATGTATAAATTGTTTAGAATATTTAACATCTCGTTGTTTAGCAATCGCCCTGGTCCCCTTGACTTTCAGGGAGAAGGCGACATGCATTCAAATCAACTGCATGCAGGCTCTCTCCCCCTTCTGAGTGGATGAAATATAAATATTACTGGAAGGTGGGTGGCTACACTCCCCCATGCGCACGCGCTCCCTGACTGCTCTTGACCATTTCGTGTGAGGCATCAAGGGAAAACATCCGTTAACCACTGTGCCATAAATATTATTTCTCAGCTGCTATGGCCTTTTTCAATTGAATTTTCCAATCCAATCTTACTCCTCCTGCTATAAACAATGCAAGGTACAATAGAAACAGAAACCTCAGTGCTCTCTGCACCAGCCACAGAAAGCAGCCTGCAAAGAAATACACATATTTCCTATTATCTTTAGAGTTACTCTGGGTAACTATGGGATAGAACTGTAAGGGACCTTTGGATACAGACCATTAGAATGGTGAATGTTAGAGTTAGAAATGAGGATGTGCTGAGAAATGATCAATGACGAGAAAGGTCATCTGGAGAGAAAATGTATAAATAACAAATCTTAAAGTTTGATCTTCATTACTCACATTTTCTCCATTACCTTAAGCTTAGATAATCAACACAATGACAAAGCAAACTTTGATTTGGCTACCTATCTGTGAGACCCTGAGCAAATCACTTGAACTCTGTTTCCCTCAATTTTCTCATCTGTAAAAATGGGAATAATAATAGCACCTACCTCCCACCGGTAAAGTGAAGCTTAAATGAGATGATGATTGTTGAGCATTTAGTACAGTACTTGGCAATTCACTATATAAATGTTATATATATATATATATATATATATATATATATATATATATATATATATGATATAAATTCTCATTATTCTCATTTGTAGCATTTGCCAATTTCTAAGAAGCAAACATTCACACTGAAATTTTAATAACTGGCTCTCACAAAGTGGTATGAATGAACTGGCTAAAGCACAATCCTGGTTAGAAAAGACCTTAGAACATAAAATATTGAAACCCAAAGTGTTAGGGCTGGAAAGGAACCTTAGAACACAGAATGCATACAAACCTACCTGATGTGAGTTGGCTCCTTTGGAAAAATCCAACCTCTCTCTGGGGGTTAATTATTTGCATTTCCAATTCATTGATCTCTGCCCTCCCTAGTTTGTTAATATATGCATTCAGGGATATGAATTTTCCTCTGATAACTGCTTTGGCTGCATCCCATAAGGTTTGAAAGGATGTCTCACCATTGTCATTTTCCTCGATGAAATTATTAATTGTTTCTATGATTTCTTCTCTAACTAAACAATTTTGGAGTATCATATTATTTAATTTCCAATTAATTTTTTTATTTGGATCTCCATGTACCCTTACTGATCATTATTTTTATTGCCTTATGATCTGAAAAGGCTGCATTTATTATTTCTGCTTTTCTGCATTTGTATGCCATGTTTCTGTGACCTAGTGTACGGCCAATCTTTGTGAATGTGCCATGTGGTGCTGAAAAGGAGTATTCCTTTTTGTCCCTATTTATTTTTCTCCATATGTCTATTAACTCTAATTTTTCTAAGATTTCATTCACTTCTTTTACCTCTTTCTTATTTTTTTATTTGATTTATCTAAATTTGATAGTGGTTGGTTCAAGTCTCCCATTAATGTGGTTTTACTGTCTATTTCCTCCCTCAATTCTCCTAGTTTCTCCATTAGAAATTTGGGTACTATACTATTTGGTGCATACATGTTGATTAGTGATATTTCCTCATTATCTAAAGTCTCTTTTAACAAAATATATTTACCTTCCCTATCCCTTTTAATCAGGTCTATTTTTGCTTTGGCTTTGTCAGATATCATGATTGCAACTCCTGCCTTCTTTCTATCAGTTGAGGTCCAGAAGGTCTTACTCCATCCTTTAATTCTGACCTTGTGAGTGTCTACCTGCCTCATGTGTGTTTCTTGAAGACAACATATGGTAGAGTTTTGGATTCTAATCCATTCTGCTATTCAAATACGTTTTATGGGTGAGTTCATCCTATTCATGTTCAGAGTTATGATTGTCACTTGTGGACTCTCTGGCATTTTGATATCCTCCCCTAATTCTGACCTTTCTTCTTTAGCTGTAACCTTTTAAGTCAGTGATTTACTTTAAATCAGTCCCCCTAGTCCCCTCCCTTGATATGTTTCCCTTTCTAGCCCCTCCCTTTTTATTCCCTCCCCCTCCCCCCTCTCCTTCCCTCCCTTTTTTTTGTTCCCTCCCCTCCTACCCCCCTTGGTTTTCCCTCCTCCCTTACCCCATTGGATAAGATAAAATTCAAGATCCCAATGGATCTGGATGCTCTTCCCTCTCAGAGTTGATTTCCCTGAGAGTAAGGTTTAAGTAAAAACTCTCTTCCTCTCCTTCTTATAGGAGTTTTCTTCCCCTCCCCTTCCCATCTGACTCTTTGTGTGAGAACGATTATTCTATTTAGTCTTTCTTTACCCCCTATTTACACATTACATTTCCCCCACATATTAATATATATAAATTGATATAAATGTATTCCTTATAGAAGAGAGTTTGAATAAAAGAAAAAGATAACATTTTTCTCCTTTTCCCTTTCCTTCATATTTACCTTTTCATGTTTCTCTTGCTCTTTATGTTTGGATATCAAACTTTCCACAGAGCTCTGGTCTTTTCTTTACAAACACTTGGAAATCTTGTATTTTGTTGAATGCCCATACTTTCCCCTGGAAGTATATAGTCAGTTTTGATGGATAGCTGATTCTTGGTTGAAGACTCAGCTCTCTTGCTTTTCTGAATATCATGTTCCATGCCTTACGGTCGTTCAGAGTAGAAATTGCTAGGTCCTGTGTGACCCTGATTGGTGTTCCTTTATATTTAAATTGTCTTTTTCTGGCTTCTTGTAAGATTTTTTCTTTTGCTTGGAAGCTTTGGAATTTGGCAATTACATTCCTGGGAGTTGTCTTTTGGGGATTTAGTGTAGAGGGTGTTCTGTGAACTCTTTCAATGCATATTTTGTCCCCTTTTGCTAGAATCTCTGGTCAGTTTTCTTTGATGATATCATGTATTATGATATCGAGATTACTGTTTATTTCTGGCTTTTCTGGTAGAGCAATGATTCTCAGATTGTCTCTCCTTCCTCTGTTTTCTATGTCTGTCATCTTGTCAGTGAGATATTTTATGTTGTCTTCTAATTCTTTAGTCTTTTGACTTTGCTTTATTAATTCTTGCTCTTTTGCAAGATTATTGTCTTCCAGTTGCCTGATTATGACCTTTAAAGACTGGTTTTCCTTTTCAGTTTGGTCTGACCTGTTTTTTGAGGCTTCGAGCTGTTTCTGTATGTGCATATTTTGGTCTCTCATATTGCTGAGTTCCTTTTGCATTGTTTCCCATTTTTCCTGCCAGAAGGCTTCCATCTTTTTGATAATTATCGATTTAAATTCTTCAAGAGTTTGTGGAGAATTTCCATTTCCTTTGGAAGGTTTTGGAGCATTTGTTTGTGTTTCCTCTTCTATCTCCTCTGTATTTTGTATTTTTGCTCCCTAAAATGTGTCCAAAGTCACCCCTTCTTCTTGCTTTTCTTGGTGTTTGGAGGCTTTTGCACTTCTGTACTGTTTTCCATCTCTATCTGAGTGAGGAGGATTGACTCTTAGTGTATCTGTCTGATGGTCCGAGGCTTTAGCCCCAGGCAAATTGTCTGTTCTCTGCAGCTGCACTGTCTTCCTGGGGAAGCCCGGGGTCTGCCCTCCCCTGCCTGCCAGTGTTTCAGGTGTTACTACTCTCAGTTCCCTCCATTTGCTTCTCCACTGCCTTACTTCCATGCTCTGAGCCTGGCACAGCACTGTCCGCAAAATACCTCAGTGCTTTTGCCAGCCCTGAGGTTTCTGTCCTTTCAGAAGACCCTGCACTCTAAGGAGGGAGGGGTCCTGGACTCCCTGAGCTCTGAGGGCTCCTGATGGGATTAGGTTCAGCTGGATTGGTCTGGATGTGCCCCAAAGCAAAAACCTCCAGTGAGACTCAGATGGAGCCCCCCCCCCATCTCTCTATGTTTCCCTGCCCTCTGTGTTGGATGCCCCCAAGACTGTCTCAGGTTGCTTTCAAGGTGGGTCCTTCAGAAGAGCCAGCCCTGAGGCCCTTTTGCTGGCCCTGAGGTTCCCGCTGCTGCCGTGGGATCAGCGCTCTGGGTTGGGGGGGAGGGGCCCTGGGACCTTCCTTCTGCCTTCCCCTTAGACCCGAGTGATCTAGGATTCCGGCTTTTGGGGGGCGTACCTTTTGATCCGAGTCCAGAAGGAGGGTTCCCCGGCTCTGTCTTGTTGTTAAGTTTGAATTTTAGTCCTCTAGGAGCATTCAGTTTGTGATCGGTAAGGAAGGGTTTTCAGAGGTCTGAACTTTTGCTGCCTCTAAGCCGCCATCTTGACCAGAAGTCTCTCTGGGGGTTAATTAAAGGGAAGGAAGTAGAATACTTAGATTCAGTCCAGGAGAATCTGGGGAAATTGAAGTAAGCAAGATCAGAGATCAAAAGCTAAAAGGCACTTCAGAGGATATTCAATTCAACCCCTTCATTTTTCAAAGGAGGAAACTGAGTCACAGAGAGGTTCAGTGACTTACCCTAAGTTACAGAGGTTATAAGTATCAGAGGCAAGATTTGAACCTTCACCTTCTACTTGCAGTCAGGGAATATTTTTCCTACTCTGTGACAGTGCCTCCAAATTAGCTATCTGTGTTCTTTCTGATTGCTAGGAAGGGCAAAGTATATGCTGATTGAAGCTGCAGAGGGATACAGAAGGGTCCATATTATAAGGTCTTCTAGGAGGCTAAGTAGGAAATATGTAAAGAGGGCAAAGAGTAGAAATAAATATTCTATATTGGAACTGGCCCAGGACCTTGAGTAAGCATATGAGAGGAAATTTGCTTTTTGGTCTTGGTTCCCATTTCCTCATACCCCTGAGGAAGATGGTCCATGGCCTTGGTTCTACCACTAATTGATTATAGGATCATGTGCAAAATATGTCACCTCTCCAGGTCTCAGTATCCCTCTGTACTCTGCGATGGGGTTAGACTAGAAAATCTCTAAGACTGACATCTCAAGGGCACAGAGCTTTCAGGAGTACAGCTGCAAATGAAAGGGCCAGTTCTCCCTCTCCCTTACACTCAGAGAAATACCACCACCATTCAAACTACCAAAGCAGATTCCATTTCATAGGATGTAAGCAACTAAAGTACAGGATGACTGAGCAGGAAAGGTCTCTAACAACCATCTTTCCATGTCCCTTTCCCTCTCCTCAACCTTCACTTCTGTAGTGAGCTCTTTCCCAGAGATCAGAACTCTATAGGCTTGGAGTCAGGAAGAATTCCCTCAAATTGGTAGAGACAGGGAGTGAGGGGTAGTAATAGGAACAAGACCCTTGTACTCTAAAATCTGTATTTATTACCAGTTAGTACTGGTTAAACATCAACTGCAAAGCCTATAGTTTCAGCATTAGTTGATCATGAATTGTAGACTGATTGGTTACCCATTCTGTGTACCAGATCTGTAATATTCTATATTGGGCATCAACTTTGTGCCTAATCTGTTTTATTAATTATTCCTATTGGTCTATATTTACTTTAGTTTTAAGACATAATTAATTACTTATAGTGATCCTCCAATGTACCACAACACCCCACCACCACCATATTCTCATTCCAGAAGGGCAGCAGGACCTCTCCCACTTTGACAAATGATGACAAAGTAGTCAATGGGGGAACAAGAGACCTGCACACCTGGGACTCTGGCATTCCAGAAGAATCCCCCAAACCTGCACATGGTCCTTATTTCCTATGGTGTATTTGTCAAACCCCAAACCCCACCCTCACCTGAATTCAGCCAATGCCCATTTTCCAGGGTTTGGGGAAAGATGAAGACTTCTCTGGAACAGGAGATGACAAGCTTCCAGACCATTATAAATATGCCACAGAGGGTGGAAGCTACTCTTCTACAGCTGGAATTCCTACTCCACACATGAAGCTGCCATTCTACAGCTACTCCATTACCTACTGGGCTATTCCATCAACCCAGGGCCATGAAGCTGGTATTCCACACCTGGAGAGCTCCTATTCTATCAGCTCCAGAGAGGCTACTCTAGTAGCCCCTGGGCTTATCCATCAGCCCTAAGGTTACCTGATTAGCACCAGGACTATTCCATCAGCTATTATGCTATTATGCCACCATAAACCTCTTCCTCTTCAAATAAAAATTCTTTTCTTATTTCTGCATTGAATACAGTTTGTGTCTCCCATTCTTGGGGTGAGACCCTGCTACAAACTTGGGGGTGTTTCTCCCACAACAAAATCTAGCCTAATATACTTACTAGCATCTATCTGTGTGATCCTAGGCAAATCATTTAGCCTCTGTCTGCCTTGGTTTCCTCAGCTGTAAAATCATATCATAATAGTACCCATTTCTCAGAGTTGTTGTACAGATAAAATTACTTAATATTTGTAAATAGTTTCACAAACTTTAAAGTACTATATAAATGATAGCCATCATCATCATTGTCATGGCATTCTCAAGACAAATGGCAACTCATGGTAAGGGAAAAAAGACAGATGTCTACTGGGCGACAACTTGTGAGCAAGGTAGAATTGTCCCAGACACCAAGCACCAGTATCTTTGCAACAACCAGTTGTAAGGTAGAATCTCCTTACTGGGATACCCATCATTTGGGGACAGGCTGAACAAGGTGTGGAACATGTTGGTGATGGAATACTATTGTGTTATAAGAAATGATAAGCAAGATGATTTCAGAAAAACCTGAAAATATCTACATGACCTGATGCAGAGTGAAATAAACAGAACTGGGAGAACACTGAACACAGAAACAGCAAAATTGTGTGATGATCATCTATGAAAACTTGGCTACTCAATCCTAAAAGGCATGATGGGGAATGCTTTCCACCTCTAGAGAAATAACTGTTGGAGTTGTCTGTTACATCATTGTTTTTATGGTTTTATTTTGGGGTTTTGGTTATATATGAATTTGCTCTCACAACAATGAACAATGTTTTTTGCATGACAATAATAATTTTTAAAATGTTTTAAGATTCCCTCACTCCTATCCCTATAGCCTTTTCACTAACAATTTAGGCCCTGGATACCCAGAAGAGGAGCATCAATTTAAATGGATGCATTTTAAGAAAATCTGGAAAATCTGACCACAAAACCCAGACTGAAAAGGGGACAATAATTCATGTTACCAAAGGAGTCACTGATATCAACTTCAATCTTCATTTTAAAGATCACAAAACTGAATTTCAAAAAGAGAACCATTATGTGGTTTGGTTGAAATAATATAGGGTTGCATTTAATAAAACCAAGGGAGCACCCCCTCTGGTGTACCAACTTGCACTCCAAATCATGAATTGAGTACCCAGAGGAGCCCCTATCAAAGGTATACCCTGAGGTATATCTTTCTAAACCTACAGCTTATTAGCCCCTATCAGTATACTTCCCATGAATAATCAGACAGTAGAATCAATTAGCTATTAACAAAGCCATTTCTTCCAATGACATGGCAAGAATAACAGCTATGAAATATCCCCTCATGAACCTAAGTCACATTCTCTCACAAATGCACATCTTCGCTGTGGGCTCAAATCCGAAGTACAATGCTAATGAGGCACACATTTAGGAAACATGTAGACAAGACCACTTACAATTCTGGAATGGCGGGACTTCGGTGTCCTTACAGATGAAGTTCACTACTGAGCAAGTTGCTCAGCAGGACTCTCTCATCAGAGGATACAGTATTTCTGCTGGACAGGTTGTTCCATTGCAGCACTGAGAATCTATCAGATTTGAGTGGATCATTCTATACTTTTTAAAGGATGTGAGACTGTGAGGAGTTCACTTGGATGTGAAAAGGACTACATAAACAATGAAATTGCCTCAAGACATAAGCTGCCTCTATACCTTTTCCCATACACTCCTTTGTAAAACTGAGGTAAATCTTGAATTAAAAAAACAAACTGGGGAATTATGAACCTCAGAATTAGTGATTATTGTAAACTCTTTATAGAGATTGTTTCACTTTTTGTACTTGCATCCTCCTCTTCTGAGCACAATGCCTAGCATCTAGTAAGTGTCTCACACATGATCGTTGATTGATGGATTGATTGAATTTATATTCTACTGTCAGGAAACAACATGCACATATATAAATACAAAGTACATGCAAAAATATAAAGTAATTTAAGGGTATAGGAGCAATAACAAGTAGAGGAATCCATAAAGGACTTTTATGGAGTACGTCATGATGTCCACTGGGCAGTTGGAGGTGACAATTAGAACTGAAGATATAGATGAAGCCTGGATTTAGACTTGGTAGTCACATTTATAGAGAGTATAGTTGAATAGATGGGAGTTGAGATCACTAGAGAAAGAGTGTAGAAAAAGGTGCAGAACAAAGATCTGTGATTTTAGTTTTCATAGCTATATGGTATAGGTCCAGGTCTAGGTGTGAACGTAAGTGTATATGTATATTTGTGGCAGAGGAAATTGAAAAAGATAAAAGGTTATTCTAATTATATAAAATTTGAACTTTTGTACAGACAAAACCATTATATATATCTATATCTATATCTATATCTAATCCTATAATAGGATGAGTAACTATGGACTTTGCATAATCTTTGCATAAAACACCTTTAATAAAAGTCAAACATCCCAATATACATGGAATTAACATAAATACATAAGTGTCAAAAATATATGTACAGTTTTAAGGAGGAGAAATGCAAATTATAAACAACCATATAAAAATGCACCAAATCACCAATAATGTAAATTAAAGCAATTCTAGGGCATCACCTTATATGTATCAAATTGGCAAAAATGATAAAATGTGGAAATACTCAATATTGGAGGGGTAGTAAGAAGATAGACACACTAAAACATTATTGATAGAATTATGGAAAAATTTCAGTTATGGAAGAAAAGTTACTAAACTATTCTTCCTTCCTACTGACTCAATGATCCCCACTTCTGCTGGTTGGAGCTGAAAGAAGTTGCATAACCACATTGACTAGGTCTACTACAAATTTATGTTATCTATTCTCCATTACTCTTCATTACAGCAAAGCAATTCTTTTATTCTTCCTTAATAGATATGGTTGCCCTTTCTAGTCTCTCTTCAAACCTGCCCCAGCACCCCCTCTCACTACCATCTCAGCTGGGGATAATATTTTACCAATAACAATTGAGGATTTTCTAAGTAGCTTCCCTCTTCTTCCATTTTCTTCATCTTGCAACACCTTGACATCACCTCACACTGTCTCTTCCTTTATTCCACTCTCTGATTAAGAGATGATCCTTCTTCTTACCAAGGCCAACCCCATTACATGCAGCCTTGATCTCACCCCCTCCCACCTCCCCTGGCAGATTGTCCCTACTATTATCTCTCCCCTTACCCCACATCTAATCTTTGCTCTTTCTCTACCTCTGATGCCTACAAACAAATCCAAGTTTTGTTCACATTTTTAAAACCCACATCAGACCCCACCATCTACACAAATTATTGTCCTGCATCTCCTCTCCATCCCCTTCTCAGACAAACTCTTTGAAAAAGAAATCTATCTACAATTGTTCTGTTCCTCTCAGCTTCTGCTAAATGCTATGCAATTGGGTTTCTGATATCACTGAAATGAAACCGCTCTCTGTTTTTATTCATTCTTCATCCTTTTTGACCTATTGGCAGCATTTGACACTGCTGACTACCTTTTCTTCCTGTATAATCTTTCCTTTCTGGGTTTTTGTTCACTGTTCTCAGTTCTCCTCTAACTGCCTGATGTCTCTTCAATCTCCTTTGTCAGGTCCATATCATGTCCCCTAACTGAGAGTAGACCAAAGCTCTGTCCAGGGTCTTCTCTTTTTTTTTTTCATACTCTCTGGAGCTAATTATAATTTCTATGCAAATAAGTCCTAGATCTATATCTATCTATCTATCTATCTATCTATCTATCTATCTATCTATATATCTATATATCTATATATATATATCTATATCTATCTATCTATCTATATATATATATATGTATATATATATATATATACCCTAGGATGCCACTACCATTTTACAGCTAAAAACTGGTACAGACAGGTTGAGTCATTTGCCCTTGGTCACACAGCTATTAAGTGTCTGAGGTTACATTTGAACTCAGGTCCAGCACTCTACCTTATCATCTAACTTCCATTACTTTATGATTTTGGAAGAGTTATCACCCCTTTTTGGGCCTCCTTTTCCTCATCTATAAAAATGAAAAAGGGAACCAAATGACCTCAACAATTCCTCTGAGCCCTTAGATTCTAAGATCTTTTCCAGTACCACCATTTTATGTTCTGCCTAACAGAGAAACCAAAGGAAACTACTGCTGGAATTCAGAGGGGCTCAAGTTACTCACTCCTCCCTGATCTGTCCCCAATCTTGTGGTTGTATTCTGAGTACACTACTGAAGAAGCCTAACTTCTTAATACAGGAAGTAGGCTTCCTCCTGTTATATTCATTGGATCATCATCCCCCCTCTTAGCAACTCCAGAGACAATTCTACTTAGTGTGGGTTTAAAAACAAACAAACAAACAAAAAGTACTCAATGTGCAAATATGTATCAGGTATAGTATCGTTTATTCCTTCACAAAAAGAAATGAAATGCACATGCACAATAAAATCTTGGTATATATTTCAGAATGATTAAAGCAGAATTCAGTAACATTGCCATTAGTCCAACCAATTGGGAGACCAGTATCCAAACCTCGTTGTTGGGATATGAAACATTTTTACAAGTCTGTTAATTAGCCACTCTACATTTTATTTCCACTGAATAAAGATCAAACACCAAGCAGGATTTCCTTTCTATGGCACTTTCTTTTGTTGTTGTTTTATTTTTTATTTTTAAATATTTTTCCACGTTTTCATGATTCATTTTCTTTCCCTCCCCTTTCCCCCCACTCCAGAGCCAACAAGCAAACCAACTGAGTTGTACAAATGTTATCACTTAATATTATTCATTTTTTATATAGAGCAATCTTTTAAAGCCCACCCCAAATCCCATACCCATATATACATGTGATAAGTGGTGTAATGGTTTTCTTTTGCATTTCTACTCACAACGTTCTTTCTCTCAATGTGGTTAGCATTCTTTCCCATAAGTCTTTCAGGGGTGTCGTGGCTTATTGCATTGCTGCTAGTAGCAATTTGGACCTCCTTTTCCTCATCTATAATAATTTATTTTTAAAATCTATTTTAAAAAGTCCATTACATTGGATAGTTCCACAATGTTTTGCTTTCTGTGTACAATGTTCCCCTGGTTCTGTTCATTTCACTCTGCATCAGTTCATTGAGGTTCTCCCAGTTTATATAGAAATCCTCCAGATCATCGATCCTTACAGCACAGTAGTATTCCATCACCATCATATACCACAATTTGTTCACCCATTCCCCAATCAAAGGGCATTCCCTCATTTTCCAAAATTTTGCCACCACAAAGAGTGTGGCTATGAATATTTTTGTACAAATATTTCCTTATTATCTCTTTGGGGGTATAAACCTAATATTGGTATTGCTGGATCAAAGAGTATGCATTCTTTTAAAGCCCTTTCTCCATAATTCCAAATTGCCTTCCAGAATGGCTGGATTAATTCACAATTCCACTAGCAATGCATTAGTGTCCCAATTTTACCACAGCCCCTCCAACATTTATTTTTTTCCTTTACTGTCATATTAGCCAATCTACTAGGTGTGAGGTGGTACCTCAGTATTGTTTTGATCTGCATTTCTCTAAGTATGAGAGATTTAGAATACTTTTTCATGTGCTTATTGATAGTTTTGATTTCTTTATCTAAAAACTGCCTTCATGTCCCTTGACCATTTATCAAGTGGGAAATGGCTTGATTTTTTGTACAACTGACTTAGCTCCTTATAAATTTGAGAAATAAGACTTTTGTCAGAGGTTTTTGTTATAAATTTTTTCCCAATTTGTTGCTTCCCTTCTAATTTTGGTTGCATGGGTTTTGTCTATACATAAATTTTTAATTTAATATAATCAGAAATATTCATTTTATATTTTATAGTGTTTGTACTCTTTCTGTCTCTCTTCCTTTTTCTCTTCCTCTTTCTATGTCTTTTTCTTCTTTGTCTCTCTGTTTCTGTCTC